>NC_137920.1:72103032-72683032 GCF_963457725.1 Sprattus sprattus
TAAGTGGTAGTTCTACTGCATAGAAGTTTATTAAGTATGTTGTTATTTGTGGTCGAGGGATAATTTAGCACACTTGAAAGATGACAGGCAGATGACATACAGCTTGTTAACAGAGACGCTGTAACCAAATGACCTTGGGAGATCATTTCCATGACAGATACCCATTTCCCTGCTGCAATAGTTATCCTAGCAACAGTGATGTTTACAACAAAGCTGACTGTATGAAACTATATACTGTATGTATTGTGTATGTACGTTATTAACCTATATTAATAGATCAATAGCATAACTTAAGCTCTTATCAATAGAATAATTAAGTCTTTAATTGTTATTCATCATGTTTTGCTTCTCAGTGCAGCAGCTCCATACTCTGATCATGTCAGTGCTAACTTCAAATCCCACTCTTCCTCATGCAGAGTCTCCATGCTCTGATCATGCGTTGAACATCACAAGTCACTGAACCACAGCTGTCAATGGTTTGACTGATCTGATTACATTTTATGAATGCTACTTGACAAGGCTGAGATCTCCACACTTAAATGGCAAGAAAACCGACATCACTGACTTTCCAGAGTATTGCTTCTCCAGGAGAACAGCTGAAGGGCCGATGCACTGGGCTCATTCAATGAATAAAGTGAATGAAGACACACACACACACACACACAAACACATATATGAGTACTACTTTATAGGTGTTTTGAGGTGCTGACGACATATCTATGATAATCTCATGTTGCTGGTCATATATAACTCATGGATTGCTGCTCAATGACTACAGACAGAGAGGTGTAGTTAATAAAGAAGCTTTATGTAAATGCAAATAAAATGACTAATAAAATGTTCCAACTGAAATACAACAAAAATACTTTTTTCATTACCTGATCTGATTGCACAGAACAGATCCCCTTAAACACATTTTCATTGTTGATTTGTAAGTAAAATTATAATAATCAAGCTCAAAAGGTTGTCAAATGTCATGTTTTGTTTAATGTATATACAGATAACTATATTTATTTTAAAAAGCATTGTTCTTTTTTTGTTTGTTTGTTTTTTTACACAACCATTCTTTCTGTTTATCAACTGGTTTAAGGAAATGCTGTTGGTATGAATTTCAATCTTACATAATACCTCCCTGTCTATTCAATAAAGTACACTAGAGGGCAGTGGAGAATTGTCAAATGAAGAGCATCTGGCAAATTACATTTCTGCTCTTAAATTCACACTTTCAAATTTGGAATGTTTATATCAAATCAAACTGTTTAAAATGTGGACAAGGCAGTATCTACATACAGGATAATATTCCTTAAATGTTTTGGTTTCATGTGATTACACAAAACAAAAAGCAGCAGCCGTTTTGATGTAGTTGCTTTTCTAATGCAATCATTCCTCATAGCTGGCTCAAGAGGCGTGCTGAGCATTTCCAGACATTGATCCAAGATCAAACTCAGCCGACGCCATTTTAGGTTCTGTGGAGGAGATTTAAGAAATGTTAGCACATCTCACTATCTGTCCAATTGATGATCAGGTTCACCTAAGCTGGACTGATGGAATGAGCATGTGGCAGGTCTGATGTTTTAAGTCCAGTAATAACTTCACAAAAATAAAACTGAGAAAATGGGTTGATTTCAATACCAGGGACATCACTAGACAATTATGGTAAGGGGGGCTAAGCCATACGGGGTATATCCCCGAATCTACTGTATGTCCTACTGTTGCTGTAAATAATAGCACAGTATAGTATAGCGTAGAAGTGCAGTGCGGTATTGTAATGTATTGCACTGCAGTTTATCATGGAAGTGCTCCAAAACCAGCAAGTCTGTCTATAAAATTACTTACAAATTTGACCAACCTAATCAAAATGTATTACACTACGTTTTTCAACCTAAACTTGCAGTTTGACACGGTTTTATTTGGCTACTCACTGGGAATAAAGATTTCCAAAGTCAAAAACTTTAGCTGAGCTCCGATGCAAGTTGCTGGCACTGACACAGAGAGGTTGGCTGCTGTTTGCATCTCTGAATTCTGATAAGAACAAACAAATAAGATCCCAAATTCAGTCTGAACTAATCCAACGACTACTAACCTGTTCTCTGTTAAGAGAAGACAAACAGGAAATATTTTCCAGATAAAATAAACTGTAAGTGTAATGTATTGTAATGTGAGGGGGTACTTCACATTATTAACTCACATTTATATTCATGAGTGCAACAACATCACTGATGCAAATACAGCTCACATCTTGTCCATCCTTCCTGTGAAGCTTGATTATCATCAGTATACTGCAAAGCCTATGGGCACAGTCACATCCAGTTGAGTAATTTTGTGTTCAGTATTCATAAACCAAAACAGTTAGGCTACAATCTCCATGCTTTTGTTCGTTAATGTCTTCCATTCTTTTCCTTTTGTTATTGTGTTATTTTCATGTTATACTTTTATTCTTTCAATTGTATTGTTGTAATATTGTATTATACGTCCTCTATGTTTTATATGTTTAGGTCTTTCAATCTCTTATTCTGTTTAATGTGTTTCATATGTTTTTATTCTTTTTCATCACTTATTCCATTCTTATATTCTTGTTCATTTTCATTGATTCAACTCGACCGAAAAGCACTCCTGTTGTAGAAAATAGAAATAAATGTGATTTGACTTGACAAAATGTAAATCAAATGAGTTTTCAAAAGTTCTTCTCTGCGACCTTGCCTTTTCCCCTCATTCATGCAGATGAATACAAAGCACACACAGGAATCCTCAGATCCACTGACGGAAAGTTTCAAATGCTTAATTCTGAGTCCAGGCCAGATATCAGTAGAGGGGTAATGCACTTAAGTCACACAAGAGAACACTATGTAGGCCTAATTTTGTAGTTTTGGGTTGAATATTACATTCCTGAAATATCATTCTAAAAAAAAATAGAGAGGTTGGAAAGAAACACTGGGAGTCATTTTCTTAATGTGTTGCTGGGTTTTGTGCGCACTGACCAAATTTACAAGCAGTGTGATGGCTTTTGGCTCTGCACACAGGCTATGGTGTTTACCAGGGTATTTATCCTCTGCACACAGGCTATGGTATTTATCCTCTGCACACAGGCTATGGTATTTACCAGGGTATTTATCCTCTGCACACAGGCTATGGTATTTACCAGGGTATTTATCCTCTGCACACAGGCTATGGTATTTACCAGGGTATTTATCCTCTGCACACAGGCTATGGTATTTATCCTCTGCACACAGGCTATGGTATTTACCAGGGTATTTATCCTCTGCACACAGGCTATGGTATTTACCAGGGTATTTATCCTCTGCACACAGGCTATGGTATTTATCCTCTGCACACAGGCTATGGTATTTACCAGGGTATTTATCCTCTGCACACAGGCTATGGAATTTACCCTCTGAACACAGGCTAAGGTTTTTAACCCAATGTTTGGACTGTGTAAATGTATATCAAGAAAACATTTGGCCTCATTGCTACATAAAGGATCAATCATTTACCTTAATTAGCAGAAAGCATTGTTTAAAGTATCCACTGGACAGAAGAATCTTCCCCATGTCTGCAATGAAAGAGAAAGAAAAAGATTAAATATCTGAACTCCATTGAAATGTAGCCCTTGGAGTATTTAGCAACAATCTGATAACCATATTAATACATAGATCACCTAAAGTCTTGTCTAAGATCTGGTCATCCCTAGCCTATACAACACATCACATCACAAAGCAACGTGACTAAAATGACATTCACTCCTTGCCGTTGCCATGAACACTCTGCCAAAGACCAGAGACAACCTGCACCTTATGACTCCCATGATAGTTGGGTCTCTTCGATAGTTAGTTACCTGGTGTGTTTATGATGATCATGAGGGTGCTTAACAACTCTCTCAGATGGGGTATCGTTTCATCCATTCTCTGGAGGTGCATCCCTGTTTCTGTAGATAAGGGAAGCTTTCTTTATATGTGACTGAGCAGTGAGATTCAACCTTTGCATTTGACCCATACTGTAATGAGCAATGAGCACACACAGACTAGGAGCGCACACACACACACACACACACACACACACACACACACACACACACACACACACACACACACACACACACACACACACACACACACACACCACACACACACACGTGGTGTAAAATTATGTTTTTGCCTTCCTTGTTAAAGATTCACTTTACTCTGTATAAACTGCACATTTTGCCAGGACCAAAGCTACCCCAGACCATCACATTTTCTCCTCCATGCTTTCCTTCAGAAGGATGTAACCCAGTCAGGGCCGGTCCTTCCTACAGGGGACATAGGCGGTTGCCTAGGGCGGACCTCAGAGGGGGGCGCAAAAAACTGCGCCCAGCATTAAAAAAATAATAATTCAAAATAACAAGACCACCGTCCAGGCATAGATTAGCCTGTAGGCATAGCGTCATTAGATTAACCTTTAGGTGAGATGGAAAATCTCTACTGTAGTTTACCTGTTCTGAAATACTCCTGTAGATCTTCAGCACTGGTGAACCCTCTGAGTTTGTAACAGCATAGCACTTTAAATAGCTTCTAAAAAATGATGGGTGTAAGAGATACATGATGCACAAGTTGTACTACCAACCATTCCATTTGAATTTGTCTTCTCAGGTTTATGGCGGTTTCGTATATTTGGCCAATTATGTTTGTTACTGGAGGCGGGCTTGGCATATGTCTGTTCTTGAAAAGTCCAGAATAATTCAGCTCATAGACTGCAAATGCAGCCTAGGTGTTTTAATCCCTACTATCTATGTTACCATGAACTCAGTGAACAGGTCAAGCATGAGCCTTTTTATACATTTTTTTTCATTCATGAACCAGAAGGGTAATGATGTCAAGTGTGGTTGGGCTGCTGAGAATCAATGAAAAATGATGTAAATAGTGCAATAATTAAATACATTATGCATTATGCACATTACATACACTATGATCACTACATATCAACCTGCTTCTTCATCTGTGGAAATATCTTTTCACATACAGTATAATGACAATATTTAAAGGTATTTATATTGATACTGCGGGATCACCTTGAAGATTCTATGGGCTGATGTTTTAACTTACCTTTGCAACAGATTCTCCAGAAGGTGTGCAGCCTCCATCTGCCATGATGATTAGATCAGTTAAGAATAGAGAATTATTTTTTTCTTTATTGAGAATGAAAATAATGTAAGGTGTACTGTAATGACACCTGATAGATAGTGGATCCATCTCTATCAGACAGATGAACAGTGACTGATTTATGTATTAGATTTGTTTTGACCATCTTTTGTGATTTAAAATACTTTTTGTGAGCACACAGACACACACACTAGGAGCAGTGAGCACAATGAACAGCAATAAGTGGTCTGATTGAATATGAAGTTAGTACATGTTGCATGTTTTAGATGAGTTTCTGTGTAGTTTGTTTGTTTGTCAGCGGGATTAACGAAAAACAAACGCCCCAAATTTCATGAAACTTGGTGGAAGGGTGTAGCATTAGCCAATGACGAACCCATAACATTTTGTATCAGAATCACAAGGCTGATATAAAAATGGAGAGGGGGCATTTGGTCTTGGCGACAGTCAGTGCTCCCTTAGGGCCTGATTTACTAACATGCGAGTGCTGCTTAATCTGCGATCGCAAATTAACGCACAGTGTTTTTGCGCATTTTCCGTGGTATTTATCAAACCACATCTGCGCTGGGCACTCTGTGCTTACTCAGCCCCTTAAAGGGCCTGATTTACTAACATTGATTTGCGAACGCAGCTTAATCTGCGCCTTTGCCAGGCGCACATTAACGCACAGTGTTTCCCCGCATTTTCCATGATATTTATCAAACCAGATCAGCGCTGGGCAATCATTATTTAGCGCACAGTTAAACGGGAGAAATTGCCTGTAAATAATATGCTATTGGTGGCATTAATGCATAAACTGTCTATTATAACAATACAGATGTGTACATGGCGAGATTAATACGTTCTACAAGTGACATGGGTTCACTACAATATATCCCCACTGAAACAAATACATTTACCAAGTAGCCAGGCCTCTCCAAAATCACGTTGCTCAATCATGGATAGATGGCACTATTCCGGAAGATATACAACTGTCATGGACAGACCACTTCCACGTAAGTAATGGTCATGTTGGCATCACATATGACCTGGAAATTCATTGAATATGCGCGCTTTCTGTTTCGGTAAACGTGTTCGTGGATTGAAGGTGGGACTGTTTGCATGTGGGTGCAAGCAATGGTTCCAATGACGTTCGGAAAGTTTGCGATTTCAAAAAAAGTCCTGTTTGATGTCTCTAATTCCAGCTATGGCAGTGGGGAAATGTATTGACCAGCGCGCAGTAGCAATGCGTCGAGTATCTGGGTGAATATTTGGCTGAGTGAAGGCTGAGATATACCAACTGCTGATGCTATAACTGTTTGAAATGATCCGATGCCAATATTTGTTGTCCTGAGTTTAACAACTGATGGAATGGAATGTGATCTCCGGTTGGAGGCTTCGATGTCTCTGATCTGGTTCAGAAGTATTGCGTGGCTGGTTAACCTATACCGTCTAATGATTTGTGGATCGCTTAACTGAAAAATTGTTATACGAGTTGAAAAAAATATTTCTGTGCGCTGTCTCTGTCTATATCTTCGCCTTGCTCTTATAACTGGTGCAATATCAACGTTTTCAGACTCAATGGAAATGCGCTTCCTGGTTAAGACGTGCTTTTATGAGGCGGAGAATTATCCCGCAAATTGAAACGTGCGCTAGACAGGCAGTTTTAGTAAATACCACGCAATACATCATTAGGCGCACTTACCTTCTCTCCTCCCATTAAATTGCGCTCCATGCCCACGTTCCTCCCAGGTTTTCACCCATGTTTCCGTGCCCTCCTCTGTTCACACCCACAGGAGTTAATATGCGCTGCGCCCCCTTAGTAAATACCGTTTTATGTTTACGACCGCTATTTTACGCCTGAAATGGGCGCAATCCTGTTAGTAAATCAGGCCCTTAGTGTCCTTGAAGGTCAATTCTGTTTTTTAAGTAATTACAAAGTATCCAGTTTTTTTTTTCCACAAAAGTCAATAAAACCATGAGACAACTTGTTAACTACCCATCGGGTCTTCTCCAGCTGGATGTGTTAGTGAGGAGAAGGTCTCTAATGTTCAAACTAGCCATGCATCCTATACAATGATTTGTGAGGTCCTTTGTGACATTGAGTGGCAGGCTGCATATTCATTACAATCTGATGAAAAATATTTGACATCTTTGAAAAAAGACATGCGGGTCCGTGCACGTTTCCATCTGCTGTGTTATGCTAATTCAAAATGGACACTGTGCTAATCAAGGAAGAAGTTGTGAACAGCTGTGGGCTCAAAAGCTGTACTGGCTGTCCTCATTCTCATATTTTATGCACATTCATGAAAATGAATTTAAGCTTCTGTTTGTGCTAAACAGTTAGATCTGTTTTGGGATATCCTGGCTGTAACCACTCTTCACCACTAGTAATCATTCCAAGTCTGATCTCCTTTAACCGCTGAATTCCATAACATTCCAATCATTCTAACTGAGAGAGCAGAGTGGCAGGGAGGGGAGCCGTTACAAATTGTGAGGCCCTTGAAAGAATATAAAAATGTCCCCCCCCCGCCCCATCTAGACCACCCACGTAGGATGTGACTGATGTAAGAGCTCCCACAAAACCTTACTCTCACTCACAACTCAACTCTCACTAGTGATGATGATCTCGAACCAAGTACAGCATAAGAATAATTCTGTGACCTTGTCAGGCCACACAAAATGTGTAATGTTTCTGAACGTGTAGTCTCATGTGTCTCACTTAAATGCAAAATATTGCTTTTTCGACTGAAAAACCACGAACTTCGAACGCGTAAACTTCTTTTCTGATATTTTAGGCCACATAAAGCAAAAGTGTTAGAAGGCCAAGAGCTATAGCAACCAGGCTGCTGTTGTCGAGGGATTTTTTATCTTAGCTCCCTCCTTGTTCCCACCTAAAATCAATAAAAAACCAAGCCACTACGTCCCATCAACTGTCCCTTTGTGATGTTATCAACTGGTGTCAAGCTATCCGTCACTCTTTTCTTTGGACTTGGCTATTTTTACATTTACGGTGTCATCACGTTCAGTTAACTCAATTTTAAGTCCTTATTCATGCATATTGTGTACCGTACACCATTTTAGTATTATAATACACTACCACACCTGAAAGATCCATACACAAAGAATTAACAAAATATATTGATGCAATTTTGTGAATTCTTAGTCAAACGCACACTAAAGGCCATAGACACCAACATTTTGCTCCTTGTCTTGATTTTAAACAATAATAAATAGACCATTGCAGTGTTAAACTACCACACTGAACCTCGAAAGGAAAGCATAGGATTGTCTTCCTATAAATGGTATTACTTAGCCTGTCAAAGACATGGTGCTTCATTACAAATAATAGTTGGATACTCTTGCTCAGGACCAGGGGCCGTATTCACAAAGCCTTTTATCTTACCACTAGGAGTGCTCCTAACTCGCGCTAAAACCTTTTACGTAGGAGTAATTTCTTAAAAGTGATTCACAACGGCTCTGAGACCTACTCATACTAAGGATAATACCAACTCCTAAGCTTAAGATAAAAACTCTGTTGCTATGGATGACGTCGCTTCTCATGCACGAGTTTAGAAGGGGTGAGGACGGTGATTGGTTGTTGACAGGCTCTTTCATTAAAAACTCATTCGTGACGTCTCTCTAACAATCCCACTATATCGACTGAAAATAAGAGAATAACCTAGGCTTCAAATTAAGTCATATTAAATAGTTATGGACAGTGCAGTTAGCAGAATGCACACGCATGATGACAAGTTTGTGCATCCAACGGGAATGACACTTTGCACGTTAAGAGAAATATAAAGCGATCAATATAAAATATGGCAATTGCATGTAATCAAGGCAGTAATAATTAAAGCACCCAGCAAACTGTTAGGCTATTATATTTCCAGCCCTTGACCACTTCAAATATCAGCACATGCGGCCCTTTAAGCCCTCCAATCTTAATTGATCAAAGCGAAACGAACGTGAAACGTATAGCCTAAGCGAAAGCCTACTGGTCCCAGGACCAATAGCCACTGTCACCCCAGCGGCATCCAGCTGGTAAGTTCTCAAAAACCTGCTGCAGACCGCTCTCTGTTGAAATGCACAAGTCATCGGTACATCCAACTGTTGGATGATGTGGGGTCTACAGTGCGTTGATAGTTTGATGAATTAAACGGCTGAATGATGATTCCCAGTGTCGTCATTTGCGTTTTCCGCGAAGCCAAATAGGCTATCTTTATGTTTCCAAACATTTCACTTCGGGACACATCGTTGTTTAAAGGCGTCATTGCATCCCGCGCTAATTCTACGACAATATTAATACCTTCACGGTTTAAGCAATGTCTTTTATCAATTCCAAGTCGGCTGCAGCCATCTTACGATTTTTTGTGAATAGGTCTTAGGAGTCCTCATGAGGAGTTTTAAGCTGTCCTAGACTTAGGTGCTACTTTTAGGGATAAAATATTTTGTGAATTGCTCTTAGTAAAAGAAATTAGGAGTCCTACATTTAAGACTGACACGCCCATTATTTTTAGGAGTTTCTCCTAAATTCGCCACTTATGAGCTACTTTTAGCCCTAAGATTCTTTGTGAATACGGCCCCAGATGTGTGTGAAGGCAAGTCACTTAGGGCCTGATTTACTAACATTGCGACCACAGCGTTATCTGCGGTCGCACATTAACGCACAGTGCTTTTGCACATTTTCCATGGTATTTATCAAACCAGATCCGGGCTGGGCACTCTGTGCTTACTCCGCCCTTTAGGGCCTGATTTACTAACATTGCGAACGCAGCTTAATCTGCGTCTTTGCCAGGCGCACATTAACGCACAGTGTTTCCCTGCATTTTCCGTGGTATTTATCAAACCAGATCCGGGCTGGGCAATCATTATTTAGCGCACCGTTAAAAGACGGGAGAAATCGCCTGCAAGTAACTGCCAACATGGAGATTTGAGGAAGAAAAAACTAAGGTTCAGCGAAGAGGAGATAGATATATTGGTTCATGTTCGCTCAATTACTGAACCTGATTCAATGTGCACGAGTTATATTCTTGTTCTGCCCGCCATCACCTACAGCAAGATGTTTAAAACAACACGATTATAAAGAATATGCTATTGGTGGCATTAATGCATAAACTGTCTATTATATCAATATAGATGTGTACATGGCGAGATTAATAAGTTCTACAAGGGACATGGGTTCACTACAATATATCTGGAAGATAAAACTGTCATGGACAGATCCAGGGTATTTGGCTACCACGTTAGTAATGGTCATGTTGGCATCACATATGACCTGGACATTCATTGAATAAGTGTGCTTTCTGTTTCGGTAATGTCACGACTTGAGACCCTGGGTCGTGAGTTGAGACCTCCGGGCCTCTAGAGGCCGCCAACTTGAGGCTTGTGGTTTAATGTTGTGTGCCCATGTGCTTTGTGTTTGTTTGCCTGTACATGTGCTTTTGGTTAACTTCCTGTGTCTGCTTCTGTTCATTGTGGTCACCTGTCTGTGTGTGGGTTAATTGGTCACATGACTAATTAAGCATGGTATTTATACCTGTTTGCCTTTTATGTTCCTTGCGGTGACTTACTCGTTCATGTGCTGGTTTGTACTGTGTTCTAGTGTTCATGTTTTGCGTGTCTAGTATTGAGTCTCTCAGGGCTCTAGTCTCTCATGGCTTTTTGGATTCTCACGCATGCTAGTTTCAGTATCATAGTCAAGTCACAGTGGTTATAAGTCTTTTGTTTTGTTCTAGTCTCTTTCTTTGCTAAGATCAACTTCTCTTCTCGTTTCTATGGTTTCGATTATCTTCTGAGCGTTTGTATTTCTACTTTGCGTTTCTCTGGATTTCCCCTTGTTGAGAAGTGATTAAAGAACAATTCCTGCCTACGTCTTGCACTTGGGTCCTACTTCCTGTCAGGGCCGGGCTCGGGAAGCGAACCGGGGCCGCTGGTTCTCTAGTCCAGAGAGCTGCTCACTGAGCTAGCGGAGGAAGTAGGACGCTCAGAAGATAATCGAAACCATAGAAACGAGAAGAGAAGTTGATCTTACACAAAGCACAAAACACAAAGCACATGGGCACACAACATTAAACCACAAGCCTCAAGTTGGCGGCCTCTAGAGGCCCGGAGGTCTCAACTCGTGACAGGTAAATGTGTTTGTGGATTGAAGGTGGGACTGTTTGCATGTGGGTGAAATCAATGGCTCCAATTACGTTCGGAAAGTTTAATTTCAGCTATCGTAGTGGGGAAATGTATAATGACCAGTGCGCCGTAGCAATGCGTGGAGTACCTGGGTAAATATTTGGCTGAGTGAAGGCTGAGATATACCAACTGCAGATGCTATAACTGTTTGAAATTATCCGGAGGCCAATATTTGCAAATGTTGCCAGGAGTTTAACAACTGATGGAATGGAATGTGATCGCTGGGTGGAGGGTTCGATGTTGTCTCTGATCTGGTCCAGTAATTGAAGTATTGCGTGGCTGGTTAACCTGTACCGTCTAATGATTTGTGGTTCGCTTAACTGAAAAAGTGTTATACGAGTTGAAAAAAAATATTTCTGTGCGCTGTCTCTGTCTTCTTTCTTCGCCTTGCTCTTATAACTGCAGCATACCAACGTTTTCAGACTCAATGGAAATGAGCTTCCTGGTTAAGACGCGCTTTTTTGAGGCGGAGAATTAGCCTGCAAATTAGAGCCGTGCGCTCGCCAGGCGGTTTTAGTAAATACTACGCAATACATCGTTAGGCGCACTTAACTTCTCTCCTCCCATATATTTGCGCTTCACGCCCAGGTTTCTTATAACCTCCCATCTCGTTTCGGCACACACCCACAAAACGTAAAAATGCGCTTCTACTCAAATGTGCCTCCTTTGTAAATACCGTTTTATGTTTACGACCGCTATTTTACGCCTGAAATGGGCACAATCCTGTTAGTAAATCAGGCCCTTAGAGTTCGAAAATTGACAGACCTTTATTTGAATAATCACCAAGTACAATGTGTTTACACCTTAAAATGTTTAAGGTCCTAGTAACAGAGAAATGACCATAATTCACCTCAGTTAACTAGAGGGCTGTATGAAACATTAAACGTACAAGCACCTTTTTTGGTCACTAAAACACCATGCAGAGTTTAAAATTATCAACTAAAGACTCACCTTCACACACAGCTGATCCTGGATGATAAAATATAGGTACCAGTAACAAAACAAGTAGTTGGAGCAAAACAAAAACAAATTAAGTAATAAACATGTTTTGTTAACTAAGCAGTCCATCAGGAAAAAAGGTAAAAATTGCTGTGAGGTACCGTTAGGAACATTACTAGCAAAGGGCTGGTTTGACTGTGACGAACCATTATGTTCGTCCGCTTTCCCCCAGGTGTCTTGTGTTGTGTGGGTGTTCTGTTTGTCTGCATGGCTGTGTCTAATCCCAGGTGCTGATGAGCCCAGGTTCCACCTGCGTGGAGGCGTGTCCGCATGCTTTAAAAGACCTGCTCTTCCCGTGACACCGAAAGAACGGACATGCAGCACACTTTGGCCCTCGTGTATTTGAACTTCTTTAATAAATACTCGTAACTTCAAAGCTGTGGTTGTATCGTTCCTTGTAACAATCTGAGCCGGTTGTTACAAGTGGGGGTTCGTCCGAAACAGCCTATTATTACAGTGCATGAAATGCCCTGTATTGTTATTCCTAGGCTTCTTCTTCTTCTTCTTCTTCTTCTTCTTCTTCTTCTTCTTCTTCTTCTTATTCTTGTTACCTTTTTCTGCGATTAATTCAGCTCGAACCGCTTAACGTAGAAACTTCATTCAAACTTTGTCGCGTAGGTCTTGTAAAGGACACTTATGCTATGTATTTTTCACTTTTCTAAACTTTATACTTTTTAAGATATTAAATAAAAACGAATCAAAATTTTCCCATTGACTTACATTGGTCCATTATGACATCATAATAGGGTCTTTAAACTGGCTTGCACCTGTGCTTCACTGACAGCTGCGCCAAATCAAAGGAACCTCTTCTCTGTCCCTCTCAATTTAACTGTAACTAGGAACATTGACACCTTCCATTCTCTACTTTTTTCTCTCCATCTCTCCATCTTTATCTCTATCCCTCTCAGTCTACTTTCTCTCACACTCAATCTCTCTTCTTCACTCCATTTTTATCTCCTTTTTTCAATATTTTCACTCTCTTTTTCTCTTTCACTCTTCTTTCCTTCTTCCACTCATCTTTCCTTCTTCCACTCTTCTTTCCTTCTTTCACTTTTCTTTCCTTTCTTCACTCTCCTTTCTTCTTTCCTTCTTTCACTCTTCTTTCCTTTTCTTCTTTCCTTCTTCAACTATTATTTCCTTCTTTCACTCTTCTTTCCTTTCTTCACTCTTCTTTCTTTTCTTCTTCCACTCTTCTTTCCTTTCGTCACTCTTCTTTCTTTTCTTCTTTCCTTCTTTCACTCTTCTTTCCTTCATCCTCTCTTCTCTCCTTTCTTCACTCTTCTATCCTTTCTTCTTTCCTTCTTCCACTCTTCTTTCCTTCTTTCACTCTTCTTTATTTTCTTCTTCCTTTCTTAACCTTTGCATTTCATGCACTGGTATTTCCTTCAGGAAATGCATTTTCTAGTTATTATTTTGTCACTTCGGAAACGTAAGATCCGCCTTTTGCGCCTGTGTTTTTTCTCTCATTAAATAGCCTACTTGGTCTCGTGGAGGAGCTTTGGAGAAATTGGTAACTGCTAATTATATTCCTGATTTTTGTTTCTGTGTTCTTCTCCTATAACTTCTGAGCTTTTGTAAAGACCGTCGCGTCAGTAAAGTAGTTGAACTTTTGTTGTTGGTTTCGTTTCGATACGCATTTTCCGCGTTGGCATTTAAGCCTAAAATAGTTGTGTTTGTTACTAGAGCTTTTGGTTTGATTGGCCTGTGGGCCTACAAGCATTTCTCGTTGGTCTCTATTTTTCATTCATTGAAGTGAGCGTATAGCTGCGCTGTTCTCTTTCTAGGTAAGTGGCCTTTTGTATCTCAAACAAACGCTTTCCCTGTGAGGTATAAGTCGTTTAGTTTTTTTGCGAGTTAAATTGCTTTGCGTGTCTTCATTTTTCATAACGTCTTCGCAGTCACGGGGAACGTGGATAGAGCAGTGGTCTCGGGGGCACATTCCAAAGTTTGGCCTGTCTCAGATTGGGGCTTTTCGAACTTGTGGGCTATTGTTGCGTGCATTAAGTACCCGCCACGGCACCCGTGTGAAGCAAGGGTCTACGATTTATATAACTTGTGTTTTCATATAGGGGAAAAAACTATTGTTTGTGATTCATTTCGGCTATATCCTGCTGTGTCTAACATTTCACTTCCTCCTGTTTGGCGCTGGTTTGCGCCCTCTGCTTCGGTTGCGCGCTCTCTCTGTGCTTGTGTGTGTGCGCGCCCTCTTGTTGGAGCGCTCTCTCTATACAATTTCGGGAATACGTCTTCGGTGAGTCTTGGTTCATTGTTGGATACATTCTCATTGTCCTATTGGGGTGTTGCTAACATGGCCTCTAGTTGGGATAAATTTGTTGATGGCCCGTCAGATGAGATTTTTGATAATCTGTCAAAGGTGCAGTTGCTTAAGCTTGCAGATTCTTATAAAATTGATATTTCTGCTGCTGATAGAAAGTGGAAAGGCACTATTAAGGCATCTTTGAGAGCATCCTTGGTTGAGAAGGGTATCTTATCTGAATTAGAATCAGAGGTACAGAAACCTTCTGTAACTGCTGCTACCTCTAGTACTTTTTCGTTTGAGCAGCAGCAGGAGTTACTCTCCATGCAGTTAGAGTCCAAAAAGCTGGAGATGGAGCTTGAGATGGCTAAATTGGAGATTGAGGGGAAACGGTTGCAATTAATTGATGAGGGGAAACTTGTCCCGCAAACTGTGTCGCATGCTGCCCCTACATTTCATATGGCCTCTAATTTAAAGTTGGTTCCACCTTTTAATGAGCAGGATTTGGATTCTTTCTTTGCCCTGTTTGAGAGAGTGGCTGATGCACAGGCCTGGCCGAATACTGAGCGCACTCTTATGCTGCAGTGTGTTTTCAAGGGTAAGGCCCAGCGGGTCTACTCTGCTATGTCCCTTGAGGACAGCCGTGATTACCACAAGGTGAAGACGGCTATTCTCAGGGCTTATTCCCTTGTGCCTGAGGCCTACAGGCAACGCTTTAGAAACCTGAGGAGACGTTCTGAACAGACGTAGATGTTGAATTTGGCCAAGAGTTGAAGTTGCAGTGCCAACGTTGGTGTTCTGCCTCTGAAGTTGAAGGTTATGACGAGCTTTTCAATCTAATGTTGCTGGAGCAGTTCACGAATACGTTACCTGTTCAGCTGGCAACATACATCATGGAGCATGATTTGACCACTGTTTCAGAAGCGGCTGTTCTTGCAGACGGCTATGAGTTCACACATAAGGCTCGGGCATGTAACAACCGGCTCAGATTGTTACAAGGAACGATACAACCACAGCTTTGAAGTTACGAGTATTTATTAAAGAAGTTCAAATACACGAGGGCCAAAGTGTGCTGCATGTCCGTTCTTTCGGTGTCACGGGAAGAGCAGGTCTTTTAAAGCATGCGGACACGCCTCCACGCAGGTGGAACCTGGGCTCATCAGCACCTGGGATTAGACACAGCCATGCAGACAAACAGAACACCCACACAACACAAGACACCTGGGGGAAAGCGGACGAACATGAAGCTATTCATTCACACCAAGAGGCAGGTATGGTTAATCATTTTGTTAACTTCTGCCTAATTAGTGTTAATGTAATTCTAAAACAACTCTCACCTTGAATATTGCTACACTTCCTGCTGCCAGGTCCAGTAGTGCTCTAGACAGACAAAGGAGAAAATATTGGTTGAACATCATTTTTGGACAGCACCCCACTAGTGTCTGTAAATAGTGTCTGTGGTAAGTGTCTGTGGTTAGTTTCTTTGACTAGTGTCTGTGGCTAGTGTGTTTGACTAGTGTCTGTAACTAGTGTCTGTGGCTAGTGTCTTTAACTAGTGTCTGTGGCTAGTAACTGTAGAGTAGACTAGTAGATATGCATATAAGCAAGCAGCACAGTTATTTAGCTAAAGCAGTGATTGGTTTGTTGACCTGTCAATCGCACGCTAACGTCTCCTTAATCACGGCACACTCACACGGTTGCGTTAGAATGCGTTGATCCAACGGATGACGGAGTAGAATACGACTATCTTTTTTTTCATAGCTTCGTGCTCTTGAGACCATAAACGCAATCTGATCGACTAGAGCCTGTGTTGTCGTATTTGTATGAAAGGCAATTTGATTGGCTGACGCATGCGTGGCCTCTCGAAAAGTTTAAACATTTTCAACTCGTCGCAAGCAATGCATGCAACGCAACACAACAAAACACAACGGAGCCAAAATTCGGTTAGGCAATGGATGACGTCACCCTATTCAAAGTGAATGGGGATCCATCAACCTTGACAGATCATTGCATTCCAACGCAACCGTGTGAGTGTGCCATCAACAGAACCCCATGCGCCAGACTCCTCCTCAGTCATCCGTTGGATCAAGGCATTCCAACGCAACCGTGTGAGTGTGCTGTTAGTTTTCCCTCCATGTTTAGTTCTCACCTGTAGCCAATGTATCAATTGAGTTTAGTTCTCACCTGTAGCCAATGTATTCATTTAGTTGAGTTCTAACCTGTAGCCAATGTATTAATTTAGTTGAGTTCTCACCTGTAGTCAATGTATTGAGTTCCAATTTAAGTCTTGGACTTTTCCTTTGTCTTGTGTGTTATTCATTGTGAAAAGAAAGACACATGTGTTCTTTGCCTTGTTTGCCCATTGTGGCCTTTTGTTTATCCAAAGTAAAACACGCCTTGACGGTTTGTATCCAATACCTTGTCTCAAATCTCCGTTCGTGACTAATGGCTAGTAGTGCTCGCGCAACAACTTCATTGCATGACACAACATTCAATAAACTGCTGTGAATACGTGGGTTAATATACGGTGCGGTTAACAGTGGTAGTAATAGCCTGGGGGCCCGTCCCATACTATGGGAACCGCAGAGTTAACCACCCTGTTGTCCTCAAATAGACTTCACTTCACTTTTCCTTGGGGTCTGAGAGACTCCAGACAGGTTGGGAGTGCTGAAATTGAAAATAGCTAATGTAAAAATTCAAATGTCTTTAAATATTTTAAATTATTTATAATCAGTACCTACAATATGACTATATAATAAACCATGAGCTTGAGGTTGCATGTCTATGTCATATGTAACCAAATATGTAAAGGACTTCACGTGGAGCATTGTGGAGTTTTTGTCTGAAACCAGCAAGCTAACTAGACAACGTCAACAACTGCAGATCTTAGCGAGTGATGCATTTCCTTGACATAAACATAGCACAAAAATTAAGGAAATTTGTGTTTGGTAGATTATTTCTTTGTTGTAACAATGCTTCTTGGCAATAAATCTTATACCTATCTTATAAGCCTGTTCATCTAACTTTTAAATGGTGCCACATTTGTAAGCAACATGCATTTGGGGGATGAGCAGCAGAGCTGAGAATGTGGGTTGCGTCCACGAAAAATCTGCCAAATCTTCTCTGCCACTACTAAACAGCTGATTGGAAATTTCGGTTTGGTAGATTATTTCTTTGTTGTAACAATGCTTCTTGGCAATAAATCTTATACTGTAAGAAAGCGTGTTTATTTACCTTTTAAATGGTGCCACATTTGTAAGGAATATCCATTTATGGGATGAGCAGCACAGCTGAGTATGAGGGTTGTGCCCATGAAAAAAGTGCCAAAATTCTCCTATTCTCCTGTTGGTATTCACTCTTATTTTGAGTTGTTTGTTGGATTGGATGATTGAGCTCTCGATCAGTAACAGGGAACAAACAAGAAATATTGGCAATTTTACACTTTATTCATTTAATGTACCAGCAGGGAGAGAATGGAAAGGGTGAATACCAACATAAGAATAAACTGTTTAGCATTTAGCAATTAGCATTTAGCAATTTTGGCACATTTTTCTTGGACGCAACCCACATACTCAGCTCTGCTGCTCATCCCCCAAATGGATATTCCTTACAAATGTAGCACCATTTAAAAGGGAAATAAACACGCTTTCCAACGGTATAAGATGTATTGCCAAGAAGCATTGTTACAACAAAAAATAATCTACCAAACACACATTTCCAGTAAGCTGTTTAGTAGTGGCAGAGAAGATTTGGCACATTTTTCATGGGCGCATCCCACATACTCAGCTCTGCTGCTCATCCCCCAAATGCATGTTCCTTACGAATGTGGCACCATTTAAAAGGTAGATAAAAAACAGGCTTTCCAAAGGTATAAGAAATATTGCCAGGAAGCATTGTTACAACAAAGAAATAATCTACCAAACACAAATTTCCTTACTTTTTGTGCTATGTTTATTTGGCGAAGCCATGCTGTGAAAGCCATTTGTACATTTTAGCAGCACAAACCTTCAGACTTGCTCTGAAACTGCAATGAAAAATGTTTATTTAATTGCATTACATTCCTTGACACAACAGAATCCTGAAGCCTGAAGGTACCTCAGTTGGCAACACAAGTTAGGCTGCTTAATTATTTCATGCATTAATTCATTAATTAATTAATTAATTAATTGATGTCTGATTTTTAGAAATCATTTTGAGAATGATCAAGATGAGAAGGAGGTGGTTTCTTGGATACAATATTTTAAAGCTTCATGTTTTTGATTAATTAGGCTTATACAGAAGATGCAAAATATATAAGGGCTCAAATTAAGAACCCCTTTCTAGCCAGCACATATTAACATATAGTATCTGATACGCATATGACCCACATCATTTTGACTACTTGTTTCAGCACATTATAATCCTCTTCATAATACAATCACATGTCATAGGTTGAGAAGAAGTTAGCAAATGCAATATATGGTGTTATTGAGACCAATTGTCTTTGAAAAATGCCTTTTAAACGATTAAGAAATTTGCAAAATGATGATTGTGGAGGGACATCAGTGGGGCCACGATGTTGTCTGTTGGATTTTTTTGGCGACCTGTAGCATCCTGGAGAGGGAGCAGACCTTCCAGAAGATGTTCCTGTAGGAGGTTGTCGTTGTGGGCTCTGGGAAGTGAGACGTGCAATGTAAAACGTCATCATTCCACTCTCTCTCTCCCATCCCTGCTTTTGTGTGGTGCCTGATGAGTCACTGCAGCTTCTCTCTGGACATTTGTCACCACGGCTTTCACTACAGCTGGTCATAGTTTCACACTAATTTTCCTACCATGACCCTGTTCTTCATACATGGATTACTGATTTAGCTGGATTTCACTGTTGCCATTTAGGCATGATCCAAGTTTCCCTCACTCTTTAGAGATGCTATTGGAGAAGTTGTCAACAGAAACTTACTAAAGGACTGGCTGGTGAACATAAATAGGATTTGATCGAGCTTTAAAACATAATCTAAGCCGTCATAAGAAGCCTTTGAAGGTCATTGCTCAATTAACAACCAGGAGGCAGCACAATAACAAAGGTGATATTTGTTCAGGACTTATTTATTTATTTATTTGTGAATGGAGGTTTGGCAACTGTCTTTAATAAAACTTGTGGTTTTGACATGGAGCAATTGGACACATGGAACTTGTTGCTATCTAGTTATTTACACTCACCAGCCACTTTCTTAGGTACATCTTGCTAGTACCAGGTTGGACCCTCTTTTGCCTTGAGAACTGCCTTAATTCTTTAACAAGGTGCTTGATTTTCCATATTTGTCCATATTGACATGAGACTACCACGCAGTTGGTGCAGATTTGTCAGCTGCACATCCATGATGCAAATCTCCTGTTCCACCACATCCCAAAAGTGCTCTATTGGATTAAGATCTGGTGATTGCAGAGGCCACTGGAGTACAGTTAACTCATAGTCATGTTCAAGAAACCATTTTGAGTTGAGTTGTGCTTTGTGGTATGGCATGTTGTCCTGATGGGAGTAGCCATCAGAAGATGGGTACAATTTGGTCATAAAGGGATGGACATGGTCAGCAACAATACTCAGGAAGGCAGTGACGTTTAAAGTGCATATGACACCTCAATACAACATTTTTCAAATAAATAAAACAAAGGAGGTATTACACAATCAATATATATGTTTACTTAAAATATATACATATACTTGTTAACATCAACATTTGAATTCCGCGCCACTGAGCTACCGACTTCCCAAGTGACTCACTTCCGCCCCACGTTATAAAATGGAAATGACGGCAACGGCGGGACTCTTTTGAACTTGGTCACTGTCAACAAGGTCAAAGTCGTCCTCACCATTCGGTGTTTTGCAGTCTCTGCATATCTCTCGGAATTTCGCCTACCGCGTTTCCGTGCGCCCCATCCACATGCACATTGTCAGGGGCGGAGTGGGACACAAAAATCCACCAGGACAATTTTGTCTGCACCGGCCCACCGAGCCCATCTGGCCCAAGTTACGCTCACTGTACAAAGGCAGAGCGATACGCAGGTGCCATTTCCCATGAGGCTTTGCTTCGACCATTCTACATGAATTTTTGAACAAAAAAATAACTATTTAAATCGCTGGCCAATTTATATTTGTGGTCATGAAAGTTATATAACGTCTGAATAAAAAGAATTAGATCAAGATAGGAGGTTGAACAAAAATCAGTAAACTGGATTAATGAAAGTTAGTTCGACACACACCATAAGTGAGAAGTAGATCGACAACTAGTGTTATATATATTGGTTGGACTCACACCAGATTCATCTGTCGGAGAACAAGGCATTTTTCACAGGAACAAGATTTCATTGACATTTATTTTAACTCAATGGGCCGCTCATGAACTTTCCACGGCTGCGTGCAGTCTTCAGGCTGCTTCTCGTGAGCTCATTGGCCTGACGGGACGACCGGGAAATCTCCTGGTCGTCCCGATGGCCACTCCGCCTCTGCACATTGTCATCGTTTTCAGACCTCTCCTCTTTTGCTGGCTCGTCATCCAGATAGGGCTCGAATCGGTATGGCTCAATGCCCACAATCTCGTGTACTAACTGATCCGGATCATAGTCTTCCTCAATTTGAGAATCTTCGCTGGAGTCTGTGACATAAACTTGCTCGAAATCGCGGACTTCTTCACCCTCCATCACTAGTTCTAGAATGAAGTCTACCGACGCTGACGTCACGGGACCACCTGACAGATTTCAGGTAAGCCGGCAACTGTTTTAGGATAAGAGTCGTGAAAAACACACTTTGAAGCTCCGTACAAACTTCATTTTTCAATCTTCGGGTTTAAACATGACTTCAAAGTACTATGTTTTATGTATAGTTTTGATACTTATATGCCTTTTACCTTTTTTTTAAGGTGTCATACGCACTTTAAACAATGCTCAAAATATCCCTCACACCATTACACCACCCCCACCAGCCAGAACCGTTAATACAGGCAAGATGGATCCATGCTTTTATGTTATTAATTCCAAATTCTGACGCTACTATCAGAATGTGGCAGCAAAAATCGAGACTCATCAGACCGGGCAAAAATGTTTCAATCTTCAATAGTCCAATTTTGGTGAGCCAGTGCGAATTGTAGCCTCAGTTTCCTGTTCTTAGCTGACAGGAGGGGCACCCGGTAGGGTCTTCTGCTGCTGTAGCCCATCTGCTTCAAGATTCAACGTTGTAAGATGCTCAGAGATGCTCTTCTGCATACCTTGGTTGTAATGAGTGGTGATTTGAAGTACTATCGCCTTTCTATCATCTTCAACCAGTCTGGCCATTCTCCTCTGACCTCTGGCATCAACAAGGCATTTTCGCCCAGAGAAGTGCCACTCACTGGATATCCTCTCTTTTTACGGACCATTCTCTGCAAACCCTAGAGATTGTTGTGGGTGAAAAATCCCAGTAGATCAGCATTTTCTGAAATACTCAGACCAACCCATCTGGCAGCAACAACCAGGCCATGTTCAAAGTCACTTAAATCACCTTTCTTCCCCATTCTGATGATTGGTTTGAACTTAAGATCCTCTTGACCAAGAGATTGGCTGATTAGATATTCCCTTTAAATAGCAGTTGAACCGGTGTACCTAATGAGGTGGCCAGTGAGTGTATATAGCTGACATTAGCAACCAGACCGCAGTCGAGATCACCAGGCTAAACTTACAGTCAAAAAATAGTGAACCAATATCATTGCCCACACAGCCAAATAGCAAGCTAGAGCAACAGAAGAAAAACTGCACTGAGAATAGTGCGCTGTTATTAGTATGTCAGGTATTAGCTGTGGCAGCCATGAAGGTATTGGCATTCTTTGAGCAGCACAAATTAGCACAAATGATTGAGCCCATTTGCAAGTGATATGGTTATGATGGGGGCTGAGTGACATCCTGCGTGTAACACATAAAGCTTAATAACATATGAAACATAGTAGCACAAATGTTTCTTTTAACAGCAAATTTAAGGGGCGATTTGGACCAATTTGGATACTTAAATTAGCTTATCTAGTTTACTTTAGCTATGTGAAATCTGCAGTTGTCAAAACCTGGTTTAGATTAAAGTAATTTATAACAAGCTTGTAAATATTAACTGAAGGTGCTTGGCTGCTTTTGTAGGCCTGCAGGACTGCATCTGAATAAAGGAAGTAATAATTGGCTCGGAGCATTAAATAATGTTGATAACTGGACGTTTGGAGGCAAGTTGGCCTATCATACAGGTACTAAACTCATGCCATTTGTTGTGATAGAAATAATGTTGGTGAAATACTATAACTAACTTGCTGTCATTGTTAAACTACTGAGGCAGAATCTTCATTTCTTAACCTTCTACCTCTAACAAACATCCATCCAAAGGATAATGTAATTAATGGGTACATTTTCACCTACCTGTGCACCTGGGTTATGCTACGTTTCGTGAGAAGAAGTTGTTTTGGGCTCTCCTGCTGATGATAAGCTAGAGGTGAGGGCAAAAATCAAAAACAAAAGTTCAGCAAGTTCAATTTTATTTATATAGCGCCATAACAATACAATTGCCTCTAGGCGCTTAACAGAGCCCAGAGCCTGAACAAATGTCTTCTCACGACCCCAAGAATTAACACCAATGCTGCACACGGTGCCTTTAGCTACTGTGCCCCAGCCCTCTGGAATAGCCTACCTCTGGAGTTGACTTTATCACACTCAGTGCTCTCTTTTAAAAAGGGAATCAAAACTTCTTTATTTTCCACAGCCTATTCATGTCTATAGGTCTTTTTGTTTTTAACACTTCATTTTATAGTTTTTCTTATTTTGCTAAGTGTGTTTGTTTGTTTGTTTATTTTAGATAATTGAATGTCTTCTCTACACAAAGCACATTCTGTCTATGTATATCATGTGAAATGTGCTCTATAAATAAACTTGAACTTGAACTGCTGCTTTACATCAAAATCACTGCATTATGTGTTCATAGGGTGTGATAATTTCCCCCATTATTTTTTTTTTTTTGAATAACATGACTTGCAGAAAATAAAACAAGCATTTCGTGATTCCTTCATTCACTGGTGTCATCAATCAGACTTATCAAAGCATTATGTTAGTGTTGCCCTAGTATAAACGTACCTTTTTGACCGACGGTGTTTTTGTTGGTCTTTGCTGTGTGTTTTGGTGTTCTCATTTGGAGAAATGTCAGCAGAGTAATTAGAGTCCTGTTTAGATTTAGAGGACTGTTGTCGACCGGAAGCAGCTCCTCGGAATGGTTGCTGATCTTGTTGTCTCTGGGGAGTGAGACATGAATCATGAAAGTTTCTCCGTTAGCCTCCAGACATACGCTACAACATGGCCTGTTCAGTTCTTCAGAGTTTATTCTGGTCTGTTGTATCATGTTATATCTGAATAAAGGCATACATAATTGGCTATGATCCTTTCTCAAACCATTAAATAATGTTGATAATTGGACGTTCTGAGGCAAGTTGATCTATCATACAGGTACTAAACTCATGCCATTTGTTCAACAAGTCATGGGATAGTTATTATTTTTTGCTGCGTTGATGACTGACAAGTCGCTGTTATCTAAAAGAAATTATCTTGGTGAAATACTACAGCCAACTCACTGTCCATGCTTAACTATTGGGGCAGATTCTTCATTACTTAACCTTCTCCCTCTAACATCCATCCATCCAAAGGACAATGTAATTAATGGGTACATTTCCACCTACCTGTGTATCTGGGTAACGATACGTTTCGTTAGAAGAAGTCGTTTTGGGCTCTCTTGCTGATGATAAGCTAGAGGTGAGGGCAAAAATCAAAAACACAAGTCCAGCATTTAAGTCAATGTGAGTACAGTAATGTAATTTAGTAGGAATCAAGGTATTTAAAGCAACCGAGGACATCAATTTGCCACTTTTTCAGGTATGTTTTTATATACAAATAGTTTTGGTATCATCTTTAAGTTCTTTTTGATGGTGGGCCTATGTGGTTGTGTGGAGGACAAGTACATGCTGCTCGCATCAGCCATCCAGGATATGCACAATGTTTACTAGTTCTGTGTTCCGGACTGGAACCCTCCAAGAAAAAGTAAGAAAAGCATTTACATCACGACATGACCAACTGGTAGCAATCTTTCATCAGTGCCAACTGGACTGTTTGTGGTGTTTACAAAGTTTTTCCCTGCGTCTTAGGAAGTCAGTTCTCTACTTTCAGACCAAAGCTGTTTACTGCTGCTATACATCAAAATCACTGCTTTATGTGTTCATAGTGTGTGATGATTTCCCCCAGTAATTCAATGTATTTGAATAACTTGACTTGCAGAAAATAAAACATGCATTTTGTGATTCCTTCATTCACTGGTGTCATCAATCAGACTTATCAAAGCATTATGTCAGTGTTGCCCTAGTATAAACGTACCTTTTTGACCAACAGTGTTTTTGTTGGTCTTTGCTGTGTGTTTTGGTGTTCTCATTTGGAGAAATCTCAGCAGAGTAATTATAGTCCTGTTTAGATTTAGAGGACTGTTGTCGACCGGAAGCAGCTCCTCGGAATGGTTGCTGATCTTGTTGTCTCTGGGGAGTGAGACGTGAATCATGAAAGTTTCTCCGTTAGCCTCCAGACATACGCTACAACATGGCCTGTTCAGTTCTTCAGAGTTTATTCTGGTCTGTTGTATCATGTTATATCTGAATAAAGGCATACATAATTGGCTATGATCCTTTCTCAAACCATTAAATAATGTTGATAATTGGACGTTCTGAGGCAAGTTGATCTATCATACAGGTACTAAACTCATGCCATTTGTTCAACAAGTCATGGGATAGTTACTATTTTTTGCTGCGTTGATGACTGACTTGTCGCTGTTATCTAAAAGAAATTATCTTGGTGAAATACTACAGCCAACTCACTGTCCATGCTTAACTATTGGGGCAGATTCTTCATTACTTAACCTTCTCCCTCTAACATCCATCCATCCAAAGGACAATGTAATTAATGGGTACATTTCCACCTACCTGTGTATCTGGGTAACGATACGTTTCGTTAGAAGAAGTCGTTTTGGGCTCTCTTGCTGATGATAAGCTAGAGGTGAGGGCAAAAATCAAAAACACAAGTCCAGCATTTAAGTCAATGTGAGTACAGTAATGTAATTTAGTAGGAATCAAGGTATTTAAAGCAACCGAGGACATCAATTTGCCACTTTTTCAGGTATGTTTTTATATACAAATAGTTTTGGTATCATCTTTAAGTTCTTTTTGATGGTGGGCCTATGTGGTTGTGTGGAGGACAAGTACATGCTGCTCGCATCAGCCATCCAGGATATGCACAATGTTTACTAGTTCTGTGTTCCGGACTGGAACCCTCCAAGAAAAAGTAAGAAAAGCATTTACATCACGACATGACCAACTGGTAGCAATCTTTCATCAGTGCCAACTGGACTGTTTGTGGTGTTTACAAAGTTTTTTCCCTGCGTCTTAGGAAGTCAGTTCTCTACTTTCAGACCAAAGCTGCTTACTGCTGCTATACATCAAAATCACTGCATTATGTGTTCATAGGGTGTGATGATTTCCCCCAGTAATTCAATGTATTTGAATAACATGACTTGCAGAAAATAAAACATGCATTTTGTGATTCATTCATTCACTGGTGTCATTAATCAGACTAATCAAAGCATTATGTTAGTGTTGCCCTAGTATAAACGTACCTTCTTGACCGCCGGTGTTTTTGTTGGTCCTCGCTGTGTGTTTTGGTGTTCTCATTTGGAGAAATCTCAGCAGAGTAATTATAGTCCTGTTTAGATTTAGAGGACTGTTGTCGACCGGAAGCAGCTCCTCGGAATGGTTGCTGATCTTGTTGTCTCTGGGGAGTGAGACGTGAATCATGAAAGTTTCTCCGTTAGCCTCCAGACATACGCTACAACATGGCCTGTTCAGTTCTTCAGAGTTTATTCTGGTCTGTTGTATCATGTTATATCTGAATAAAGGCATACATAATTGGCTATGATCCTTTCTCAAACCATTAAATAATGTTGATAATTGGACGTTCTGAGGCAAGTTGATCTATCATACAGGTACTAAACTCATGCCATTTGTTCAACAAGTCATGGGATAGTTACTATTTTTTGCTGCGTTGATGACTGACATGTCGCTGTTATCTAAAAGAAATTATCTTGGTGAAATACTACAGCCAACTCACTGTCCATGCTTAACTATTGGGGCAGATTCTTCATTACTTAACCTTCTCCCTCTAACATCCATCCATCCAAAGGACAATGTAATTAATGGGTACATTTCCACCTACCTGTGTATCTGGGTAACGATACGTTTCGTTAGAAGAAGTCGTTTTGGGCTCTCTTGCTGATGATAAGCTAGAGGTGAGGGCAAAAATCAAAAACACAAGTCCAGCATTTAAGTCAATGTGAGTACAGTAATGTAATTTAGTAGGAATCAAGGTATTTAAAGCAACCGAGGACATCAATTTGCCACTTTTTCAGGTATGTTTTTATATACAAATAGTTTTGGTATCATCTTTAAGTTCTTTTTGATGGTGGGCCTATGTGGTTGTGTGGAGGACAAGTACATGCTGCTCGCATCAGCCATCCAGGATATGCACAATGTTTACTAGTTCTGTGTTCCGGACTGGAACCCTCCAAGAAAAAGTAAGAAAAGCATTTACATCACGACATGACAAACTGGTAGCAATCTTTCATCAGTGCCAACTGGACTGTTTGTGGTGTTTACAAAGTTTTTTCCCTGCGTCTTAGGAAGTCAGTTCTCTACTTTCAGACCAAAGCTGCTTACTGCTGCTATACATCAAAATCACTGCATTATGTGTTCATAGTGTGTGATGATTTCCCCCAGTAATTAAATGTATTTGAATAACTTGACTTGCAGAAAATAAAACATGCATTTTGTGATTCATTCATTCACTGGTGTCATCAATCAGACTTATCAAAGCATTATGTCAGTGCTGCCCTAGTATAAACGTACCTTTTTGACCAACAGTGTTTTTGTTGGTCTTTGCTGTGTGTTTTGGTGTTCTCATTTCGAGAAATCTCAGCAGAGTAATTATAGTCCTGTTTAGATTTAGAGGACTGTTGTCGACCGGAAGCAGCTCCTCGGAATGGTTGCTGATCTTGTTGTCTCTGGGGAGTGAGACGTGAATCATGAAAGTTTCTCCGTTAGCCTCCAGACATACGCTACAACATGGCCTGTTCAGTTCTTCAGAGTTTATTCTGGTCTGTTGTATCATGTTATATCTGAATAAAGGCATACATAATTGGCTATGATCCTTTCTCAAACCATTAAATAATGTTGATAATTGGACGTTCTGAGGCAAGTTGATCTATCATACAGGTACTAAACTCATGCCATTTGTTCAACAAGTCATGGGATAGTTACTATTTTTTGCTGCGTTGATGACTGACATGTCGCTGTTATCTAAAAGAAATTATCTTGGTGAAATACTACAGCCAACTCACTGTCCATGCTTAACTATTGGGGCAGATTCTTCATTACTTAACCTTCTCCCTCTAACATCCATCCATCCAAAGGACAATGTAATTAATGGGTACATTTCCACCTACCTGTGTATCTGGGTAACGATACGTTTCGTTAGAAGAAGTCGTTTTGGGCTCTCTTGCTGATGATAAGCTAGAGGTGAGGGCAAAAATCAAAAACACAAGTCCAGCATTTAAGTCAATGTGAGTACAGTAATGTAATTTAGTAGGAATCAAGGTATTTAAAGCAACCGAGGACATCAATTTGCCACTTTTTCAGGTATGTTTTTATATACAAATAGTTTTGGTATCATCTTTAAGTTCTTTTTGATGGTGGGCCTATGTGGTTGTGTGGAGGACAAGTACATGCTGCTCGCATCAGCCATCCAGGATATGCACAATGTTTACTAGTTCTGTGTTCCGGACTGGAACCCTCCAAGAAAAAGTAAGAAAAGCATTTACATCACGACATGACCAACTGGTAACAATCTTTCATCAGTGCCAACTGGACTGTTTGTGGTGTTTACAAAGTTTTTTCCCTGCGTCTTAGGAAGTCAGTTCTCTACTTTCAGACCAAAGCTGCTTACTGCTGCTATACATCAAAATCACTGCATTATGTGTTCATAGGGTGTGATGATTTCCCCCAGTAATTCAATGTATTTGAATAACATGACTTGCAGAAAATAAAACATGCATTTTGTGATTCATTCATTCACTGGTGTCATTAATCAGACTTATCAAAGCATTATGTCAGTGCTGCCCTAGTATAAACGTACCTTCTTGACCGCCGGTGTTTTTGTTGGTCCTCGCTGTGTGTTTTGGTGTTCTCATTTGGAGAAATCTCAGCAGAGTAATTATAGTCCTGTTTAGATTTAGAGGACTGTTGTCGACCGGAAGCAGCTCTTCGGAATGGTTGCTGATCTTGTTGTCTCTGGGGATTGAGACGTGAATCATGAAAGTTTCTCCGTTAGCCTCCAGACATACGCTACAACATGTCCTGTTCAGTTCTTCAGAGTTTATTCTGGTCTGTTGTATCATGTTATATCTGAATAAAGGCATACATAATTGGCTCTGATCCTTTCTCAAACCATTAAATAATGTTGATAATCGGACGTTCTGAGGCAAGTTGATTTATCATACAGGTACTAAACTCATGCCATTTGTTCAACAAGTCATGGGATAGTTATTATTTTTTGCTGCGTTGATGACTGACATGTCGCTGTTATCTAAAAGAAATTATCTTGGTGAAATACTACAGCCAACTCACTGTCCATGCTTAACTATTGGGGCAGATTCTTCATTACTTAACCTTCTCCCTCTAACATCCATCCATCCAAAAGGAGAATGTAATTAATGCGGACATTTCCACCTACCTGTGTATCTGTGTAACGATTGTGAGAATGAGTTGGTCTGGGCACACTTGCTGATGATGAGTGTAGTAAAGTGCTTTAGAAAATCACAAACGCAAACTCAGTATGAAAGGTAATGTGAAGAATATTGTAGGCAATACTGCATGGTGAGAGCGATGACAAACTCGGCTGGCAAGCTTTAAGGTCAGAGTCTACTATTCACTTTGTCCCTCTCCCATCAGATTTACTCAATTTCTATAAAACTTGAGCTCCTCTGGAGGTGTTCAAACCTCAAAGCAGCATGGGAAATGTAGTCAATATTGTTAAAACTACAACAATGAGTAATATTTTGAAATGAACATATTTTCAGTTCACACATTAGTTTTGTGAGAGTGAAAGACTTGGGACCCGGACGTCCGGATATAAACATTCAGCAGCAAGACCACTGATAGCACCTGGAGCTTCTAGTCAAACCTGTAGGCTATGCGAAGCGGAGTTGGTTAGCTGGTTGTCCAGTTAGTAATGCGTTTTTTTGTTTCCCCTGTCTGTTGTTCCAAAGTCCTGGGTCTGAAACACTCTGGATTACAACGGGAATGAGGGATGTAAAGCACTTTACTGAAGAATGTTAAATCTGGCCTTAGCCATCTAAATAACAGCCTGAAGCTAAACCTCTTTGGAAGACTGAGTATTGCAGAGCAGTTGGACGAAGGGTACCGAATTGGCATTCGAAAACATGTAGGATCATCCAGTGTTTCTGAATCTATTCTGCTCTAAACCTCTAGTATCATCATGTCTTTCTCACTCTATTCTGCTCTAAACCTCTACACCCTGTGTTTTTTGAATCTGCTCTGTTTTAAACTTCTTGTACACAATGTTTCTGAATTTATTCTGCTCTAAACCTCTAGTATCCAATGTTCCTGAATCTAGTCTACTCTAAACCTCTAGTACTCAATGTGTAAACCTCTGGAACCCAAACCAATGTTTATTAAACCATTCTGCTCTAAACCTCTCATGCCCAACTTTACAGTTTGTTAAGAGTTGTTAATGGACAGTGTTGAGCACTGTGTTTTTATGAAATAAAGCTTTGTTTTTTAATATATTCTACTATTCTATTCTGAAAACCTCTCTTGTGTGTTTTTCCCCCATTGTGGAGTGCTATTTAAACCACACCGCCCAACTGTCTGCACCCCCCCCAAAAAACATTTCACCAGCCGCCACTGCTTGGCAGGAGCAGATATATAACTCTCATTGCATCTCCAAAAGGGGTACCCCAAGGCTCTGTTCTTTCCTTTCTTCCTGACAATTCCACTGTCTCATCTTGTCTTACTTATATTTCCTCAATAAGAAAAAGGCATCTGCAACCTAATCACTCCAAAACAGGAATACTGGTCTTCCCACTTGGGAGTCACTGTAGTCCCAAACAAGTCTGTCAGAAATCGAAGGGTCATCATTGATGACCAGCTGAACTTCACTGACCACATTTCTTCCTGGCTCTCTTTTAATGTTTTAATTGAGTCAGTTTCTTGTCTTGCACCTTATTTGTAAGTCAATTTGAATAGAAGCATCTGCCAAAGGACTAAATGTAAGTGAACGTAAGAGATGAGTGCCGGGGGGAATCCTTTTTTGTCTTGACACTGTACTGTTTCAATGGCCATGGCAAGTTGTTCATCACCAAGTCTGACATTATAAAGCAACTATGGTATACTATAAGAGGAGTCAGAACAATTAAACTTGACATATTTACTCCCTAACTACTTGTAATTTATTGAGTGGTGTTATAGCTAAGTATGGAGTGTTTCATGTTTCAGGAAGTCCTTTACTATAGCATAACATACCATGCTTTGACTTTTGTTTTCATTTTGGGCAAAAGCTCCCTAATGCACTAAAATATAAAGATTCTGAATAGTAAACTTACTTTGAAGATGTGCCTTCATTTTCTGGAAAAGTAATAAGATAAGATAAATATGACAAACATTATTATGTACAATAAGGATTAAAAATATAATTGAAAATGTCAAGTGTCTCAAAGGTGTTGTAACTAGTGATAGCTGCTGCTGGCATGTTTTGTCGTTTGTACATTTGCCCAGTATTCATATGACCCCACAGCAACTCTCTTACACAGTTAGTAAGTAAAGAATAATTAAACTAAATCCGGCATGTGGACAAAATGGATAATATGCATACATGAAAAAAAACATGATTTACAAACGCAGCATACACATTTTCAATGCAAATCTTTTCATTATAAATCCCCAGAAGTGGAAAATTACACAACGCCATACTCAAGATGCCTACAATTCTGCTCCACCAGTAGAACGACCACTACAAGCATTAAGGTGAAGTATTAAATTCATGCTCTAAAATGTACTTTAAATAGCTGCCAGTGTAGATGCAGGGGTGGTTAAACAAATAGTCAGTACATATAATTTGAGTAACTTCACTGGAGGTCAGGAACTTCATGTGAAATTTTGACCGGTTAGAATAGGATGCCATGAATGTCGTGGGGACCAGGTATTTATCTTTGTAGTTTTTTTTTAGAATATAAGTAGTTTATTCAGAGGGTAAAGGCTACTTGGTAGGGGGTAGGCTACTGATCAGACAGAATGTATTTTCTACCAGTGGGTTAAAGGACTTTTTGTAACACATTCAAACTAGAAAGCTTTGCTGAGAGTGTTGACTGCCTATGTTGACAGCCTTTCATCTCACTGAGGTTCAGTTCAGTATTCTGCATCATGCTGTTTTATGAGGGAATGAACGAGAGACACACAGGACTTTGTTGTGATTGATGGCTAAATGGGAACAGAAATTCGTCTATTTTGGATTGTTTTAATCTGGCATTGACATGGATTTTGTATTTGAAAAGGGTTTGAAAGTTCTACCTCAAGGAAAAATAACAATCTCTAGTGAAGCAAAAATACATACCTCTTCTGTACATAAGCAAGTAAGCTGATTTTGATCTGCAATTTGCAAGTGGGAATTACCATTATTAGTGGCTATACATTTGTTTAAATGTGCTAACTCTCACAGAATTATAATGTAGGGCATAAAAGGCTTGACAAAATATGACTCTTATCTATGGCATACTTTTAACAGCACAGCAATATCTACAATGGCAAACAACACACATTGTAATTAATGTCAAGTCTTAACACTGAAGTACCTTATTGGTTTATCCTCCGGAATTTCCATCACACTGACATGTGAATCATCAAACTCATACCATTTTCCCTTTTTATCTGGTTTCAGCCATGCTGTGTAGTGTTCGTAATGAATATTTCCAAAATGGTTAAGGATTCCGTACAGGGAGTATTTGTTGTCCTAAGAGAAAACAAAACACAGCTATGTAATAAATAGGATGGGCAAAATAAATAAAGGAACAAATTATTGATTTTACAATTCACACTATCGTTCGATTTGACTGGTTGTGTGGGAGGTTGCATAGGAGGATAAACCAATGCCTACAGCGTACATCAGCACACCTCCTTGTTATTTGAATTACTTCTGGCAGGACTGTACATAACAAAGAAAGATGCCTGGTATGCAAAGGAAGCTCCGAGCCCTGGTTGAGGGGAAGGAACTAAATAATAACTAGAATGCATTTCGTGAACGAACTGCGAGAGTGTGCTTGCTCTGTTGCGGCCATGACCTTTGACATTGCAGCCATAACATCACACAAAGGATCAGACATGGGAAGAAAAGTATTAACTGTCTGAGGTGTAACTAGAAATAACCTTTATTGTTATAACATCAAGTATATAGCCATAACATCACACAAAGGATCAGATATGGGAAGAAAAGTATTAACAGTCTGAGGTGTAACTAGAAACAACCTTTATTGTTAAATCTAGGGGCAGATGTCAGTGATAATTGCTTAGATTTTCTTAATGATAATTTACAACACTTAGTAAACAAAACAAAAAAAGATGTGGCATCCAACATGGGCCTGTAGTCTTGTAAATCACATAATGTATAGGCCTTCAATAACAGGGAGCATGAATCTATCTATCTATATACTTATAGATGTATTCATATCTATTCGTCCATCCACGCATCCAATATAATGTGCCCGTGGGATCACGTGACGTTAGCTAAAAAACGTCAGGTCCCTCCCTCACCCCTAATTAGTTCACTCGCAGTGATTCTGGAAGACGGATGTAGGATATCACGTAACCTGTTGATAATCTAGCCAAGGCCTGTATGACTGTCAGGTTGTTGACCAAAAATGTAAGGTTTATCTTTCTGTACCCATCGGTTGACCAATAAAAGTTTAAACAAATCCGAGTTATTGTCAGACCGTCGCATTTTTTTCTGAGCAAGTCGCCCCAACTGGATAACCCAGTACAACTGACGAAGTTGGCTTGAAATGTGTAAGCTGTGCTAGAAAGTTAGCACAAATAGCTAAACCTATCAACTTTCGTTGACAGCCACTGATGAGAACAGCGATGTATTTGTTCAGTGTGTATTAATTGAAAATGATTAGTTTACCAGGCACTTACATCTATGTCATCCAACATGGAAAATCCATGTTCTAACTCATGTGAGTTATCGTTGGTACGCATCATTATAGTTTCTTCAAGGCTGAAAATTGGCGATCTTTTTGGTGCTGACACATTGACGAAATTACTTATTATGTGATGAAGTCTTGAGCTGAGGTAATTATATCAGAGGCAACAAAGTTAAATTCTTTGCAGCGGGAAAGTGAGTCATATGTAACAAATAATGTGTTTCAAAGAATTAGCTGGAACAAATAACTTTTATTGGGTAGGTAGATATAAGATAGCCAGTGACTTTAGGCGAACTCCAGCTCCCTCCGTGGTGGACACTAGCCTGGCCATTACCAGCCTGTGACTCCATTTCATTCCGTCTTTCAGTCTGGGCCAACCCAATGCATTTTGGTTTCCGAGATCGGCGGGTGCTTATCTTGAGTTCTAAACCTGATTGTTCAAATCCTTGATTGTGATTGGCTAAAAGCCGTTGTAAAATCCAGCATTACCTTACAATTTGACCTGATTACATTCCATATTACTGCGCAGCGAATGGCATGGCATTCATATAGCGCATTTCATACCCAGTGTTCCATCTGGCTGTTGCGTTGCTTCAAGGGTTGCGTGGCAACGATTTATTTAGGAACTATAATTTTTATCATTAAACTATTGTTTCTTAAATTGAATTGTCTTTATTTATGAAACCATATAAAATATGTGTAGTAACAGGTTTAGAAAAGCAATAAGCCCCGCGAGTCCGTGCTTTGCGCTGATTTTAGAACAGGTAAGGGGGTTTAACGGCACTCCGCTTCGCGTCGTGCCTAACAACTCCCTTACCTGTTCTAAAATCAGCGCAAAGCACGGCCTCTTGGGGCTTATTGCTTAAGTTTAAAATCATTGGAGTTCCCTTAACCAATCAGCAACGTTTAGTAAGCATTCGGTAGATTAAACTCTTCCCAAAGCCAGTTGGGAGAAGAGCTACGACGTCCTTTCCAATCATAAAACTTACAAGAAAATACTCTTGTTCTCCTTTTAATTTTCTGATGTTCTCGAGAGTTGAGACAACTTTTCCGATAGCTTTTCGTGTCTTTTCCTCCAAGGCGAGTTTTGCGTCACAGCTCTGAACTGTTCGCTGATTGGTCCTGCAAAATTTTGAGTTCTGGAGACGATTGTCAGTGGGGTTGGGCCAGACTGAGTATGAGCTTGAAATCAATTCAGGCGGAAATACGTAGGCTGGTGTCACCAGGCTAGGTGGACACCATAAGCAGTAAAGAGTTTGGAACATCATTTGTTGACTCGGAGCATTCTTTAATTTCTGTTGAATATGCCTGTGATATAAAGCTTGATGGTGGATACTAAACGAGGGGAAATCTACTGTACGGAATATGTAGTTTCAGAACGAACGTCAAAGATCTTCAATGGTAAAACTTGTCGGTTGTGCCTCTGTTGGTGTCTCGTAAAACGTGAGTTTTATTAAAGCATAGCGTGTGTATTGTGTAAGTAACACATCAGCAGTAATGAATCAAGTGTACTGATATTAAATGTACTACGAACATGCCATTCTTAAATTAAAGCCAGTGACATGATGGTTAACGATTAACGAGTTAATGATGGATACCGACAGTTAGCATACCTAGCTAGGAAGCATTACCATTGGATTTCAATGGCAGTTATGCTAGCTCTGGCTATCCAGACAAAGGAGCCTTGTTTTTGGACACGTATCACTTGACAAGCGGGGGCAATACAGTCATCTGGATAATTTAAAATGATACTAAACGAAGGGAAATCTACTGTATGGAGATATTTCTGCTCAGTAGACAATGTAGATTCTAATTAGGCTGGTGGACATGTCCAATGTAAGAAGTGTGAAGTTTTAATGAAATATGATTGATGCAACTCTCGTTCTGCACAACATGGATTAACCTGGATGGCTGGATGTAATTTCAGAACGAACGTCAAAGATCTTCAATGGTAAGACTTGTCGGTTTTGCCTCTGTTGGTGTCTCGTAAAACGTGACTTTTATTAAAGCATAGCGTGTGTATTGTGTAGCTATTTCATTCCGAGATGGCATGGGAGTAAAATGCTCCGCTCTGCTGCTGGTATACAGACAGCCGGAAAGGTTAACAAACGGAATGAAATAGCTACACATTACACACGCTATGCCTTAATAAAACCCACGTTACTCACATACTGGTTAACACTGTTAGAGCGGGTGTATAAACTGTACCTGAAACTGTTGCCACTACATTAGTTTTAATATTTTGCACTCTCTATCTAACCACTCGTTCAGGTGTTTTCTTGAGTTGGTACAGCCAACTACTGCATGTAGTTCCCGAACCACTTTTCCTCGTTAAGTTTTCCATCCTTTTTCACACTGTGTCTCTGCGTCGATATCGGAGATACCTAGCAAAATAAACCTGAGCCTGGGTGAAGGCTAAATAGCTCGCTAGCTATCATCACTCTATTCACGACTGTATCAATAGTATATCTAGGTTTTCTTTGGTGACTGTTGTCGGGCCTTTTGAACTGTCTGTGGGTTGTGAACGTAAACAACTTGCTAGCTATTACTACTACTGTATCATGATATAAAGCTTAATGGTGGTTTTCGATTTACATGATTTTTATGGCATTTAAGAGATATAAACCTTGATGGTGGTTTTCGATTAGCATGATTGTTATGGCATTTAAGAGAGCTTCGCCTTCTCCTATCTCAGGGTGGGTGACGTCACAATGGCTCAAGCTTCCACCATGTAAGTCAATGAGAGAAAAAGGTGATGAAAAAGAGGAATAAAAAAGGAGTGGCAAGGAGTACCGCCACGAAAAGTCATAGCAGGTTGCACCGGATCGAGCCGTACGTTTTGGTGTTTGAATGGCGTTTCTATCTCAATCGGGCGAGGAGTAGTTAGCTGCAAGAAAAACGGGCAGAATAAACTAGAATGCGTTTCGTGAACGGACTGCGAGAGTGTGCTTGCTCTGTGACAGAGAGAACAAGTGCCAATGAATTAACATGTATTTACATCTACTCAATCAGTGTAGTGGGGCCTTCTTCCAATATATTTTAGCAAGCAACCAAGCTCAACCATTATATTTTGGCTCCACTGACGTTTAGACATATGAGGGTATCTTTGTTGTTCTGTTTTTGTTTGTTTGTTTGCTTGTTTATTGTGAAAGGGTCTAGTGTGTTACATTTGGTCATAGCCTAATAGTTCCAGAGTTTCGTTATACTGACTTACTGAGCTAAGTGAATTGTTGAAATTGTTATCTTGGAAACATCTCTGCAACAATTTTGGAATGAATGCGGTTACATAGCCAGCTTTACTTAAAGTTTATTGTAAGATAGGCCTTTATGTTAGACTTAATGCAGTTCTCTCTCAACAGTGATGTCTGGCTTGTTATATGTTTTATCCATATAAGGAGGGGGCAGCTAAACTCGAAGACTCTCAGAAAATATCTAAAGTGTAGCTCACTAAACTAGAAATATATTGAAATGCCATGAGATGTAGGCCTACCACTAACCATTTCACATTTACAGACATAAACCTATAGACATGACACAAATCATCTTTCAAAGACTTTATTATCTCAGCTGCATTATTCAGTAGCACAAAGTAGTCTATTACATTCATATTTACTTCATGTAACCCTGCCATAGCGATACAACACCTTTTTGACAGCCTATATAGCCTAATTGCAAAATTAAATATATAAATAAATACTACACTGAAACAACGCAAACAAAGTGAATGTACAGTGAGCCAACGCTCGTCCACTGACAGTGTGGAAGAATGACAGCGACGTGAGCCAGGCTACATTCCAAGATTACGTTACCAGAAATGTCACTTTACATGAGCTTTGTTCATAAGCCATGCAGTCCATAAAATAGGAATACTCTGTGTACTAACAGTATAGTAAGACCGGTCATATGTTCAGAGAGCTTTCTAGCAACCAACAAGTTACAAGTAGGATAAACATATTAGCGAAATCTGCGTTGTCGACAGACCATCGTTTTGACTGGAGTTTTGATGTGCTTGCTAGCACCAAGTGATTACCTCATCTACAATACATATGGGCTTGGACTCAAATCACTAGTAGGCCTACTTCACAATCTTCTATGGTTACCAGCAGATAAGGTAAATAATAATCGCCATATTTGCTTTAATGTTTTATAGAGTAAGAGGCTATGTGTAGGCTAACTGTCTATTGAAAGACACTGACCGGCGCATCAACACAATCTAGGCTCTGTGAGTCAAATTAGCGTAGCTAATCAGAAATGTTGTAGATGCCAGAGTTGGCAACTATGGCTCAGATTTAGGTTGTTATCCATCAACATTCATTTTACAACTTACATTAGTTTCGTTGTCATTCGAATCGAAAATCTCTGGCTCAATTTGGCAAAGCACTACTGCTTCCTCCAGGGTAAACATACGTGGACGTCTCGGTGCTGTCATTTTGCCAATCTGGCTGGCTGAGGTAATCGAGTGATTAGAGAAGGCTACAAAGTGGAATACTAAGCAGTTTGTAGCGGGAAATATTGAGAGTGAAATGTAACAAATTATACTGTATAATTACCAATGTCACAAATAGCTTAGCTGTAATATGAATAGCTTAAATGGGATGGCTACATTAGCCAGCTAGTTAGCAGAATCTCTTTCTCTTATACCATCCTGTTCTGCAGCGAAGGCACATCACGTAATAACGTGATCATTTCTCAATTTCTTAAATACAAATATATAGCTTTTAAGATAAAAATATGTTCAATAAGGCTTAAAGAATTAAATCAGGTGTGTAGATGAAGTTCAGCAACAGCATTTCCAGTGTTTATATCCATGATTGTATGCTGGTCGTCGCTGGCCGTCAACGGCCGTTACAGGAGAATACAGAGCTTTGCCTTCTCCAATCTCAACTAGAGTGTGTGACGTCACAATGGCTCAACCTTCCACCATGTTAGTCAATGACAGAAAAAGGTGATGAAAAAGAGGAAAAAAAAGGAGTGGCAAGGAGTACCGCCACGAAAAGTCATAGCAGGTTGCACCGGATCGAGCCGGACATTTCGGTGTTTGAATGGCGTCTCTATCTCAAACGGGCGAGGAGTAGTTAGCTGCAAGAAAAACGGGCAGAATAAATAAAGAAAACTTGACGATAACAATACTGTGCTTCCCTTCGGGCAAGCACACTAATAAAGAAAACTTGACGATAACAAGGGAAGCACTGTATTGTTATCGTCAAGTTTTCTTTATTTATTAGTGTGCTTGCCCGAAGGGAAGCACAGTATTGTTATCGTCAAGTTTTCTTTATTTATTTATTTATTAGTGTGCTTGCCCGAAGGGAAGCACAGTATTGTTATCGTCAAGTTTTCTTTATTTATTAGTGTGCTTGCCCGAAGGGAAGCACAGTATTGTTATCGTTAAGTTTTCTTTATTTATTCTGCCCGATTTTCTTGCAGCTAACTACTCCTCGCCCGTTTGAGATAGAGACGCCATTCAAACACCGAAATGTCCGGCTCGATCCGGTGCAACCTGCTATGACTTTTCGTGGCGGTACTCTTTGCCACTCCTTTTTTATTCCTCTTTTTCATCACCTTTTTCTGCATTTTTTGTGCATTATGACATCATAATAGGCTCATTAAACTGGCTTGCACCTGTGCTTCTCACTGACACCTCCGCCAAATCCAAGGAACCGCATTTTCTCTGTCCCTCTCAATTCAACTTTGAAAAAGAATAAGAGGAACCGCATTTCTCTGTCCCTCTCAATTAAACTTTGAGAAAGAATAAGAGTAACTACAGTTTCTAACCTAGCTACCGTATTTCCACTTCGTTAAGGTGAGTTGAATGGCAGCATTTTCAGTGTACTGACTGAAATTTTAATGGAAACTGATAGTGTTAGCCGTAGCAGCTAACATATAAATTAACGTTACGTTAACGTTGGAGACGCCATTTTCCTTAATTCAAGTTGTGAAGTAAACCTTTGAAGTAATTCATGAATTTAGTTGTGTGGATATAGTGAGCTAAGGCTTGTATTCCCACTACGGTAACGTTAGCTATCCTAGCTGTGTTAAGCAGAGCTATCCTAGCTGTGTTAAGCAGCTGTAACATCTGAGTACGGGGCTAAAGGCTAACTAACACTACGTAACGGGAGTATCCACTGGCAGTTTCAGCTAGCCGTAACGGGGGATCATTTTCCTTAATTCAAGTTGTTAAGTAGACCTGTGAAGTAATTCATGAATTTATTTGTGTGGATATAGTGAGCTAAGGCTTGTATTCCTACTACGGTAACGTGAACTATCCTAGCTGTACGGGGCTATGCAAAAGTTGCTTATACTGAAAGAATGGTTAACTTGTTGTGACCGATAGCGTGAGTTAACATTAACCCGTGTCCTGGGAGTAATGATTCATGAGAGACCTTGAATCATTAGGTTAACTGAAAAACGTTTGAGGATGTACCTGGACACAGCGTAGCTGTTGTAGTGTGCTCAGTTTTCGAAAACTAGACTGAAACTAAGAAGGATAACTAGAATGCGTTTCGTGAACGAACTGCGAGAGTGTGCTTGCTCTGTTGCGGCCATGACCAAGAGAGCAAGTGCCTTGGAATTGGGGCAGGTGTCAGCTCTCCAGCTCTCCCTGCTGGATGAGCATGCACAAATGAGTATGCACAAATGAGTATGCATGAATGAGTATGCATGAGTGAGTAAACATGAGTGAGTATGCATGAGTGAGTATGCATGAGTGAGTAAACATGAGTGAGTATGCATGAGTGAGTATGCATGAGTGAGTATGCACGGGTGAGTATGCATGAGTGAGTATGCATGAGTGAGTAAACATGAGTGAGTATGCATGAGTGAGTATGCATGAGTGAGTATGCATGAGTGAGTAAACATGAGTGAGTATGCACGAGTGAGTAAACATGAGTGAGTATGCATGAGTGAGTATGCATGAGTGAGTAAACATGAGTGGGTATGCATGAGTGAGTAAACATGAGTGAGTATGCATGAGTGAGTAAACATGAGTGAGTATGCATGAGTGAGTAAACATGAGTGAGTAAACATGAGTGAGTACGCATGAGTGAGTAAACATGAGTGAGTAAACATGAGTGAGTATGCATGAGTAAGTATGCATGAGTGAGTATGCACGAGTGAGTATGCACGAGTGAGTAAACATGAGTGAGTATGCATGAGTGAGTAGAGCCCTGGTATGGAAGGTGTCTCTTAATATTCCTAGTTATACAGTTGAATGGAGAGGGACAGAGAGAGAAGAGGAACCGTGCGCAGGTGTCAGTGAGAGTTGTCAGTGAATCACAGGTGCAAGCCAGTTTAATGAGCCTATTATGATGTCATAATGCCTCAAAGTTCTGCCATGCAAGTCTATGGAGAAAAAAGGTGATGGAAAAAGAGGAATAAAAAAGGAGTGGCAAGGAGTACTGCCACGAAAAGTCATAGCAGCTTGCACCGGATCGGGCCGGACGTTTTGGTGTTTGAATGGCGTCTCTATCTCAATCAGGCGAGGAGTAGTTAGCTGCAAGAAAAACTACTAGAATAAAAAAAATAGTAAAAAACGAAGAACAATAGAACTATAACTAAATGTGACTAAAACTAATATGCACTGAATCTAAAATAGCTGCTGAATCTAAAATAGCTGCCAAAATGAACACTGAGATGTATTCATTTTGGCAGCTATTTTAGATTCAGTCTTAAGACAAAAATGCATATTAGTTTTAGTCACATTTAGTCATAGTTATCCTTCTTAGTTTCAGAAGAGGTTTTTCATGGTTGCTAGCTCTAATCAGATGTACTATAGGCTTATAAGAGAAGCCTAACTTTTTATGCCAACGAACACCAATAACTGGAACTAATTTGACAGACTATAAACCAATGTGATACACGTGCTCTCTAACTATACAGTAAAAGTGTTGCTTACGTTAGATACTAGACCTACAGTCTAACTCTAACTGCATTAAGTCAAACAAGCTATATCTTACAATAAACTTTAAGTAAAGCTGGCTATGTAAGATACTACTAATAACAATTAATAAGAGGTCAACCAAAGCGTTGTATGAACAAATGCAGTAATTTGATCAATTTACCAGCTAAATTGCTTTGGAATAACTGAACATGAATGGGGTTAAACGTTGGAAAATACAATGTTTGTAACTATAGGTCGCAAATGAGTATGACATGCTTTGCTTCCGCGTAAAAAAAACCTGCTGTGCTCCTAAATTTCTTTGTGTGCTCCTAAATGTTTTCATTTAGGAGCACATGTGCTCCTTGGGAAAAACCTTAGCGTAGAGCCCTGCAAATACTCTACTTTTTTTCTCTCTATCCCTCTCACTCTACTTTCTCTCACACTCCATCTCTCTGCTTCACTTTTTTTTCTCCTTCTTTTAATATTTTCCCTCTTCACGCTCTCTTTACTGTCTTTATCCAGAGCCACTCTTGTTCACTCTTTCCACTCTTCTTTCTTTCTTCCACTCTTCTTTCTTTTCTTCTTTCCTTCTTCCACTCTTATTTACTTTCTTCACTCTTCTAGGAGACTAGGAGGGGAAGAGACTAATTCCAAGGCACTTGTTCTCTCTGTCATGGCTGCAACAGAGCAAGCACACTCTCGCAGTTCGTTCACGAAACGCATTCTAGTTTATTTATTCCGTACGCTTTTCTTGCAGCTAACTACTCCTCGCCCGATTGAGATAGAGACGCCATTCAAACACCAAAACGTCCGGCCAGATCCGGTGCAAGCTGCTATGACTTTTCGTGGTGGTACTCCTTTTTTATTCCTCTTTTTCATCCCCTTTTTTCTCCATAGACTTGCATGGCAGAACTCTGTGCATTATGACATCATAATAGGCTCATTAAACTGGCTTGCACCTGTGCTTCTCACTGACACCTCCGCCAAATCCAAGGAACCGCATTTCTCTGTCCCTCTCAATTCAACTTTGAAAAAGAATAAGAGGAACCGTATTTCTCTGTCCCTCTAAATTCAACTTTGAGAAAGAATAAGAGTAACTACAGTTTCTAACCTAGCTACCGTATTTCCACTTCGTTAAGGTGAGTTGAATGGCAGCATTTTCAGTGTACTGACTGAAATTTTAATGGAAACTGATAGTTAGCCGTAGCAGCTAACATATAAATTAACGTTACGTTAACGTTGGAGACGCCATTTTCCTTAATTCAAGTTGTGAAGTAAACCTTTGAAGTAATTCATGAATTTAGTTGTGTGGATATAGTGAGCTAAGGCTTGTATTCCCACTACGGTAACGTTAGCTATCCTAGCTGTGTTAAGCAGAGCTATCCTAGCTGTGTTAAGCAGCTGTAACATCTGAGTACGGGGCTAAAGGCTAACTAACACTACGTAACGGGAGTATCCACTGGCAGTTTCAGCTAGCCATAACGGGGGATCATTTTCCTTAATTCAAGTTGTTAAGTAAACCTGTGAAGTAATTCATGAATTTAGTTGTGTGGATATAGTGAGCTAAGGCTTGTATTCCTACTACGGTAACGTGAGCTATCCTAGCTGTGCGGGGCTATGCAAAAGTTGCTTATACTGAAAGAATGGTTAACTTGTTGTGGCCGATAGCGTCAGTTAACATTAACCCGTGTCCTGGGAGTAATGATTCATGAGAGACCTTGAACCATTAGGTTACCTGAAAAACGTTTGAGGATGTACCTGGACACAGCGTAGCTATTGTAGTGTGCTCAGTTTTCGAAAACTAGACTGAAACTAAGAAGGATAACTATGACTAAATGTGACTAAAACTAATATGCATTTTTGTCTTAAGACTGAATCTAAAATAGCTGCCAAAATGAACACTGATAGGGGACCCCTTAATCTGCAATTCATGGTTGCTAGCTCTAATCAGATGTACTAACTAGGCTTATAAGAGAAGACTAACTTTTTATGCCAACGAACACACTAAACCCTTTCACAATAAACAAGCAAACATGAGAGAAAAACAGAGCAAGCACACTCTCGCAGTTCGTTCACGAAACGCATTCTAGTTAGTGTGCTTGCACAAAGGGAAGCACAGTATTGTTATCGTCAAGTTTTCTTTATTAGTGTGCTTGCCCGAAGGGAAGCACAGTATTGTTATCGTCAAGTTTTCTTTATTAGTGTGCTTGCCCGAAGGGAAGCACAGTATTGTTATCGTCAAGTTTTCTTTATTAGTGTGCTTGCCCGAAGGGAAGCACAGTATTGTTATCGTCAAGTTTTCTTTATTTATTTATTTATTCCGTACGTTTTTCTTGCAGCTAACTACTCCTCGCCCGATTGAGCTAGAGACGCCATTCAAACACCAAAACGTCCGGCCCGGTCCGGTGCAAGCTGCTATGACTTTTCGTGGCGGTACCCCATGCCACTCCTTTTTTATCCCTCTTTTTCATCCCCTTTTTTCTCCATAGACTTGCATGGCAGAGGTCTCTGCCATTATGACGTCATAATAGGGTCATTAAACTGGCTTGCAGCTGTGCTTCTCACTGACACCTCCGCTCGCCAAATCCAAGGAACCGCATTTTCTCTGTCCCTCTCAATTCAACTTTGAAAAAGAATAAGAGGAACCGTATTTCTCTGTCCCTCTCAATTCAACTTTGAGAAAGAATAAGAGTAACTACAGTTTCTAACCTAGCTACCGTATTTCCACTTCGTTAAGGTGAGTTGAATGGCAGCATTTTCAGTGTACTGACTGGAATTTTAATGGAAACTGATAGTTAGCCGTAGCAGCTAACATATAAATTAACGTTACGTTAACGTTGGAGACGACATTTCCCGTAATTCAAGTTGTGAAGTAAACCTTTGAAGTAATTCATGAATTTAGTTGTGTGGATATAGTGACCTAAGGCTTGTATTCCCACTACGGTAACGTTAGCTGTGTTAAGCAGAGCTATCCTAGCTGTGTTAAGCAGCTGTAACATCTGAGTACGGGGCTAAAGGCTAACTAACACTACGTAACGGGAGTATCCACTGGCAGTTTCAGCTAGCCGTAACGGGGGATCATTTTCCTTAATTCAAGTTGTTAGGTAAACCTGTGAAGTAATTCATGAATTTAGTTGTGTGGTCAAGTGAGCTAAGGCTTGTATTCCTACTACGGTAACGTGAGCTATCCTAGCTGTGCGGGGCTATGCAAAGGTTGCTTATACTGAAAGAATGGTTAACTTGTTGTGGCCGATAGCGTGAGTTAACATTAACCCGTGTCCTGGGAGTAATGATTCATGAGAGACCTTGAATCATTAGGTTAACTGAAAAACGTTTGAGGATGTAGCTGTTGTAGTGTGCTCAGTTTTCGAAAACTAGACTGAAACTAAGAAGGATAACTATGACTAAATGTGACTAAAACTAATATGCACTGAATCTAAAATAGCTGCTGAATCTAAAATAGCTGCCAAAATGAACACTGAGATGTATTCATTTTGGCAGCTATTTTAGATTCAGTCTTAAGACAAAAATGCATATTAGTTTTAGTCACATTTAGTCATAGTTATCCTTCTTAGTTTCAGAAGAGGTTTTTCATGGTTGCTAGCTCTAATCAGATGTACTATAGGCTTATAAGAGAAGACTAACTTTTTATGCCAACGAACACCAATAACTAGAACTAATTTGACAGACTATAAACCAATGTGATACACGTGCTCTCTAGCTATACAGTAAAAGTGTTGCTTACGTTTGATACTAGACCTACAGTCTAACTCTAACTGCATTAAGTCTAACATATAGGCCTATCTTACAATAAACTTTAAGTAAAGCTGGCTATGTAACCGCATTCATTCCAATATTGTTGCAGAGATGTTTCCTTTTACCAAGATAGCAATTTCAACAATTCACTTAGCTCAGTAAGTCAGTATAACGAAACTCTGAGATACCCTCATATGTCTAAACGTCAGTGGAGCCAAAATATAATGGTTGAGCTTGGTTGCTTGCTAAAATATATTGGAAGAAGTCCCCACTACACTGATTGAGTAGATGTAAATACATGTTAATTCATAGGCACTTGTTCTCTCTGTCACAGAGCAAGCACACTCTCGCAGTTCGTTCACGAAACGCATTCTAGTTTATTAGTGTGCTTGCCCGAAGGGAAGCACAGTATTGTTATCGTCAAGTTTTCTTTATTTATTCTCCCCGTTTTTCTTGCAGCTAACTACTCCTCGCCCGATTGAGCTAGAGACGCCATTCAAACACCAAAACGTCCGGCCCGATCCGGTGCAGGTTGCTATGACTTTTCGTGGCGGTACTCCTTGTCACTCCTTTTTTATTCCTCTTTTTTCATCACCTTTTTCCCCCATAGACTTGCATGGCAGAGCGCTCTGCCATGATGACATCATAATAGGGTCATTAAACTGGCCTGCAGCTGTGCTTCACTGACACCTGCGCCAAATTCAAGGAACCTCGTCTCTCAGTCCCTCTCAATTCAACTTAGAAAAAGAATAAGAGTAACTACAGTTTCTAACCTAGCTACCGTATTTCCACTTCGTTAAGGTGAGTTGAATGGCAGCATTTTCAGTGTACTGACTGAAATTTTAATGGAAACTGATGGTATTAGCCGTAGCAGCTAACGTCTCCCATCCATGTGAGTATCCACTGGCAGTTTCAGCTAGCCGTAACAGGGGATACTTTTCCTTAATTCAAGTTGTGAAGTAAACCTTTGAAGTAATTCATGAATTTAGTTGTGTGGATATAGTGGGTTAAGGCTTGTATTCCTACTACGGTAACGTTAGCTATCCTAGCTGTGTTAAGCAGCTGTAATATCTGAGTACGGGGCTAAACGTAAGCTACCTAGACCTATACGTTGTAGATATGCAAAAGTAGCTTATACTGAAAGAATGGTTACCTTGTTAGCTCACCAGTTTATTTTGTTGCTAATGTGGTTGGAGAGGACCGATAGCGTGAGTTTACATTAACCCGTGTCCTGGGAGTAATGATTCATGAGAGACCTTGAACCATTAGGTTACCTGAAAAACGTTTGAGGATGTACCTGGACACAGCGTAGCTATTGTAGTGTGCTCAGTTTTCGAAAACTAGACTGAAACTAAGAAGGATAACTATGACTAAATGTGACTAAAACTAATATGCATTTTTGTCTTAAGACTGAATCTAAAATAGCTGCCAAAATGAACACTGATAGGGGACCCCTTAATCTGCAATTCATGGTTGCTAGCTCTAATCAGATGTACTAACTAGGCTTATAAGAGAAGACTAACTTTTTATGCCAACGAACACACTAAACCCTTTCACAATAAACAAGCAAACATGAGAGAAAAACAGAGCAAGCACACTCTCGCAGTTCGTTCACGAAACGCATTCTAGTTTATTTATTTATTCTCCCCGTTTTTCTTGCAGCTAACTACTCCTCGCTCGTTTGAGCTAGAGACGCCATTCAAACACCAAAACGTCCGGCCCGATCCGGTGCAGGCTGCTATGACTTTTCGTGGCGATACTCTTTGCCACTCCTTTTTTATTCCTCTTTTTCATCCCCTTTTTCTCTCATTGACTAACATGGGGAAGGTTGAGCCATTGTGACGTCACCCGCTCTATCAGTCGCTCTCCATTTAACTGTATAGTAACGCGACCTATTATCCCGCGGGCCACCAAAAAATCCGCTTAACAAATATGTTTTTATCAATATAAATATTGTTTAATGAATCAACCTTACATATTTCAGATGTGACAGGTGTGTAGAACATGCAAGAAGTCTTGTTTGACTCTCAGCAGGAAAATTTCTTAACGTATTTTCCGATTTGTTTTGTACAGTCGCGAAATGGCAACAAAGTTGGCGACGACCTATTATCCCGCATTGATGTAAAATGCCGTTGGGAATCAAGCTCAACAAGAAAAAGAATTTACACCGAACGTCGCGAAATCAAAATTCTACTATTTGTATCAGGCTGGTTTGTACATGCAGTATTACAACACTATCTTATACACTTCAATACGCTGTATATGTGCCATTTTTGCTACAAAGCTAATTTAAATACCCTTTTTGGGCAGGGACTTAAGTTTTCCGAAATCCGCGATCCTGGATGACACCAAAATCAATATTAAGTAACGTGTACCAGCGCTTGCGGGATAATAGGTCGTGCGGGATAATAGGTCGGGCTACGATAGGAATATTAAGAGACACCTTGGGCTCTATAGTGCGAGTATTTCACTCGCATAAATAGGTACGTGCAAACTTGAAAAATAATTTACAAGCACAGTGTGCGAGTGACAGACAGTTGTCAATACGGCGCCAAAAAGTGAAGCATTCCATTGATTTCACATGGAAACAAGTGACAGGGTCGCGACTCCAGGGTTTTCGACGGGACCAACAGCAGCAGCAGCATAATCATCATCTGGATTTACTGACATTTTCGGTATATATAAACACTTAATATCAATTGGTAACTGGTGTGTTGTATCCTGTTTATGTCTGATACTTTATAAACATTTATGTTTTACGTTAACTTATTACACTAGGCAGCAGTATTGTGAAGTAGAGCTAGAAATGGCTTTGCTAGCTCCCATATTGTAGCTCACACCAGCAACTGCTCAATTTAGGACAGAAAGGAGTTTGGTAAATTAGCTTGTAACTGTCAATGATAACTAGTTATTAGAATATATTAGCCAACGTTAAGTTGACTTCAAAGGGGCAGTCGAGTGTTTAGGTTGTGTCAGCTAGCTTGGAAAGCTAGCTAATAATTTTTGATTGAAGCTTCACGTTAGCCTCGGTAAACGTTTAGCTAGCTAACGTTAGCTAACTATGAGGTAGCATATCCCAAGTTATACTAGCTTTTGATAGCTAGCTAGTAAACTCATTGCAGTATGGGCTAAAGGACAGGGCTAGCTAATCATTTTCGATTGAAGCTTCACGTTAGCCTCGGTAAACGTTTAGCTAGCTAACGTTAGCTAACAATGAGGTAGCATATCCCAACTTATACTAGCTTTTGATAGCTAGCTAGTAAACTCATTGCAGTATGTTTCCTTTTACCAAGATAACAATTTCGGACAGGCTACGCACAACATTAATCAAACAAAAAATAAATGAATATGTGACTGGTTTGAATAGCCTTGTTTATTTGGGCAATTGTTATTATAATCATTGACACCACTTTCAACTGTCAAAACTATCCGTCTAGCTAAATCTGTTGGTAATGAGATTTCACAGCATTTCATATGGAGGATATGTGGTTGATTTAATCTAGACGTGATATTCTCATATATTTGAATGACAATTCTGTTAATCAAGTATTGCCTTAAATTATTATTTACATTGATTTAATTGGAATTCAGCTGATCTGTATCTTGGAGACTAATTGCATCCACAATTTAAGTACTGCAAGCTAGACTACTATGCAGTAGACACAACACAGGAGGTCCCTGGGCCTGAGAAGGGAAGGGAAGGAGTTTAATGTGGCTATAATATGGAATTTTAAATGTGCCTAAAACTAGACTAAATTGTAATGAGTTTTCGAAAACTAGACTGAAACTAAAAAGGATAACTATGACTAAATGTGACTTAAACTAATATGCATTTTTGTCTTAAGACTGAATCTAAAAATAGCTGCTAAAATGAACACTGAGATAGGGGACCCCTTAATCTGCAATTCATGGTTGCTAGCTCTAATCAGATGTACTACCTAGGCTTATAAGAGACGACTAACTTTTTATGCCAACAAACACCAATAACTAGAACTAATTTGACAGACTATAAACCAATGTGATACACGTGCTCTCTATCTATACAGTAAAAGTGTTGCTTACGTTTGATACTAGACCTACAGTCTAACTCTAACTGCATTAAGTCTAACATATAGGCCTATCTTACAATAAACTTTAAGTAAAGCTGGCTATGTAACCGCATTCATTCCAATATTGTTGCAGAGATGTTTCCTTTTACCAAGATAGCAATTTCAACAATTCACTTAGCTCAGTAAGTCAGTATAACGAAACTCTGAGATACCCTCATATGTCTAAACGTCAGTGGAGCCAAAATATAATGGTTGAGCTTGGTTGCTTGCTAAAATATATTGGAAGAAGGCCCCACTACACTGATTGAGTAGATGTAAATACATGTTAATTCATAGGCACTTGTTCTCTCTGTCACAGAGCAAGCACACTCTCGCAGTTCGTTCACGAAACGCATTCTAGTTAGTGTGCTTGCCCGAAGGGAAGCACACTATTGTTCTTCGTTTTTTACTATTTTTTTTATTCCAGTAGTTTTTCTTGCAGCTAACTACTCCTCGCCCTTTTCAGATAGAGACGCCGTTCAAACACCAAAACGTCCGGCCCGATCCGGTGCAAGCTGCTATGACTTTTCGTGGCGGTACTCCTTGCCACTCCTTTTTTATTCCTCTTTTTCCATCACCTTTTTTCTCCATAGACTTGCATGGCAGAACTTTGAGGCATTATGACATCATAATAGGCTCATTAAACTGGCTTGCACCTGTGATTCACTGACAACTCTCACTGACACCTGCGCACGGTTCCTCTTCTCTCTCTGTCCCTCTCCATTCAACTGTATAACTAGGAATATTAAGAGACACATTCCATACCAGGGCTCTACTCACTCATGCATACTCACTCATGTTTACTCACTCGTGCATACTCACTCATGCATACTCACTCGTGCATACTCACTCATGCATACTTACTCATGCATACTCACTCATGTTTACTCACTCATGTTTACTCACTCATGCGTACTCACTCATGCGTACTCACTCATGTTTACTCACTCATGCATACTCACTCATGTTTACTCACTCGTGCATACTCACTCATGTTTACTCACTCATGCATACTCACTCATGCATACTCACTCATGCATACTCACTCATGCATACTCACTCATGCATACTCACTCGTGCATACTCACTCATGTTTACTCACTCATGCATACTCACTCATGCATACTCATTTGTGCATACTCATTTGTGCATGCTCATCCAGCAGGGAGAGCTGGAGAGCTGACACCTGCCCCAATTCCAAGGCACTTGTTCTCTCGGTCATGGCCGCAACAGAGCAAGCACACTCTCGCAGTTCGTTCACGAAACGCATTCTAGTTAGTGTGCTTGCCCGAAGGGAAGCACACTATTGTTCTTCGTTTTTTACTATTTTTTTTATTCTAGTAGTTTTTCTTGCAGCTAACTACTCCTCGCCCGATTGAGATAGAGACGCCATTCAAACACCAAAACGTCCGGCCCGATCCGGTGCAAGCTGCTATGACTTTTCGTGGCGGTACTCCTTGCCACTCCTTTTTTATTCCTCTTTTTCCATCACCTTTTTTCTCCATAGACTTGCATGGCAGAACTTTGAGGCATTATGACATCATAATAGGCTCATTAAACTGGCTTGCACCTGTGATTCACTGACAACTCTCACTGACACCTGCGCACGGTTCCTCTTCTCTCTCTGTCCCTCTCCATTCAACTGTATAACTAGGAATATTAAGAGACACCTTCCATACCAGGGCTCTACTCACTCATGCATACTCACTCATGTTTACTCACTCGTGCATACTCACTCGTGCATACTCACTCATGCATACTTACTCATGCATACTCACTCATGTTTACTCACTCATGTTTACTCACTCATGCGTACTCACTCATGTTTACTCACTCATGCATACTCACTCATGTTTACTCACTCATGCATACTCACTCATGTTTACTCACTCATGCATACCCACTCATGTTTACTCACTCATGCATACTCACTCATGCATACTCACTCATGTTTACTCACTCGTGCATACTCACTCATGTTTACTCACTCATGCATACTCACTCATGTTTACTCACTCATGCATACTCACTCATGCATACTCACTCGTGCATACTCACTCATGCATACTCACTCATGTTTACTCACTCATGCATACTCATTTGTGCATACTCATTTGTGCATGCTCATCCAGCAGGGAGAGCTGGAGAGCTGACACCTGCCCCATTTCCAAGGCACTTGTTCTCTCGGTTATGGCCGCAACAGAGCAAGCACACTCTCGCAGTTCGTTCACGAAACGCATTCTAGTTTATTTATGTATTCTCCCCGTTTTTCTTGCAGCTAACTACTCCTCGCCCGTTTGAGATAGAGACGCCATTCAAACACCGAAATGTCCGGCTCGATCCGGTGCAACCTGCTATGACTTTTCGTGGCGGTACTCCTTGCCACTCCTTTTTTATTCCTCTTTTTCATCACCTTTTTCTCTCATTGACTAACATGGTGGAAGGTTGAGCCATTGTGACGTCACACACCCTAGCCAACTGAAATTAGATCAGTTGAGATAGGAGATGGCGAAGCTCTCTTAAATGCCATAAGTGGTTAGATAGAGTGCAAAATATTAAAACGAATGTAGTGGCAACAGTTTCAGGTACACCCGCTCTAACAGTGTTAACCAGTATGTGAGTAACGTGGGTTTTATTAAGGCATAGCGTGTGTAATGTGTAGCTATTTCATTCCGTTTGTTAACCTTTCCGGCTGTCTGTATACCAGCAGCAGAGCGGAGCATTTTACTCCCATGCCATCTCGGAATGAAATAGCTACACAATACACACGCTATGCTTTAATAAAAGTCACGTTTTACGAGACACCAACAGAGGCACAACCGACAAGTCTTACCATTGAAGATCTTTGACGTTCGTTCTGAAACTACATACAGCCATCCAGGTTAATCCATGTTGTAACGAGAGTTGCATCAATCATATTTCATTAAAACTTCACACTTCTTACATTGGACATATCCACCAGCCTAATTAGAATCTGCATTGTCTACTGAGCAGAAATATCTCCATACAGTAGATTTCCCTTCGTTTAGTATCATTTTAAACTTTCCAGATGACTGTATTGGGCCCGCTCGTCAAGTGAAAATCCCCCTCCTTCTTGGGGACAGCACTGGCTATCAAGACCTAGCATAACTGTCATTCACATCCAATGGTAATGCTACATAGCTAGGTATGCTAACTGTCGGTATCCATTGTTAACTCGAATGTCACTAGCTAACGTTAGCTAACTGGGCAGTTGTTATTATCATTGACACCACTTTCAACTGTCAAAACTATCCGTCTAGCTAAATCTGTTGGTTATGACATTTCACAGCATTTCATATATATTGTTGCAGAGATGTGTCCTTTTACCAAGATAACAATTTCAACAATTCACTTAGCTCAGTAAGTCAGTATAACGAAACTCTGGAACTATTATGACCATGACACCTGAAATGTTTGTGCTTAATAAATATGCAAGTTTCATAATACATCTGATTTCCACCATAGCATAGAGAGACAATAAATATATTTACATTTGAAGCACAGACAAGATTTATTGCATCCGCAACCAATACAAAATCAAAACAAGCCCATGTCTCCCTCACGCGACCTTTGGAGGAATAATTACACCCCATAAGAGATAATGTCACTTGGAGCCTATTTTAAGACTAGACCCTTTCACAATAAACAAGCAAACAAACAAACAAAAACAGAACAACAAAGATACCCTCATATGTCTAAACGTCAGTGGAGCCAAAATATAATGGTTGAGCTTGGTTGCTTGCTAAAATATATTGGTTGAAAACAAAAAGGTGTATTCAGTGTCACTACAGACGGTTACACTGGAAGGCTGGCATCCTACAACCTGCATTCAAGTACTGAACACAGAAAACACAGTACTATACAGATTTTGTTCTCTGATATCAGTCTGTGAGGCCCCTCAACAATATATGCGCACTCGGCCACTGCACTGCAGAGCAAGCACACTCTCGCAGTTCGTTCACGAAACGCATTCTAGTTACAATGACAACTAGAATGCGTTTCGTGAACGAACTGCGAGAGTGTGCTTGCTCTGTGACAGAGAGAACAAGTGCCTATGAATTAACATGTATTTACATCTACTCAATCAGTGTAGTGGGGCCTTCTTCCAATATATTTTAGCAAGCAACCAAGCTCAACCATTATATTTTGGCTCCACTGACGTTAGACATATGAGGGTATCTCAGAGTTTCGTTATACTGACTTACTGAGCTAAGTGAATTGTTGAAATTGCTATCTTGGTAAAAGGAAACATCTCTGCAACAATATTGGAATGAATGCGGTTACATAGCCAGCTTTACTTAAAGTTTATTGTAAGATAGGCCTATATGTTAGACTTAATGCAGTTAGAGTTAGACTGTAGGTCTAGTATCAAACATAAGCAACACTTTTACTGTATAGCTAGAGAGCACGTGTATCACATTGGTTTATAGTCTGTCAAATTAGTTCTAGTTATTGGTGTTCGTTGGCATAAAAAGTTAGTCTTCTCTTATAAGCCTATAGTACATCTGATTAGAGCTAGCAACCATGAAAAACCTCTTCTGAAACTAAGAAGGATAACTATGACTAAATGTGACTAAAACTAATATGCATTTTTGTCTTAAGACTGAATCTAAAATAGCTGCCAAAATTAATACATCTCAGTGTTCATTTTGGCAGCTATTTTAGATTCAGCAGCTATTTTAGATTCAGTGCATATTAGTTTTAGTCACATTTAGTCATAGTTATCCTTCTTAGTTTCAGTCTAGTTTTCGAAAACTGAGCACACTACAACAGCTACGCTGTGTGTACATCCTCAAACGTTTTTCAGTTAACCTAATGATTCAAGGTCTCTCATGAATCATTACTCCCAGGACACGGGTTAATGTTAACTCACGCTATCGGTCACAACAAGTTACTTGGGATATGCTACCTCATAGTTAGCTAACGTTAGCTAGCTAAACGTTTACAGAGGCTAACGTGAAGCTTCAATCAAAAATTATTAGCTAGCTTTCCAAGCTAGCTGACACAACCTAAACACTCGACTGCCCCTTTGAAGTCAACTTAACGTTGGCTAATATATTCTAATAACTAGTTATCATTGACAGTTACAAGCTAATTTACCAAACTCCTTTCTGTCCTAAATTGAGCAGTTGCTGGTGTGAGCTACAATATGGGAGCTAGCAAAGCCATTTCTAGCTCTACTTCACAATACTGCTGCCTAGTGTAATAAGTTAACGTAAAACATAAATGTTTATAAAGTATCAGACATAAACAGGATACAACACACCAGTTACCAATTGATATTATGTGTTTATATATACCGAAAATGTCAGTAAATCCAGATGATGATTATGCTGCTGCTGCTGTTGGTCCCGTCGCAGGTCCCGTCGAAAACCCTGGAGTCGCGACCCTGTCAGTTGTTTCGATGTGAAATCAATGGAATGCTTCACTTTTTGGCGCCGTATTGACAACTGTCTGTCACTCGCACACTGTGCTTGTAAATTATTTTTCAAGTTTGCACGTACCTATTTATGCGAGTGAAATACTCGCACTGTAGAGCCCTGGAAGGTGTCTCTTAATATTCCTACAGTTGAATGGAGAACGACTGATAGAGCGGGTGACGTCACAATGGCTCAACCTTCCCCATGTTAGTCAATGAGAGAAAAAGGGGATGAAAAAATGGAATAAAAAAGGAGTGACAAGGAGTACCGCCACGAAAAGTCATAGCAGCTTGCACCGGATCGGGCCGGACGTTTTGGTGTTTGAATGGCGTCTCTAGCTCAATCGGGCGAGGAGTAGTTAGCTGCAAGAAAAACGTACGGAATAAATAAATAAATAAACTAGAATGCGTTTCGTGAACGAACTGCGAGAGTGTGCTTGCTCTGTGACAGAGAGAACAAGTGCCAATGAATTAACATGTATTTACATCTACTCAATCAGTGTAGTGGGGCCTTCTTCCAATATATTTTAGCAAGCAACCAAGCTCAACCATTATATTTTGGCTCCACTGACGTTTAGACATATGAGGGTATCTTTGTTGTTCTGTTTTTGTTTGTTTGTTTGCTTGTTTATTGTGAAAGGGTCTAGTGTGTTACATTTGGTCATAGCCTGATAGTTCCAGAGTCTCGTTATACTGACTTACTGAGCTAAGTGAATTGTTGAAATTGTTATCTTGGTAAAAGGAAACATCTCTGCAACAATATTGGAGTGAATGCGGAACAGCCAGCTTTACTTAAAGTTTATTGTAAGATAGGCCTATATGTTAGACTTAATGCAGTTAGAGTTAGACTGTAGGTCTAGTATCAAACGTAAGCAACACTTTTACTGTATAGCTAGAGAGCACGTGTATCACATTGGTTTATAGTCTGTCAAATTAGTTCTAGTTATTGGTGTTCGTTGGCATAAAAAGTTAGTCTTCTCTTATAAGCCTATAGTACATCTGATTAGAGTTAGCAACCATGAAAAACCTCTTCTGAAACTAAGAAGGATAACTATGACTAAATGTGACTAAAACTAATATGCATTTTTGTCTTAAGACTGAATCTAAAATAGCTGCCAAAATTAATACATCTCAGTGTTCATTTTGGCAGCTATTTTAGATTCAGTGCATATTAGTTTTAGTCACATTTAGTCATAGTTATCCTTCTTAGTTTCAGTCTAGTTTTCGAAAACTGAGCACACTACAACAGCTATGCTGTGTGTACATCCTCAAACGTTTTTCAGTTAACCTAATGATTCAAGGTCTCTCATGAATCATTACTCCCAGGACACGGGTTAATGTTAACTCACGCTATCGGTCACAACAAGTTACTTGGGATATGCTACCTCATAGTTAGCTAACGTTAGCTAGCTAAACGTTTACAGAGGCTAACGTGAAGCTTCAATCAAAAATTATTAGCTAGCTTTCCAAGCTAGCTGACACAACCTAAACACTCGACTGCCCCTTTGAAGTCAACTTAACGTTGGCTAATATATTCTAATAACTAGTTATCATTGACAGTTACAAGCTAATTTACCAAACTCCTTTCTGTCCTAAATTGAGCAGTTGCTGGTGTGAGCTACAATATGGGAGCTAGCAAAGCCATTTCTAGCTCTACTTCACAATACTGCTGCCTAGTGTAATAAGTTAACGTAAAACATAAATGTTTATAAAGTATCAGACATAAACAGGATACAACACACCAGTTACCAATTGATATTATGTGTTTATATATACCGAAAATGTCAGTAAATCCAGATGATGATTATGCTGCTGCTGCTGCTGTTGGTCCCGTCGATAACCCTGGAGTCGCGACCCTGTCAGTTGTTTCCATGTGAAATCAATGGAATGCTTCACTTTTTGGCGCCGTATTGACAACTGTCTGTCACTCGCACACTGTGCTTGTAAATTATTTTTCAAGTTTGCACGTACCTATTTATGCGAGTGAAATACTCGCACTGTAGAGCCCTGGAAGGTGTCTCTTAATATTCCTACAGTTGAATGGAGAACGACTGATAGAGCGGGTGACGTCACAATGGCTCAACCTTCCCCATGTTAGTCAATGAGAGAAAAGGGGGATGAAAAAATGGAATAAAAAAGGAGTGACAAGGAGTACCGCCACGAAAAGTCATAGCAGCTTGAACCGGATCGGGCCGGACGTTTTGGTGTTTGAATGGCGTCTCTAGCTCAATCGGGCGAGGAGTAGTTAGCTGCAAGAAAAACGTACGGAATAAATAAATAAATAAAGAAATAAAGAAAACTTGACGATAACAATACTGTGCTTCCCTTCGGGCAAGCACACTAATAAATAAACTAGAATGCGTTTCGTGAACGAACTGCGAGAGTGTGCTTGCTCTGTGACAGAGAGAACAAGTGCCAATGAATTAACATGTATTTACATCTACTCAATCAGTGTAGTGGGGCCTTCTTCCAATATATTTTAGCAAGCAACCAAGCTCAACCATTATATTTTGGCTCCACTGACGTTTAGACATATGAGGGTATCTTTGTTGTTCTGTTTTTGTTTGTTTGTTTGCTTGTTTATTGTGAAAGGGTCTAGTGTGTTACATTTGGTCATAGCCTAATAGTTCCAGAGTTTCGTTATACTGACTTACTGAGCTAAGTGAATTGTTGAAATTGTTATCTTGGTAAAAGGAAACATCTCTGCAACAATATTGGAATGAATGCGGTTACATAGCCAGCTTTACTTAAAGTTTATTGTAAGATAGGCCTATATGTTAGACTTAATGCAGTTCTCTCTCAACAGTGATGTCTGGCTTGTTATATGTTTTATCCATATAAGGAGGGGGCAGCTAAACTCGAAGACTCTCAGAAAATATCTAAAGTGTAGCTCACTAAACTAGAAATATATTGAAATGCCATGAGATGTAGGCCTACCACTAACCATTTCACATTTACAGACATAAACCTATAGACATGACACAAAACATCTTCCAAAGACTTTATTATCTCAGCTGCATTATTCAGTAGCACAAAGTAGTCTATTACATTCATATTTACTTCATGTAACCCTGCCATAGCGATACAACACCTTTTTGACAGCCTATATAGCCTAATTGCAAAATTAATTATATAAATAAATACTACACTGAAATAACGCAAACAAAGTGAATCTACAGTGAGCCAACGCTCGTCCACTGACAGTGTGGAAGAATGACAGCGACGTGAGCCAGGCCACATTCCAAGATTACGTTACTAGAAATGTCACTTTACATGAGCTTTGTTCATAAGCCATGCAGTCCATAAAATAGGAATACTCTGTGTACTAACAGTATAGTAAGACCGGTCATATGTTCAGAGAGCTTTCTAGCAACCAACAAGTTACAAGTAGGATAAACATATTAGCGAAATCTGCGTTGTCGACAGACCATCGTTTTGACTGGAGTTTTGATGTGCTTGTTAGCACCAAGTGGATTACCTCATCTACAATACATATGGGCTTGGACTCAAATCACTAGTAGGCCTACTTCACGATCTTCTATGGTTACCAGCAGATAAGGTAAATAATAATCGCCATATTTGCTTTAATGTTTTATAGAGTAAGAGGCTATGTGTAGGCTATTAGCTAATCAGAAATGTTGTAGATGCCAGAGTTGGCAACTATGGCTCAGATTTAGGTTGTTATCCATCAACATTCATTTTACAACTTACATTAGTTTCGTTGTCATTCGACTCGAAAATCTCTGGCTCAATTTGGCAAAGCACTACTGCTCTCTCCAGGGTAAACATACGTGGACCTCTCGGTGCTGTCATTTTGCCAATCTGGCTGGCTGAGGTAATCGAGTGATTAGAGAAGGCTACAAAGTGGAATACTAAGCAGTTTGTAGCGGGAAAAATTGAGAGTGAAATGTAACAAATTATACTGTATAATTACCAATGTCACAAATAGCTTAGCGGTAATATGAATAGCTTAAATGGGATGGCTACATTAGCCAGCTAGTTAGGAGAATCTCCGCTCTCTTTCTCTTATACCATCCTGTTCTGCAGCGAAGGCACATCACGTAATAACGTTATCATTTCTCAAAATAGTTAAATACAAATATATATATAGCTTTTAAGATAAAAATATGTCCAATAAGGCTTAAAGAATTAAATCAGTTGTGTAGATGAAGTTCAGCAACAGCATTTCTAGTGTTTATATCCATGATTGTATGCTGGTCGTCGCTGGCCGTCAACTGCCGTTACAGGAGAATACAGAGCTTCGCCTTAGTGGGTGACGTCACAATGGCTCAACCTTCCCCATGTTAGTCAATGAGAGAAAAAGGGGATGAAAAAGAGGGATAAAAAAGGAGTGGCAAAGAGTATCGCCACGAAAAGTCATAGCAGCTTGCACCGGATCGGGCCGGACATTTTGGTGTTTGAATGGCGTCTCTAGCTCAATCGGGCGAGGAGTAGTTAGCTGCAAGAAAAACGTACGGAATAAATAAAGAAAACTTGACGATAACAATACTGTGCTTCCCTTCGGGCAAGCACACTAATAAAGAAAACTTGACGATAACAATACTGTGCTTCCCTTCGGGCAAGCACACTAATTATGTTGTGGCCAGATTGTTGTGGTGATTTTATGTGTTCACGCAGGCCCAGCGCCAGGATGAAGTGAGCGAGGGGGCAGTTAAAACGGCGAGGGGACACATCTTTTTTTATAGCTTTTCATCCTGAGGCTGGTAATATAGTGATGTTTTGACTGGATGCAAAAAAATCCCTACCTTACCTTTTCCATGTGTTAGTGCGTCATGGCCATAATAAGAAATAGGAATATTTGCCTCCGGGGGAACATCATCTGTAGCTGGAGTTTGCAGATTAAGTTCGGCTTGGTGATATCATTGCTGCTGCTAGGGCTACTGGCCTCTGCTGGGGTCTCTACTGTGTTTTGTTTTTTTCTCACATCGAGTTCTGATATCAATCATCCTTATTCCTGCAGTGCTTTTTGGCTGAGCAAACAAGCTACGTAACATGATTGCAAAAGCTGAACTAACTATTTAGCAACTAGCTTGAGTGTTGATGGTTTACATTTTTTTTTATCACATTGCGCTCTGCGTACTGTAAGGTTCAAATCTAATAATCTGTTGACAACAGCCAACAAACAATACTATCCATGATTCTATAACCAACATGTTGTTTGTTTCAGAACCATGTCTGAATGCACAGATAAAGGTAGGCCTACATATTGTTCAAGGTCAATACATGTCCAAACACAGTCACTACTGCAGCATACAAAGAGCTAACCGATCAGAACAGCAAATAAAAATGCAGGTCCTGCCATAGTTATCAATCAAATTCAGATCACCCGAAAGAAAGCAATCACAGGTTAGATGGTCGCCAACCCACACTCCACGACGTTTCTAGGAAAATAACTAGACCAGTCCGTGAAAAGGTTACCAACACTGTATCAGTTTGGGTTACCGGTGACTGTCGGCCCTTCAACATAGTTAAAGACGGTGAGCTGACTGAGGTGTTCCGAATTGCTTCAGGGGATAATTCTTACGATTAACCGTCATCGCATATATTCCATCGCATATATTCCTTGCTTGACGGCGAGAGAGCATGAAAAAATACCATTAAACAACAGTTTCTAAAATACACTCTGTCTGAAGTGATACTTAAATTGATAGGATTTGACGGACGTCAGTAAAGTTCCATTAGTGCTGTTTTTGTGCATTATCATTGGAGTGGATATGCTTTTCTGTGGACAGCTACAAACTCAAACTACTGCCCAGGAATGATTGGTGCTATTTATGTTGATAGTAGATTGCAGCCACAGATTTAATTCATTATTTAAATTATTTTAATCATTATATTGACCTATTTGAACCTTTTTATTTGAACCTATTTGTTTGCATGTCTGAAGCATCACCTGTTTTAATAAGGCCTAGCTGAGTGGTCTTGTTTGCATATTCCATCACTTGTTTTGAGTACATGCTATCTTTTGGGTCTTTTTTGGTTTTATTTCCTTGCTTGTTTGCTGTGCACAAATAGGCCTAGGCCTACTGCAATTAAGTTCACTGTGTGGTTTTATGTTGTTTTCTGGTGCACAATACAATTTTGATGTTATATCTAGAGTTAGATTTTCTTTTATTCATTTCTAGGCTTCCACCTGTGGCAGGTGCTGATGTTGCTTTTTGTCACACATAAAAATCGCTTATTAATTAGAATAAATGGATTCTAGATTTAATTAGCGTAATGGAATATAGATTCGCTAAAATTAGCGGGGTGTCTGTTGGGCCCCGACCTGTTACAAATACAAAAAGTTGGGCCTCGAAGACGAAAAGGTTGGGAACCCCTGGGCTAGACGGTCCCCTCGCTCTCGACCACACTACTTTTAAGTGGTTGAAGGATGCAGACAACCCAGTCTTGATTGTGAAAGACAATTTTTTTTACGAACAACGACAAAGACCCTATGCTTGCATTTATATGCAATGTATATTGTTGCCACCACCGACATGTTTTTCTGTTCCTGCTCTTCTTAACCCTGTAACAGTTACCCTATGAGCACTCTGTATACCCAGTAAGCTGTTGTTTGTATGTATTGTGTATATGTCATATGATGTTTGTATATATATTATGTACATCTACCACATGCATGTGTAGCGCCCTCAGCGCAAGATAAGGGCCTGAAGAGAGAAATGCATTTAGATTTGAGAAGTGTTCAGGGTTAATGCATGAGTCGGAACACCAGTTTTACCACTAGGTGGCAGCAGCGCGCTAGAAACGGTGGTGGCTATATCCAAGCTAGTTCCTGCAGGAGGTTGATTATTTCAGTTCTCAGCAGGAGAAAGACATGTGTTTTGCGCTGTTATCCTGATGAGTGTATTTTGCATGTTTTACAGGTGAGCTGGTGTCAGTTGTAATAATAAGTCTGTACTAAGCTAAAATAACATGTCATGTGTTGTAGAATGTGAACTTTGATGCGATGGTTGATAATTAACGGGTGATCTGTGAAAAATTCACCCTAGTAAGTGTTCGGTCATGTGACCACAGAGGAGGTATTGTTTGACAGTTCAATATCCTTGGAAATGTATAGAGATAAGTTCTCATCAGGAGAAAGACATGTGTTTTGCACTTTTATCCTGATGAGTGTATTTTGAATGTTTTACAGAAAACATTAATAAATAAATATATGTGGCATCAAGACTAAATCCAACTCTCAGTCTTTGAGGGTGTTACACATGCTGTGTACATGTACCACTTGCTGATCTGTTTCGACCTCACTCTGACCGTCACTACGGTCTAAAATGGAATGATCACCGTTGTTCTGCCTGTCACCGAGACATATGTCAAAAAAGTCATGTCCATGACCTCCGGAAGCAGAACGACACGCGTTAATAAATAACAGCGATTGCTCCCGGTTCATCCTCTCACCTTGATCGCCTTGTACGAGACGTGAGTATACCTAATGAGACTACATATCTCGGGTAAGTCCTGATCAGTGGCGGCTCGTCCATAAGGGCGATTGGGGCGACGCACTGCCTATGGGAAAAGGAAGAAAATAAAAAAATAAAAAATGATAATTCCTGATGTAGAAATTCATTTACGACTACATGTAAATGTCAATTTCATATTTTTTTTCTGTCAGATTCTACCACTAGACCGTCTGATATGCCTCTGTATGTCTTTGTCGAATCAGGTAACAGTCATTCAGTCAGCCTAGAGTCGTGATTCAAATGGCCCCGCCCCTTCAGGGCGATCTTGTGCGAAAAGAAAATCGCCCCAGACCTCTCCCATTGACTCCCATGTTAAATGCGTTTTTTTCACAAAACAGAGCTCTCAATGCATTCTCTATGGCTTCCGGGAGGGCGAGCCCCTCCAAGTCTAGTCATAAGTAAGCGACGCAAAAGCCTATGGTAAAACGCAATGAGGACGTCACACAGCTTCGACAAAAGGCATGTCAAGATGGCACAACAACTCCATCCGCTCTTTGACAGAAACTTCTTTTAAGCCAGCGTAATTTTGAAGATAAATTGACCAAAAAAACAATTAGGACTTCCTAGACCAAAAGTATCCATTCAACAGTTTTCTACAAATGGAGGGACATTGGAACAAAAGAAAATCTCGGTCGTGAAGTGGCTAACGCAGTCTGTATCTATATACCACTGTCACTTTTCATAGGATTCACAGTGTGAACTACCTTCAAATAATTTTTAATGTGATGACTTATTTTGCTTTTGAAAGCCAATACTTTCAAGATCAGTCAATAAATATCGTTGGTTTTGACGTATGTTAGCCCCTTCTTTCTGTTGTTAGTGGACATATCATGTGTCCTGTTCAGCTATGTTACATCATACAACATTTGAGACGTGTGGATAATTAAAAAGTGGGATCATTTAATGTGGAGCCACATCATGTTTGCTTATGAAGGCTCCTGAATATAACTTTCTTCCATAGCGTTCCACTTGTATCTTGCTACTCTAGATAAGTAGAAAGAGGGGAGATATTACTGTTGGTTGCTGCCAATAGTGGACAAAAAGGTTTTGCTGTATGAGTAAATCGGATAACTTAATGTACCTACTGAATAGGTCGCCTTAATCATTATCAAAAATAATTGCCCCTCCTGAGAATTTTTTCAGGAGCCCCCACTGGTCCTGATTACATGCCATTTCTAATAATTCGCTAATTAAATGGTACAGGTGCCTTGTGCCCCTGATAATTAATGTGGTTTGTGTGTTTGAGCTGTGCTTAGCTCGTTTTTTTCAGGTAACTTTTTTGTTGAATTATGTTCGCTAGATTTCCGGGTTATTTTAAGTTTGTTTACATTGTGCCTATACCGCTGTTAGCAGCCGTGGGCTTTGTGCGAGCCTTCTAAGTGCGTTCGCGCACTGGTGTGGGACGCCGAAATAATTTTGTTCTGTATTTTACTGCTGTTTGCAGCCGGAAATCTTGTAGCCTGTCTGACACTGCTCAGACTGCCTAGTGCTTCTCTTTGTCGTGAATTTGACTGTTTGTCCTACATTGCACGGTAAGTAGTTTATTATTTTGTTTGTACTGCTTGTGTGTGCCTGCTAGGTGCCTCCACGCACTGACTCCCCCCACGGGCCTGCCCACGATGAGGCACCCAGACCTACTAAGCGCCCTGCCTCAGCTACGGTGGCGGAGAGCGGTAAAACGGAGTCGTGCCAGATCCTCTCGGCTCTCCAGGCTCTGTCGCGGAGGATGGACAGGCTGGAAGGCCAAGCTCCATCATCTGCCTCCATGCCCCCTGGCCAGGAAGGTCCCCTCTCATCCAGGCCTGAGAGCTACGGTGAGGAGGAGGAACGGGGCGGGGTAGATGTGTTATCCCTCTACGCCCCCCACACGGTAGTGGACGACACCGCAGATCGGGGAAGCCTCGGGGGAGATCTGCATTCCAGCTCTGCAGAGCCAGCTGACGACTCTACAGAGACGGGGGAGGCCCCGGTTGGCTCTCTGTTGCTACGGGTGCTGAGTGCTGCCAAGGTCCTGGGCCTTCAGGCGTCCCCACACCTACCCCAGCTCCTGTTGGAGGTGTTTGGGAGGGCATTTCCCGCCCTGACCCACCACCTGGTATACCTGTGTCAGACGAGTACGCTGCGCCACTGAGGTCATCATGGGGTAAGTCGTCTCAACGCCCCTGGTTTAATGTGGGCTGCCGCCAGCTGGCGACAGCCGGTTACCCAGTTGAGACTGGGCTGGGGGACATGCCGCCAGTGGAGCCATGGGTTGCCGCATGGACGTCCCTGGGCCTCTCCTGCGTATCCCCCAATCCGTGGTGCCCTCGGAAATAGTGCGCAAAGACGGACCGTCTGGCCACTCAGGCTTCAATCCAGGATCCCAAGAGGTGCTTGTCCGCGCTGAGCGCACTGCAGCATCCAGGGAAGTTGTCCAGCGTGTGTGCCATAGACCTGTTCCAACTGCCGGCCGGCCGCCTATGACCAGGTATAGGCTGCGGCAGGCCACCCAGCCTCTCCCAGCAGCTAACATCCCGGTGGCCCCACAGGACTGGCGATTTTGTGCGGCCCGCCGAGGAAGGGCCCCAAATTCCAGTCTTCGAGGACTGCAGCGGGGCGCAGGCAGGGGTACAGGCCGCGGTGCAGGCCGCTGTGGCGGTCCTGCATAGGAGGCAGGGGTCGCCCGTCGATTGCCCATCCCAGTTGGCACGAACTTCCTGGGAGGGCATTGTGCCAGACCCGTGGGTTGTGGCTAAGGTGGCTCGAGGCTACCGCATACAATTTCGACGGCGACCCCCTACATTTTCAGGGGTCAGGGTAACATCCGTAAAAGACCCGGTTTTAAGCCGGTCCAGGAGCTACTTCTGAAAGGGGCCGTCTCAGAATTACCGCCCAGCGCACTGGATTTTATTCCAAATATGTTTTAGTTCCCAAAAAAGACGGCGGCCATCGGCCTGTTCACAACCTCGGGCCTTTGAACCGGTGTCTCAAGGTGCTGCCGTTCAAGATGGTCCACACAGGAGTGGTGATGCGGTCCATCCAACAGGGAGAGTGGGTCACATCTCTGGACCTGAAGGACGCTTATTTCCACGTCCCAATCTGCCGGGAACACCGGCCCTTCCTGCGCTTTGCCTTCCAAGGCAGGGTGTTCCAGTTCCAGGTCCTTCCTTTCGGCCTTTCTCTGGCCCCAAGGGTTTTTACTCGCGTGGTGTAATCCGCGCTGTCCCCCCCTCCAGGCTCAAGGACTGAAGATCCTGCCCTACCTGGACGACTGGCTCATTTGCGCCCCCTCTCGGGAGCAGACACAGACACAGTTCTGGCCCATATTCAATCTCTGGACTTCAACCACAAAAAGAGCCACCTGCAATCCCGCCAACAGGTAGAATTCCTCGGCATTCTCCTCGACTCAGTCAGCATGACGGCATCTTTCACTCCACCCAGAGTGGACAGCCTGATCGGCATGCTAAGTCCAGAAGCTCTTGGGTTTGTTGGCTGCAGCAGCAGCAGTAACTGAGGGCACATCCCCTGCAGTGCCTCCAGGTGGCGGAGGAGTTGCAGACATGGGCATGGCCTCGACTCTCTTCACTGAGGGCAGTGCACATCCCGAGTGTGGAAAACAGAGCAGCCAACATTATCTCCAGGATGGGGCCACTCCCAGGAGAATTGAGACTGAACACAGCCGTCATCAGCCAGATCTGGATGCGGTACGGTGTTGCCCAGGTGGATCTCTTGGCGGCAGCAGAGACATCACACTGCCGGGAATGGTACTCCCTCAAAGGGCAGGGGGGCAGTTTGGGCCTGGATGCTCTGTCTCAAGACTGGTCAACAGGCTTGTTGTACGCTTTTCCTCCACTCCCTCTTGTAGCGCATGTCCTCGAGAGGGTCAGAGAGGGCCAACATTCAGTCCTGCTTGTTGCGCCACGGTGGCCAGCGAGGCCCTGGTTCTCGAGCCTTCTCCAGCTGCTGTAGGGTCAGCCTTGGCAGCTTCCGTGCAGAGCGGATCTGCTATTACAAGCGGACAGGCGGATCTGGCATCCGAACCCAGGTGCCCTGCGTCTATGGGTTTAGCACCTACAGAGTCCATCGCTGAGCAGCTAGATGAGTCTGTGCAAGAGACGCTCAATAACCCCAGGGCTCCATCTACTACAGCTTGCTACGCTCTCAGATGGAGGATTTTTTCAGACTGGCATGGGTCCCATTTGGATCAAGGCAAGGCAGTAAGTACAATAAAGGTCTATGCTTCGGCCATTTCAGCCTTTCACCAGGGGGCAGACAACAGATCCTTGGGTAGGCATCCTTTGATCGGCCAGTTCTTGAAGGGTGCCCGCCGGTTACGCCCAGGGCACACTTTGCGGGCCCCAAGCTGGGATCTGCCTACAGTTCTCACGTCGCTCACTGAAGGTCCTTATGAGCCTATTGCAAACGCAGATCTACAATCTCTGTCCCTTAAGACTGCTTTTCTCCTTGCTCTCTGTTCGGCCAGTCGAGTCGGGGAGTTGTGTGCTCTCTCCATCAGCGATGACTGTCTAAGGTGGCAGGCAGGAGGCACTGGCGTGTCACGTTGGCCAAATCCAGCTTTCTTGCCAAAGGTTCTTAATCAGCGGTCCATCAACCAGGTTCTGGTGCTGACCCAATTCCAGCCTTCCTCTGCCTCACAAGCAGAGCAGGATAGGCTGCTCACTTTGTGCCCAGTCAGGGCCTTGAGGGCTTATCTGGCACGTACTCAGCCTTTGAGGGGGACGCATTCTCAGATGTTTGTCTGCTATGGGGGCGGCAAAGCTGCGACTGCTGCTTTCCATACCGAGGCTGTCTCATTGGCTGGTGGAGGTTATTTCCCATGCCTATAGGGATCAGGGGATACCGGTCCCCTCGGGTACAAGGGCTCACTCTACCAGGAGTATGTCTACGTCTTGGGCTGCCCTCAGAGGTGTGGCAGCAGAAGATATTTGTGCAGCGGCTTCATGGTCTACGCCATGCACTTTTACTAGATTTTACAGGGTGGACGTAACTCGCCCGGCTCCGGTCGGCGATGCTGCCCTCATGTCCGGGACCTAGCGAGGTTTTAATAACTAATTCTGGGTTCCTCGCGACTATTTTGGTATCTGTCATCCCATTTTAGACCGTAGTGACGGTCAGAGTGAGGTCGAAACAGATCGTAAGTTACGCATGTAACTATGGATCTATGAGACCGAGGGATGACCGTCACTATCCTTGTCGCTCGGACCATCCTGAGGCGCTCAAGGTAGGAGGATGAACCGGGAGCAATCGCTGTTATTTATTAATACGTGTCGTTCTGCTTCCGGAGGTCATGGACATGACTTTTTTGACATATGTCTCGGTGACAGGCAGAACAACGGTGATCATTCCATTTTAGACCGTAGTGACGGTCATCCCTCGGTCTAACAGATCCATAGTTACATGCGTAACTTACGTTTTCCTTCCCCTTCTGCCACATAACCCCGCCCTCCAAAACACACACCCACCCACCCAAGCCCCTCCTTCCTATCTCCTCCCAGCCGACCTCAAGCAGACCGGCCCCCCCTTATGTGCTGTGGTTCTGCTTAAGGTTCCTTCCTGAAAACAGTTTTTCCATGCCCATGTCCCCATCGTGCTTGCTTCAAGGCATGGTGTCCAAGGTATGTCTGTCCACCAGGGAAGTGCATTAGATAACATTAAATTTGACTGTTTTAGTAGACGGTTTAATTCAAAACGACGTGCATAGGAAAAAACTATAAACAATACATGGTATGCCAGATTACCAGTCCACCTGTGCGTCCACAGGATAACAGTCAACACTTTGGATTAAAGGTAGGCAAAATTGTGTATGCTTTTTCAAAATGTGTAAGCTATGTTCAGAGGCTCGCTGAGGGTTCATGGTATTGTCTAGATCTCTCCTTCGTTTTGTACTTGTCATGAGTCATGAGTCTGCCAAAAAAGACTCCTAGCCTGGTGTCTGTATATGTATACTTTCTGCTTTTGTTTTCTGCTATTTTCTGTTTCACCTGCTCTTCATTGAGTTATGTGACCAATTAGTCAGGGACTAATACCTGGCTGTTGTTCCTACTCATTGTTCTGTCTTTGGTTTGAAGTTTTCTGGTTCTGAGTTCAGACTTTCCTTGTCTAGAGTTCTCTTCTCTCCAGCTGCAGTTGTTCTAGCCCGCTGGAATTAACCTTGAGGTTTTCTGGATATCCAGGATTCCACGGTTCCAGGATTCATCTCCCTTTTTTTCTCCCTTGTGTTACTCTCTGGTTTTGATCTTAAACTTCTGAGCTTTTACTTTTTCTGATTTCGTTTTTGCGTTTATCTTCTGAGCGTTGAACTTTTAAATTTTTTTGGTAAAAAGAATACAAATTTTCACATTTGCACTTGGATCCTACTTTGCCCATTGAGATCCTCACTGGACCAGTAATCCAGCGGCCTGGATGAGTGCGATAACTTGGTCGGATGTTTCTATTATTCTGTTTACTAATATTTTTTCAGGATCATTATCATGATTGACTAATGGTTTAGAAATGACGTACAACTGATACAAAAAATGTTTCTTACCTGAACATTCACAGAGGCATCTATTTCCACTTCACAGCTGTTTTTCACATATTTCATGTCGTCATTAAGATCAAACCTCTTAAGGTGCAAACTTAGTATGGTAGGGCATCCATTTATTGTGTATTTCTGTTGCAGCCAAAGTGTTTGGAGTAAATATTGAAACTTGTATATGTCGACTCGATAAAGAAACATACTTTATAGTATAAAAGTGACAGCCATCACCACATACCCATAAAACAACACAACTTACAATGTTTGCCTTTGTATTCTTCTGACATGTAGAGCAGTATTTCCCGTCTTCCTCATCTAATGGTATGGGCTCTAAAAATTCCTTCAGGCCTTTCCTCTGAAAATATAGTACCCTTAATTGCCTCTTTGTATGAATCGCATTTAAGCACTTGACAAATTAGAAATAGTATTTTGAAAAAGAAATGTACAGCATTTTCAAACAAAAGTAAACTTAATTCTGTCATAAAATGATATTCTTCCTTTAACAGCACTACACAAAATATAAGTCTTATCTCCTACCACACTGAATTGTCCTTTGGCATCTTCCATTGATATTGGGATGGTTATGAAGCTTTCCTGGAGTGAGCTGCTGTCCCCAGAGTGATCCAGACATGTTGTATTGACCATTGTTCCCCTGTAAACCTAATGACATTTGCCGATTTAAACCAATATTTGCTCAAATTTAACTTTTACTAGACCCCCCGAGTGATGGCTTAGTGTGCAGTGTCCAGTGACGTACAGATTGACATTTACAGTCAGGGACATTTACAGTCAGGGACATAAATGCATACTGTGCAAAGAGCGTAAACCTAGGGCACTTACGTACACATTCACCAATCACCTTAAAGCCATTGCTTACACAATGTGCACGTCTATGCCTCACAGCACTTGTTGGCTACTGGGGGTCCCTGTCCCACAATACACAGCATATCTCTTGAAACATATCAAAAAAAGGTCAATCATGAGTTCAATGCAAACCAATGTCTATCTGGATAGTATATTTCATCATTAATTATGATAATTTACCACAAGCAATGTATACAAACTTTTTTTAATTACTTAAATCAGAGGGTAGTTTATCATCTTCAAAAAATGTCTATACTTAGACCCATATTTATATACACAGACACAGAGACAATCCTTTATGCATTCATGTCTTCCTGTCTGGACTACTGCAATGCAGTTTTCTTCAGGTAGTAACCAACCATTGCAAAGCTACAATTATTTCAAAACACAGCTGCTAGAACTGCTACTTCACTGGTTACCTGTGTATTTTAGAGTTTATTTTAATATTTTACTTTCAACTGTTAAAGACCTACACAAGCTGGCACCTTAATACATAGAAGATCTTTCAGACCCTTTATCCTTTCAAGAATTAGGTTGTCTGAGCAAGGCTTCTTGGCTGTTCGATAGCCAAGACTACAAACTGAAGGTGAAAGATCCTTTTATCCATTTTATTGATTTTACTATGTTTTCTTCTTTGCTTTAATGGCTGTGCTCTTTAAAGTTGGTTTGGCCTGTGTGTAGTTGCTGTAACATTTCATGGAAAGCACCTTGTGCATATGTTTGAAAGGTAGGTCAAGTTTATTATATACTGTATTATAGCTCCGGAAAAAATTAAGAGACCACTTCAAAAGTATCAGTTTCTATGGTTTTTCTATTGATGTGTTTGAGTGAAATAAATCTTTTTGTTTCATTCTATAAACTACTGACAACATTTCTACCAAATTTAAAATAAAAATATTGTCATTTAGAGCATTTATTTGCAGAAAAATGATAACTGGTCAGACTAACAAAAAAGATGCAGTGTTTTCAGATCTCAAATACTGCAAAGAGTTTTCTTCCAGGACAACGTTGTACTTGGCCTGGCTGAGGTTTGCAAAATACCATAGGGACTGGAGGTCATCTTGTAAGGTCATCTTCTTTGATGAGTCCAATTTTCAGCTTTGTCCAACACATGATCATCTGATGGTTAGACGGAGTCCTGGAGAGGCCTACAAGCCACGGTGTCTTGCACCTACTGTGAAATTTGGTGGAGGATCGCTGATCATCTGGGGGTGCTTCAGCAAGGCTGGAATCGGGCAGATTTGTCTTTGTGAAGGACGAATGAATCAAGCCAGATACATGGTTGTCCTGGAAGAAAACTTGCTTCCTTGTGCTCTTACAATGTTCTGCAACTCTGAGAAGTGTTCTTTTCCAGCAGGACAATGCTCCATGCCACACAGCCAGGTCAGTGAAGGCGTGGATGATGGACCACCACCATCATCAGGACCCTGTCATGGCTAGCCCAATATCGAGACCTGAATCCCATTCAAAACCTCTGGAATGTGATCAAGAAGAAGATGGATGGTCACAAGCCATCCAACAAAGCTGAGCTGCTTGAATTTTTGCACCAGGAGTAGTATAAAGTCACCCAACGGCAATGTGAAAGACTGGTGGAGAGCATGCCAAGAAAGACACATGAAAGCTGTGATTGCAAATCAAGGTTATTCCACCAAATATTGATTTCTGAACTCATTAGTATTGGGTTGTTTAAAAATGAATATGAGCTTGATTTCTTTGCATTATTCGAGATCTGAAAACACAGCATATTTTTTGTTAATTTGACCAGTTGTCAATTTTCTGCAACATAGGCTCCAAATGAAAATATTTGTATTTGAAATTTGGTAGAAATGTTGGCAGTAGTTTATAGAATAAAACAAAAATGTTAATTTTACTCAAACACATATACTCCAATACATAATAAATCCAGAGAAACTGATAATTTTGAAGTGGTCTCTTAAGGTATATATAGGTATACAGCATATATTATTATATTCTAAATTAAGGCCAACTATGCTGTCCCCAGTCGATGTGAACTAGCAAAAATGTCAGATCAGATGAAGTGCTTTCCATCAACTGCCTACAGCGCTTGATGCATACAAAGATAGGGATGAGGGACTCACTCAGTCCTGTAAGTGCAGTTTGATATTAATAGTTACCAATCAACAATTGATTATTATAATGAAAAGTTAGTATAAAACGAAACCATACCTCCGAGACATCTGTGCCAACTGCATTGAGTATTTTCTGGAAGCATTCCACAGGATCCTCCTGTTTAGTCACTTAACAAAAAAAAAAACGAATCTGTCACTCATTAAGCTGTGTATGTTTCACGTCTTCTCTATTCAAGAGAAAATGTAACCCCAAAACTGTCTGACTCACCATTGGAAATCTTAAGACTGTTGGATATCATCTGTGTTGAGAAGCTTGATTCAGCCTTACAATCCAGACGGTCAAATAGTTTTTGAAGTTGAGCCAAAACAGCTCCATCATCTGGCTTTTTCACACTATAGAATTGAATTATCCACCGTTATAATTACATTATTGTACATATTTCTGGAACTATCTGGTAAAAGAAAGTTATATTGCTACCTTGATACGGCCTCTTTGAACTCAGGGGTCATGTAAAGAATCTGCAACACTGAGTTCAGGTAACACGTTGCTCCTTGATTTTGCAATCCACAGAAGTCTGCTGAAAACATGTGCAATGTATATGTTTTCTTTCCAGTCATGCCAAATTTGATTTCAATAATATATCTTAGTGTGTTGTTGGTTTAAAAGCTCCTTCTATATATGCCACAGATTAAGATGTCTGAGGACGAGGCCAGTCACTTAGGGCAGCATTTAAAAAGTTATTAGAGGCTGCAGAAAGTTCTAGGCAGAGGTAGAGGCATTCACAGACTACTTATGGACATAAGTGTTTCTTAAATCATCATGGGTTTCTGGGATGCTAGACACAACCATTTCCTCCTCTTGACAAGGGCGTCTCTCTGAGATGATGATGTCCAGTTAGTTGGTGTGGTGACTATGGTGTATAGCAGAAAATGGATTAAGTTGCACAGGTATAGATGCAGGTGTGTGAGCCATCTAGCCATGACATAAAACTTCCAACCAGGAAGGAATTTAATATCCTACCTTGCGTTAAACTGAATTTATATAGAGAATAACTGGTATAATTTAAGTCATGTTTGTGAATGTATATGAATACACTAAGAAGATGCTTGGGAAGCCAAAAGGAAATGTTCTCAACAAAGTAAGTGATCTTCTTCCACTTAAATCCCATTATTATTTTACCATTATCTGTAACAACGGTTGGTATCAGCACAAAAAAATGATAGACCAGGGTTTGTTTTATGCAGATATTTAGTGATGCAATATGGCCACTATAAAGGTGTGAAAATGTGGCTCGTGCCATGAGCAAGCCAACTTTCAGGAAAAACATGATGATATCACCAACTGACAAGGAAATCATGTTCCATTATTAATTTACCATTATCTGTAACAATGGTCTGTATCATTTATGCAGCTATTTAGTGATGCAATATGGCCCCTATGAAGAGTAAAAACATGGCTAGCACCATTAGTTTCATGAAGGATGCGATTTAATGGCATTACTCTGCTTCATTGCTCATAACACTATCAAGTTGCTGTATAAAGTTTGTTCACTGTAAGGGAGATTGCAACATATTATTTGCCTTTGGTCTCACAAATGAACTATGTTATCACCTATGATATCTCATAGGTGTCTGCTTGTAAACATCAGCAATGCTGCTTGTTGATGATGATGTATCAGGCTGCACAGGATCTATAGCTGGGCAGTAATGTTGTTGTGTTTAGCACTTGTGGGCTACAGGCAGTATATATTGTACTGTAAAGGAGTGCCTCTATGGATCCCGGGCACAACATTTGGCGTGCGTTGCGGCTGGCTCCAGTTACTTGTGTGTCGTTGTTCTATCCTGCTGCACATGATCTATGGTTGGGCAGTTGTTATATTGGTTAGGTTGCTGGCTATAGGTACTTGCATGTGACAGTGAGCGGATTGGCCGCTGTGGGAAGTCATACCAATAGAACAAGGTTTATAACATCTTTTCCAACTAAAATCCTCATATATACATTTTTACCTGGACAACCAATGTCAGGAGGCTTTTCCGATGATCTTTCAGATGAAGGAGATGTAGGTAAATGCACAGAAATATGAGATATAATTAGTTAGTTTGTTAGTATACACACGAGACACACACATTATCATTATCCGATGAAAATAAGGAACTTATTAGAATAAACAAATATGAGGAAAATATGCTCTGACATTTTAGGTAGGTATGAATTTAATAATGGATGTTACTTAGAAGCCCTATTTTTAAATCCCTCCTGAACTTTTCTGTGGTGTTTTTGTAATGTTTGTTTTTTTGTATTTGATTGATGCAATAAACTTCGAGTTTATTTAATATAATAAATGTAACTGTGAAAGTAATAACTCAGTATACTTCGGTTTATTTGTATCATTTTAAGTTCTATTGACATAATTCCAATTTGTTACAATAATCTCAGGGTTTGCTTTTCAACAATGACTGGCAGACTGTACATGAACTCTTATATACACCTGTTCAACTGCTCATTAACGCAAATATTGTATCTATTCAGCACCAGGCTGGTCTGAGTATTTCAGAAACCGCCATGTTTCCGCTCCCAAGTCCGTGTCTGTTCCCCAGTCTAAATGGACGTGATTATAGGGTATGTCACAACATTTCTGAGAAGGTCATGAGTACACTTTAGAGCAGTGGTCGCCAACCCATCAAGCGAGATCGACGGGTCGATATAGAAGACTTGGCCTGTCACTCTCCACATTAAATTGAAAATAGATTCAGAAACAAATTGGGCCTCATTCTCAAACATTTTCTGTAGTGTCTTCTGAAAAATGTTCTTACGGCCTTCGGAAGACCAAAGTCAGAAATGAACGCCTGAAAGTGTGTACTTACACAGCCAAAGTGTTCTCAGCTGTGCTCCCCGAATATGGATTCTTAAATTGAACGCAACTGAAGAGCAGAGCCTCACCTGCCATTTTGAAAAGTAAAAAAATATATACTGTATATATTATAAAATAAATATTCATATTTCTCTACTAATCTGTGGTATGGGTGTAATTTCTGCATGATTTTGATCATTTCTAGCATTTTTATTATCAAAATCGCTGAATTTGCGCATTTCCGGTTCCAGAAAACAGGGTCGTGCGGTGGGTTGTATTGGTGTCTATGGGCTCCTGAGGCAGTGCCTCAGTAAGGATTGCGCAATCACTCCAAACTGGCAGTGTTGTATAGTAACGAAGTAGAAATACTTCGTTACTGTACTTAAGTCGTTTTTTTGGATATCTGTACTTTACTTTACTACTTATATTTCTGTTGACTTTTACTTTTACATCGCTACATTTAGCAAAGAAACCTGATACTTTTACTCCGATACATTTCCCCTGAAATCTTCATTACTCGTTACAAAATCTAATCATCTTTAGAAAAAATAATAATCATGAGAGTGATGAGACCAAAGTCGGGGACTGTGGTAGAACACAGACTCCAAGCAGGTTTGGCGAATCAGCTGTCCTAGCGCACGTTAATGCGATTTTGACCGTTCGCAAAAGCCCCCTTAGTTACCGTTGCTACGTCAGACAAAACTCCTAGGACAAAAGCATGGCTAGGACGAGGACAAGCGAAATATCTGTCAGTGTCAGTGATTCTTTTTGGAGTAATATATCCGTGATATCCTCCAGATCAAGGCAAAATGGACTGCATATGCAGTGGAAGAACATATCAAAAACATTAAGATCAACAACGAAGGGGACACAACAATAATCGAAGCAAAAGCATACAGGTCCTTTGCAGGAGCTCATAATGCATTGAAAAATATTGTTAGTGAGGCAGGCAGTACCACTACCTCAGTGAAGGGGGCGAGCGAGAGCGCACTTGTCGGGTATATAGTCTGACGTTGGACTGGGCGAAAATGGAAGATTGTATTGCTAAGCTTTCAGTCCGAACGTGAAATGATTAATAATGGGAGACCAATACCGGAGTTAAAAGGTTTTCTTCAAACGATGGGACAGAAGGTATGGACATTTGCATCGGAGTGTTTCACGTTTCACAACGGAACTACATATTCATGCGAAACACGAACTTCGCTAAAGTCTGCTGGTGCAGGAACGTTGCCTTGAAGTTGTGAGCAATCCTGATCTAAACTAGCCACTGACTGCAGTCGCTCAGGAAGAGGAGGGAGATCGCGGGAGAAGACAACGGATTTTCACTGAACTATATGGGTAGTCGTGAGTGGATTACTTTTGATTCATCTCAAATTGACGGTCCAACGAAAGCTCCAACCAAAGTGCATCAACTTTGATTTATACTGGCCAGTAGAACATTTTGGTATTGTGTGCTATGTCTGCGGTGTTTAACTGTTTGCTTGTTAATATGTTGTGTAAATAAATATGTAATTGTTTTTTCTAAACTGCGAATTCAAAACTGTGTCCGAGTTGGGTAAAAGGTCATTTAAATTAGCATCCCACCACCGTAGTTATATTTTCCCTAGACAAAATGAAATGAGCCACATCATTGGTGGGAGGGATACATACGCTAGCTTGTTACTATTAATATCTTATTTGACAGGGTGTAAAAGTTCAGTAAGCACACCGGTTGTACGTTTAGCTGTAGGCCTATATCCTCGTAAAAGTTAGACAAGTCAGTTGAGTATTGAGCCGCATAACTTCTTATAATAAAAAAAAAACTTTGTTTAAAAGTAAGGGTATTAGACAATAAAACATAAAGTTTTTTCAGTTCTGGTCAGATGACAAGTTTTAAACCATAGGCATATATACGTGTATTTAAACAACAAGAGATCGGAATGACGTAATCACTTCCGGTTTCTGTGCCTCACCAGCTAGGAACCTCACGGCACGTCACTGGGGTGCACAATCGGCAAACTCCACAGGCAACACGATAGCAACTTCAGACTAACCATGTCAAAGCGGAAAGCAAGCACCGGTCGAGTCAACTGAGACCTAACTTCACCCATGCAGAGGTGGAGGTACTGTTGCAGGATGTAGATGTGTCCATTCTATTCCACTATAGCTATATCCACGCGATTGAGTTTAGTGCTTATTTATTTATTCACTTACATTTGCAGTGTTCGTGTAGTGCTTTCGTTTATTTTTTGATATCACGATGCCTCATAGAATCATGACTATAAATGTGAAACGTAATTGTTAATAGTTGTTACTCGTATTTATTATTATTATAATTATTTAAACTTGAGGATGTCTGGAGAGATGATGTGAACGTCATCACCAATGATTTCTCACAAATTCAGCCCTTCCTCTTAAATGCCCCTTCTAACACGGAGTGGCCCCGTGGTGCATCTAGTATTTTTTTTGAGGAATTGCATTTAAGAAAACTGGGCGATTAACGCTATTTAGTGTTCTGAAATTCTCAAACGTCATCACCATGGTGATAGCCTGGCGTTGTTGGAAGTTTGCAGTAAGAAGGCGAAAACCTATCATTTCCATCCAGAATGGGAGGAGGAATTTATTTGTACCTTGGTAAAAGACAAGTGTGTGTGTATGTTGTGCCACCAGTCACAGCCATCACACTGACTTGACACACATGACTTCTGATGGTTTATGTCTAAACTAGATTTCTATGTGAATGGTAAGGATTTGTTTGAATAAGTTAAACTGAAGTTAAAGTCATAACAGGTGGAAATCCTTCATTACAGCATTCAATTCATAGTCTACCTTACTCAAGCCAATTAAGTGTTATTCAAATCTTTTAAGGCAATCAGAAAATTCAGCTAATAACATTTTACAGTGCAAAATGCATTCATTATTGAACTGATAACATTCTAGCAAGCTAGCATTCAGACACAGATATAATCATGTGTTTGCACAGGTCCTTACCCCCAAAGTCTGTCAAACCATCCCATATTTCTAAATAAAAAATAAAGGCATCTGATTAATATTCCATAACATCAACTTTAGCCATTGAATACGTTATGAGACAGGATAAACATTCTGCAGCATATACTGTATTTTTCATCAACATTTGCATTTATTTCAGTGGTATTATTGTAATATGTGGCATGTTCACAAATTGATATCGAGATTTTACAAAACAGGTTTAAAGCATGTTAATATAAGGTTGTTACTCACTGATTTCCACCACATTTCTCTTTGGAACGTTTGGATGGTCTTGAGTTGTCTTTGACCTCTGCGGATGGTATGCAAGCTTTATTACTGGTGTATCACATAACTTTAATGTAAATAAACCAGTTTATATGCCGGCATAAATCTAAAGTATAAGTGTTTTTGAAGGCATCTGAAAAAATTGGTTGGAATTTCAGCCTATGTGATGTAAAAATAAAAATACCTTTTGGTGGTACTCCTTAGTGGTCTGTTTGACATTTACAATTTTCAATCTGAGAATGAGTCACCTTACTAGACACGAAAGATACTGCAGAGGTTAAACTAGGCTGTCTTGGTGGTGTTACTAAGATGTGTTCCTAGACACGTCCAATGTCAGCTCTCTTATGTGTTTTATTTCCAGTAACAAGGACGTTCTGAGAGGTCTAAGAAGCTGTAGAGAATTCTGAGATATGCACTACTACAGCAAAGAACACTTCTGGTGTTTTAAAATCTGTCATCGTCAGGCCAGGGACAAGTTCACTCACCTTCTTTCCCATCACAATCTTTCTGTTTAGATGGGTACATGATTCCTGCTCCCAACTGACCTGCAAGCATCATCATACAAGACACAAAAACAGATATTTATGTAATTTATTGAGTTGAAATTAGCTACAATATAGGCCTGTGGACGACAAATTGATTTCTGAAATGCATATGTGGGTAGTAATGCATTACATTTACTCAGTAGTGGGAACCAAACTCGAACCCACACGGTAAAACCCAAACAGTTCTACTAACTTATTAACATTATGTATTCAGTACTTAAAACCTGGTATTTAGATGACCCAACTTTAAATGTATTAGTTTTCTGAGCAAGTGAAGACGTTTTAATTGTATTGGAATGTATTTGTTTGAGCAAACATGGCCTGATAACTCATATTTTTTTAGTATCTGACGTCATCAACATCGTTGAGAACACCATTGCAGAGATCTTGTAATGAGAGGCGGAGACAGCAGACTTAAGGTAGAGAAGTCGTTAAGTAATCCAGAAGTTGGAAGGTTGCTAGTTCGATTCCCCACTCCTCCTAACCAAGTGTGTAAGTGTGAACCCCTAAACTGCCCCTGATCTATAAATGCAAAATTCCTTGTAAATCACTTTGTATTAAAGTGTCTGCTAAATGTACATCTGGCAACACTGGGAAGGCGGTCATCCGATGACTGTTCTCTCTACAGTAATACTTTTAAGGGCGTAATAACTACTTTGTGAAAGACTCAGAGAAACACAAATATCCGACGAGGCAAAATCCTGGACAATTTTGGAATAATATAAGTTCAGAGAACTTAAAAATTACGAAAACAATAACAAAATAAATCAGTATAGCCGATGTATAATTTTTAAGTTAAGTTTACTTTAAAAAAAATATATATATAAAAAAAATATGTACTCAAATTGTATTATGTAATCGGTTACATCAAAAGTTTTAAGTACTCTGAACTTGATCAGGTTTACAGTGCAGGTCCCCATGGGCACTCAGACCCATTCATGGTATGGGGATGCTGCCTCTTCGACACAGCTTCCCCTTGACTGAAATTATTTTGACGGGGAAAGCTTTTGTTTGCTCTACCCACCTCTGCTGAAATGTGAGGGGAAATTATTGCAACGTCAAAACCATCTGGAGTTTATCTGGAGTTCAACATAGAAGCATTGACTCAAAATAGAGATTGGTAATGAAAACGAAAATGACAATCTTTCCAACTTGTGGGCATGGGTTTTAAAGGGAACGCCGACTGAGTGCAGTGTAATTTCACAAAGTTTGCCAGCTATCGCGGATAGGCTGTGTTGGTTTTGATCTGGAAACCCACATTCATTTTCTTGGACATCATATGGATGACCAGGTATCTGTGCACCATATACCTAGGGAAGTGATGACACCAGGATGCACTAGGGGTGGAAGAGCACTTAATGGTGACTAATATTTAGCACTGTTGAATACACTCATACTGTAACCTAGCCTATGGCTCTGTTCAACACCATCTCAACACCATTTCATCACCTCTGCCATCACACCCTGCATCTATGCTGCCCTACAAAGCCAAAGAGCAGTAAGTGCAAAAACCCCAAACTGAGAAAAACAGCTTTTTGTGTTTTTTTTACACCAAGTAAAAGTTTTAAATTATATTTAACAACAAAATGTATAATTAGATAGATTAAAGTGAGGTGAACACCACCCTTTAAGTTTTTTTTACATTTTTGCAAAATCTGGTAATTTTATAGGCTATACTGCGTTTTGCCTTTGTATTACTGCTTAAAATTACACACGCATACATTAAAGTATTGCATGTAGAACCATGGCGAACTGCAGTAAAGACATATACTGCACTTGGCTTGGTTTTACTCTACTTCTACTTTTCTATACACACTGCAAATTTAAATTGCAAATATTTACATGAAACAGTTTATTGATCAACATAAAATTTTCACAGATTGAAGAGCTGACCCTGCACTTTCAATTTCTGCAAAAAAAATTTTTTTGAAAAAATGCACATACTGCTCTTTGCCTTTGTAGGGCAGTATGGTGGCAAACTACTTAAAAAAAATTCCTACGTACGCTACACAACTCAGGGTTTCATGACTGGCTGGCACCAGCTGGACAAAAGCATAGTGATGGGCTGTTCAATTTCTTGTTCACATCAGCCTTTGAGATCATCCTAATTGGTGGAGGGCAGACGGCCTGGGGAGTCAGACCCCAGTCAGGTCAACAACTCCAAGCCTTGGATGACGTCACCACCCTTCACCAGTTTGAACAGCCAGACTTCTAAAGAGACTTGAGGAACGTTCAGCATGGGCAAGGATGAAAATAAAACCAGCCAAGTCTTGCAATCCCTCGGTTTGAAAAGTCATCAGGAATGACCACATCTCATCCACTGTTGATGGAGAGAAAATATCACTCCAGCCTCCTGCACTCCAATCCAGTCTGTGTGAAGTATTTGGAGTTTGTATACAGCAGACTTGTCAGACAAGCACATACCTATATATAATGGTGACGACACCAAAGCCAACAACTACATCTGCAATTGGCTGGGGCTTCCGAGCTGCCCTGTTTGGAAGGAACCCTCACTTCCTCTCAAATCCATCTGCCTAGGCCAGGGCTATTTAACTTCAGTACCAAGAGAGCCAAATGGGAAAATCACTGGGTTTTCGGGGGCAACAAAAAATGCGACACCACTAAAAAAATATTCCTATTGGGGATTGTCAAGTGGCAGGTATTCATATCCAGCTACATTAAATACAGTCAGAGTAAAAGAGTACCATAAATACTGGATATGATGTAGCCTGACGATGTCATACTCATAATTATAGTCAAAATATGAGTCTGATACTGCTCCATTGAGCTGTGATTATGGGGCGTGCTTCAACGAACCAGGAAAAAAAATGCCTCTTCGCTCAATTGGATACCTAGAACCAATCAGAGCAACGTAGTATGACCATCTGATACATTCAACTTTTACCGGATCCCATAGGAAGGACGGCAAAAACATCTTTTCGATCGACAAATGCCTTGATCACGTTTCTTTGTTCCTCTTTCAAAATGAATGCGCTGTCAATATCTGTGAGATATGCATGCTCACGTCATACTTATTAGCAGCGACGCTAGCTAGCTACTATGTGTTTCAATGGATTTTTGGTCTAAGCGTGGGAGTAACCTATCAATAATGGTCTTGAGCTTCAGTTAAGACCTACAATACTCAGCAACATTCGTGTAGCACATACACAACTAACTGAGTCAATGTAGACATAAAAAAGTCGTGAAGATAGCTTAATTCAAATAAAATATTTCCCACTAACAGGTTCCCGAGACGCCGCCATCTTGGTACGATTTAGAATCTACCGTTAATTCAACTCAAGCGTTGGTTGATCATCTGTCCATCATCGTATAAAGCCCACCCTGACAATTTCATTGGTTAGATCAGTTTTCTGAGATCTGATAATTTCTCCCCAATGGAACAGTGCCAGACCGAACTTCCAGACCTCAAATGTTGCGGGCAGGGTTCGGTCTGGTATCCAGGCTAGATATTATGCACATTCTTTTATTCTGAGATCATCAAATAGATAACATAGATCCAGTGAAAAACTTTTTTTTCGTTTTTCAAAAATCTCATCAGACATAAGGACAAATTTGTCTGATAAACAATCAAAACTTTCTTTAGATGGGCAATATAACTAAGTTTCATAAGGACCTTTTGTCATTTGTAAAAGAAACCAGTGAAACCGTATCCTGAAGAACAAAAGTAGGCCACTTGCCCCGCAGCTCAGCATAACGACCAGGGGCAGAATGGAGAGCATTCTGGGGGAGTCATTAGTTCCTAGAGAGAGGCTGGTGAGGTTACTGAGGCAGGACAGCCTCAGACCAGTCCCATGAGAGAGCGTGAGGGTCCGGATTGTTCTGGACTAGAATCACAGGCTAAAGAGGTGGCGGAACGGAGCCCAGGTGGGGGCAGGTATAGTCATCATCATTTTTTTGAATTTGTCCTCTCACTTTACTTTTTATATACACTCTTCTTTATATATATATCTGTTTCCATACTGTGCTCTGTAGTACTTATTGTGTTTCTATGTTTTATGTTTTATGTTATGTGTAGTACTTATTGTGTGTGTATGTTTATGTTTTTATGTTTACTGTATGCACCCATGCACCAGAGCAAATTTCAGGTAGGCGTATACCTACTTGACAATAAATCTGTTTCTGATTCTGGTTCTGATACTGGTCTGTGTACTGATAAGGTTTTACTACCCTGAGGCAAGACACCCTGGTGGGCGGAGAAACCTCACAACAACAAGGCTGGACCCTATAACACAGCCTCCTTAACCGAGAGCCCTCTATAACTTTCCGGAACGAGCAGTCCGGTACCACCATTTACCCCCATTTCTCAGTCCCGTTAACCGTTCAAGTAGCCAGGAGTTCCAGTAGAGTACCTCCACCACACTGTCACACACTTATTCATAGTCTTTGCTAGCATTTACCTGCCGTGTAAATAATTGCCACCACCAACACAGTTTATTGTTTCATTGATCTACTTACCCTTGTAATAACAACCTCACGAGCACACTGTTTGCCCGCCAAGCTGTTCTACAATACCTCAATGCTCTCTCCCCACCTTATCCACTATCAATTTGGTATGTATCATGTGCCATGTTATGTTTGTGTGTATTGTGTACATTTACCACATGTATGCTAGCATGCTTATTCTGATACGTGTATAAATAATTCTGCCATGTTTCTGATTGTCTCCCCTCCCCTTGACAAAATAGAAGTAATTGTATTTTTCCTTGATGGTTATATGCTCTGATTGGAACCTGTTACCTGTGTTTATGTGGCGGAGGATAGCCTTACTCTGATGTCCACTGTTCAGGGTAGTGCAGACACTTATAGTGTATTCTGTGTCTTTCTGTAGGTCAGAGAATCTGTAGTCCAGAGATTCTGTGGAGACGGTCTCTAAAGATTCCCCGTCTTTGAGGAGTGAGAGCAGGTATGAGACTTGTTCCAGTCCTGTTGGCTTCCTCCATGTTACTGACACAGATGTCACATAGGTTTCAGTAGCTAGGTTCTCTGGTGCAGGGATTTCTGTAAAAGCAGAACGATAGAATACTACATGGAGCGATCACAATGAAACAAATATATTATCTTTATATTCTATATATTTCAATATATATGTATATATTTATATCATCTTTAGTTTTGAAACCTGTTTGTTCCTTGCTGACTCCTTACCTGAGCAAATAACTGCTGACACACATTGACTCTTCTCTCCGTGGTCACCGAGTGTAGCGACTGTAATATTATAGATCACTCCAGGAGACAGGTCCTGTATTTTTAAGTTCAGCCCAGATACTTTTTGAGAGCGTTTAGCTGTGTGACTTTTCCAGGTGACCCAAAATTTCTGTTGCACGCTCAGTCCGTCAGGACACCCCCATTTAAGGCATACAGAATTTGGCTTCGCTGAGCTGAACTGGATTGGCCCAGGTGGAGGAAGAGCTGTGAATAACAGTAATATTTAATTATGTACATTTCTCAGATCCTGTGGAAAACCCAAGACAGGGTGTGTTAATCTTTCCTGAAAAATGCTATGATGCAGGAAGAAAATATGTAACTGTTATATGCCAAATATGTCATTGTGATACAATCTCACACCTGCCATGACAGTAGTGCTAGCAGGTTGGCTCTTTATTCCAGTAGATTCCAGTTATTCCTGAGTAGACAGACAGACTGTGTACTCAGTGTAAGGTTTAGTCGTGTGATGACTGTGCTTTGTGCCTCTGTAGAGATGCTCTCTGGCTCAGTCCCCTCAGTCTGGTAGGAGATCAGGAAGCTGTGAGGAGTCTGCTCCATCCCATGTGATAAACTCCAACTAACAACAGCCGATGTTGCAGTCACGGACTCTACTTTCAACTTCTCTGGGACTAAAACAGCTACATGAAGTTTTTTAATGAGGGCCACTGTCTGCAGCCGAATCACAAAGTGAGGCTGTTGTGAAGGCAAGCTTTATTGTAGTAGCGGAGAACGCTAAAGCAGCCCGAACCTCAACTGCGGGAGAATTTGTCAAGAACTGCATGATAAAAGTTTGCGACATCGTGTGCCCTGATAAAAGGCAAGGATTTTAAAATATGAGCCTGAGCAGAAACACCGTTGCTGATTCTGTATGTGACCTTGCCACCGATTTACAACAACAGCTAATGTGAAAGGGAAAAGATTTCATTTCATACTCCCTTGCTGTGGATGAGAGCAGTGACACATCTGATACTGCCCAGCTGTCAGTTAAGCCTTTAATCTACAGGGGGAAAATAAGTATTTGACCCCCTGCCGATTTTGCAAATTTGGCCACTTGCAAAAAATGCGTGATCAATAATTGTAATGGTAGGTCTATTTTAACAGTGAGAGACAGAATATCAACAGAAATATCCAGAAAACTGCACATTTATGCATTTATTTGCAGCAAATAAGTATTTGATCCCCTACCAAACAGCAGGAATTCTGGCTCCCACAAACCAGTTATTTGCCCACGAGGCACACAGATTAGTCCTCATTTGGCCTAACAGAGTACACCTGATGTGACGTGTATAAAAGAAACCTGTCCAAAGAATCATACTTCACACCTTCAACCTCACCACCATGGGCAAGACCCAAGAGTTGTCCACGGATGTCAGAGATAAGATTGTAGACCTGCACAAGGCTGGAATGGTCTACAAAACCATCGGCAAGCAGCTTGGTGAGAAGCAGACAACTGCTGGTGCGATTATTCACAAAAGGAAGCAACACCAAACAACTGTTAATCTCCCTCGGTCTGGGGCTCCATGTAAGATCTTGCCTCGTGCAGTAACAGTGATCATCCGAAAGCTGCGGGAGAACCCCAAAACTACACGGGGGGAGCTTGTGAATGATCTCAAGTCAGCTGGGACCCCAGTCACCAAGAAAACCATTGGAAACACACTACACCGCAATGGTTTGAAGTCCTGCAGTGCTTGCAAGGTCCCCCTGCTCAAGAAAGCACATGTACAGGGGCGTCTGAAGTTTGCCAATAAACACATGAATGATTCTTAGTAGGATTGGGAGAACATTACGTGGTCAGAGGAGACCAAGATCGAGCTCTTTGGCATCAACTCGACTCGGCGCGTTTGGAGGGGAAAGAATGCTGAATATGACCCCAAGAACACCATCCCTACCGTCAAGCATGGAGAAATATTATTATTTTTTGGCTGATTTTCTGCCAAGGGGACAGGACAACTCAACCGCATCGTGGGGACTATGGATCGGGCCATGTACCGTGGAATAGTGGGCGAGAACCTCCTCCCCTTATCCAGGACGCAACCTTAAGGATTTGGATACCAAAATCCCTCCTGAGATGTGTGTAAACCTGGTGACCAATAAAAAGAAACGTCTGACGTCTGTGCTTGCCAACAAGGGTTACTCCACCAAGTACTAAGGCTAGCTTTACACGACAACGATCTGAACACAAACCGCAAAAGTGGCGTTGCGTTCCCACTTTTAATTTCGCGTTTAGACGAGAGTCTTTGGGTGGAAATCTGCATGCAGACGGTGACGCAAAAGTGTGTGAAATTGAACTTAACCGGTGTAGACGTGGAGGTACTGCAGGATGTATATGTGTCCATTCTATTCCACTATGGCTATTTTAACGCGATTGGGAGCTTATTTATGTATTCATTCACTTACATTTGCAGTGTTCGTGTACATTTACATTTAGTCATTTAAATTAGCAGACGCCTTTGGCCAAAGCGACGTAGGCTACAAGGGATAGAACAGTCTAGCTACGAGACCTAGTGTAATTAATGCGCCTTCTCTGTTCTGTTTTATCTGTGATTACTCGGCTTATTTGCTGAAATGACTCCTGGATAGATATCAAGGCAGCTTGAATTTCCGAGTAATGGAAATAATCCGACATGTTTGTTGTTGTTTGGCTGTACTGCACATGGATATGATGTCAACGCGTATGCGAGGATAGCCAGCGTGAGCAGCTCAGAGCACACTTTTGCGTTTTCAACCCTTTAGACGGGAACGCAACGGTGGAGCGTTTTTAAGATTTCCACTCTGGAGGGTGGGTTCATTTCTTTGCGTTTTCAAGCCCCAAAAACGCTGTCGCCGTCTAAACGAAAGGCACATCTGATAAAATATTTTGTCGTTTTCACCCGGGAGCGTTGTCGTGTAAAGCCACCCTAAGTCATGTTTTGCTAGGGGATCAAATACTTATTTGCCGCGTCCAAATGCAAATCAATTCATACCTGTTATAAAATGCGGTTTTCTGGATGTTTTTGTTGATATTCTGTCTCTCACTGTTAACATACAGTAGACCTACCATTACAATTAAAGATCATTTTTCTTTGCATGTGGGCAAACGTGCGCAATCGGCAGGGGGTCAAATACTTATTTTCCCCACTGTATATTTTTTAATTATAATGATTTAGTACCAGTATTTTTCAAATAAACTATATAAAATAAACAAAAGTGCTTTGTAACAAATAGTGCCCACTCATGCAAGATTAATATGTTGATTAATATGTCATGATGTGCATAATTTCAACTGGGAAAATAACAAGCAAATGTATTGCGTGAAAAAACTATAATCTACATTATCCGACTGTATTTGGTGCATTTCTATGGTTGGCCAGCAACTTTTACGTTTATTGGTTAAGAAATTAGTAAATTCAGGTATTAGGTATATGTATTGGTTGGGGGGGAAAGGCATGAGGAGAAGGGGTAGACACTAGGGCAGGGGTCGGGAACCTTTTTTGCCTGGAGAGCCACTTTTACCATTTTTTTTTTTTATCTCAGAAGAGCCACAAAAAGACCGTTACAAGAAGGGGTTTGGACATTTAACTAACAGTTACTTTTATTCAACAGAGTTTTTAAAATTAATTTTCTACTAGTTTTAAAAGTTATTGTACTAGTAACTTAAAATGTAAATGGCTTTGGGAAATGACAGAAGTTAACAACGTTACAGCGTAACAACGACATGAAGTTAACAACGTTGACAACACAACACTCGAAATTGAACATTAGGCCTACCAGAGATAAATGCGACTTCTGGTGCTGCATAGACTTGCTGATGGCCTTGTAGTCTGGCACATATTCAGTGAGGTGAAGCTTCATGCAAGCATTGAGGCTTTCATCGTTTAAACGCGAGCGCAGGTTCGTCTTTATATTTTTCATATGTGAGAAAGATTTCTCGCATGCATAAGTGGAACCGAACATGGGTAACACGGCAATACTAACATATTGCAATGTGCGTTATGTAATGGGCAGTTCATTCCAAGTTATTAGAAGCAGTTCGTCTTGAGATGGAAGCTTTCCCATGTCAGTCCACTTGTGTTTGCTCGCAAGCTGTGCTCGCTGACGTGCGATTCCTTCCAGCTGATCGTTCACTGATTTGAAGTTAACTTGCCCACCCAGATGCCAGACGAGGTCAAGTCGGCAACTTCTATTTCGAAATCGCCGATAGAAACACCAGGGATGCACAATATGTTTTTTTTCCTTTTCGATATTTTTCTCTAGCCTATCAACTTTAACAATGGAAGTTTTCTCGTTGACGGAAATGTAGGGAAATCTGTGATTTTGTTAGATATTGGCATGGCAACCAGCCGCGAATGTAATAATATTATGCAGACTATGGTTACGGAGTCAAGTGAGGTGGAAAGTTAAATTAAATAACTCAGATAGACCTACGTATTCGCCACGAAGCCTTGTCATTTTAATATAACTAGTATTGACTGTTATTTAAGCCTTCTACTAGGCCTAAGCTGATCCCTTGATTCCACGTTTTTTTTCTCCAACCCATTTCGTCCAAGAGCCCCAGCCGTCAGCAAAAGAGCCAGTGGTGGCTCGCGAGCCATAGGTTCCCGACCCATGCACTAGGGGAATGAGGACGATGAGAGAGAAGTAGAGAAAAACAATTGCGCACAGTAGTAAGGAGGTATACCGAGAAACCACCTTCAGTGAGCTCCAGTAAGGTCTAGTTGATGCTGGAGTATTCAGACATTAAGAGTGTGCGGGTGGTATTTCCAGTTTTTTGTTATTGCCTTTGAAATCCTTTTGCCTTTCTTGTCTTCTGCCTATTGCTTTTCTTGTCTTTGGAGTCGCTGTGGAGAGATCAGTACACTCTCTCTCTAGAAGAGTTCAGATATCAATATTTGGTGGAATAACCTTGATTCACAATCACAGCTTTCATGTGTCTTGGCATGCTCTCCACCAGTCTTTTACATTGCCATTGGGTGACTTTGCTACTAATGACGCAAAAATTCAAGCAGCTCGGCTTTGTTTGATGGCTTGTGACCATCTATCGTCCTCTTGATTGCATTCCAGAGGTTTTTAATGGGATTCAGGGCTGGGAATTGGGCTGGCCATGACAGGGTCCTGATCTGAAGAATGTGCACATGCACAGCACCCCCCTAAATAATATGATTAAATCTAACAAAAGCTTCAGCTCTCATCTCTCAAAGATTTCTCGGGCCAGGTTCCCAAACTCTAAGATCTTGGTTAAGCTTGTGGTCAGTGTATCGTGGTCATGGTATTCATGGTCATGTTTTTCATAGTATGTAAGTATGAGTATTTTTAACCAATTTCGAACACAAAAGGTTATGGACGGTTAATCCTCACCAGTGTGTACAGATCTGTCCACCCATGGGCTCTGGCTGCCCTCTTCGCTGAGCGTGGCGAGAGGTAAGTGGTAATTCTCTCCTGGAAGACCTAGTCTTCTGGTCACCATGGTGCTGTGAAAGACACCTGATAAAGATGGAGATGGAGAGAAGCCAAAAGGTTTTAGTGCTAAACACAAACTTCTACTTTTTTTTAATAAAAGTGCTAAAATAATAAATACCTGTTTTAGTATCTTTGCATTGTGTCTCATGTGCATCCTGTGCAAACAAGAATAAAACATTAGAGAACAGAGAAACTTGGTTCATAATGTGAATTTCCTGCCTATCCAGAGACACCACTTATGCAACAGTTGCCATACTTACGTTATGTTAATTTGCCAATATAATTTTACACCTAGATCCCTAACTTATTTGCAGAACTACTACTTTCTGCCACACATTGAGTCTTTTTTTAAGGTTAAAACCCAAGGTTTTGTTACTTGTTCAAAATGGATGTTTTCTATGTCCAAAGCCCAGTTGTTCGTTCTAAATAGATGGATGCTATGGCCAGTGTTAAGTTCCATATCTCTCATTGCCAAGCTAGCATATCCCAGAATATCAAAAAATACTGCTGAGCTTTAGGTTTCTAAAATCACTCTGGACTTCAGTCTAGATATACTAAAATCTAATTCTGACATATTTACGTTTAACATGTTGCTACTCTCTGTACTTCTATCAGTCGACTCATTTGTAACTCTGTCACATTGAAGCAGTGAAAATACACTTCAGAACGAACTTGGCAATTTGATATGCAAGTATAATGTGGTAAAACACCTGGAGCTGCTTCATAGGTGTGCAAATATCAAAGTTAATTGATGTTCTTAAGTTTGTGCCACAATAAACGACTCAACTCAAGCCATGGTATAATAACAAAGAAATCACACCTGATCTTTATATGTGCCCACCTGCTCCACGACATCATGTCCCCTGTGATCTTTAAGTAAACAGCGTGAGCAGATTGCTGAATTGTCGGTCCTGCAGTAGAACTCAAACTGTTTTCCGTGCAGTTCACAAAGGCTCTGATCCTGAAGGTCCTGTAGCTGGTGTCTCTCCAGATCAGGGTTAGTGTAGTGAGGCCTGATGCAGGTCATGCAGAAGTCATCCCTACAGGTCAGACAGGTCTTCACAGCTGGATACTGGCAGACATCACACAGCACCCGTCCAGTTGACGCTCCACTAGGACACATGAATTAATTTGTTTAATAAATGAATGAATGTTTCTATAAATGAGTTTTGGTTGGAGCAGTCGTGCACAGTGGTGGAAGAAGTACTGAAGTTTATTACTTAAGTAAAAGTACAAGTAAACAGGCAAATGAAAGTAAAAGTAAAAGTACTACATCAACAATCCTACTTAAGTAAAAAGTAAAAAGTACTCACTTTTAAATTTACTTTAAAAGTAAAAGTAAAAGTACTCACGCAATGGGTTGTCTCAATGTCTAGGCTGTGCCATTTTGATAAAGAAATAGCGACTGGTAATAAATGCCTCTACAGATGTCACTACTAGTAATAATTATAAGCAACAACATTTGTTAATTGGAAAGGTTGGTGTACTTATTGGGCCTATTGTCTGTAATACTGTTCACACTCTACCTTACAATTCTGCAGATGACAAGTTATCTACCAGGGATTATTTGCAAAGTTAATACCATTAAGCCAAACCAATAAAGACACAATTTTATATCTTTTAATCTTTTATTTAATTGTAAACGTGTAAAAAATGGAAATATGAAACATGAAAAACAAATGGAGTTGTTAAACTGGTCAATGCAGAGTTTTATGCTCTATTGATTGCAGAAAAGGAAGAAAAAAAACATATTGAGTAACCCAAGACTAGGCATTAGGTTTGCATGCCAGGCAATAACCAGTCAATACAAAAGGCAAATCTTCACGTTAGCTTGACATTGCTAAACTACCAGCTTTATCTTACCACTACGTTAAATAAATAATCAAGGTACAATCGTGTTATTTTGATGCTATTGCTGTATGTCAACATTTATTTTTGCTAGATAACAGTATAAAATCATGTCAGTAACCGCATGCAAAAGTCATAGACATTAACTTAGCATAGCAAGAACTCCGCATAATTTGACCTGTTTCTCCAAATTTGAAGGCGATTTTTTGAGGTAGACAGGAAACGCACTGAAACCTCCACGGGTTATTCTTGGGGCCTCTGAACTTGAACATGTCCTCAGATGAGGCTGACTCTGAATCCATGCTGAAAAGTTGTTTGTTAGTCAGGCTGTTTGTCGAATGTTTAAGCAAAACAGGCAAGGCTACCGTAGTGCTGCTGCTGCTGCCAAATACACACTCTGCTGTCGTTGGAGCTGATAGAGCCACCTGATTGGCTGAAACGTCCTAAAGCAACGCAATCCATATTTTTGTGTAGGCAACATTTTGGCGAAACTGTGTTCATAAAATGTAACGAATAACGACACATATTGTAGAAATGTAGCGGAGTAAAAGTATAGATAATAGCTGCAAAATGTAACGAAGTAAAAGTAAAAAGTATGCACTATTATTTTTACTTAAGTAAAGTACAGATACGTAAAAATGTAACGAAGTACAGTAACAAAGTAAAAATACTTCGTTACATTCCACCACTGGTCGTGCAGCCATACTCAAAAGGTCAAAGAGCAAATATGATAAAGACCATGACATTACAAGCTGTACTGGTTTGGAGCCGTTTTCCTCACTGTCCTTTTGTAGGCTCTGACAGTTTTATACAATTCCCAAAGCCCGCTATGCCATTGTGGTTGGGTGGCAGTAAAAGGACTCAGATGTACCTCAGGTTGCATAGAAGGGCTGCTCAATTATGGCAAAAAATCATTATCTCAATTGTTTTGGTGAATATTGACACCGCGATTAATTAACTCATTCAGTGATTTTTTTTTTCAGCAGTGGGCTGGTTGTGCAGGTAAACATGGGCCCCAAAAACCCTCTATGATTTTATTGAATAGAATTAGCAAAATTGTACATGTTGTTTGTATATTAAAATAAAACATTAACCTATATTTTGTGTGCACTTATTGGAAACAGTTAAAAGACTTTTGTGTACAGACAATTGTTATATAAAATCCCCTGTACGTCATTTGTGTACTGCCTACTATGCACAAGTTTTTTGTTTTCAAACTCAGTTGAGAGGATAAGTCCTGTACAAGATATACTCCACTAGCAGCCCATAGGTTGAGTATGAAGTATGAAGTATGACTTTTCTCAACTGTTTCTGGCTAATTTGACCAAGAAGAACAAAACTAGGGTGCTGTCATTAACATGTGACCTGAGCGAACATTGAGATTTTGCCACGCCCTTTTAGGGCGCGTCAAGCGCATCTGTAGCTCAGCTTCTGAAGGTCATAGACACTTGAATTTGGTCTCAAAATGACCGGAATACGCATGTTTATATATGCACTATCTAGGTGTCTAAGCTCTACAACCTTTACTTTTCGAGATATTCAAGGAAATAATATTTTAGTTTATTCGCGGAGGGCGCAAAAAGTACTCCACTAGCAGGCTGAAGTTGAGTATACATTATGAACTGCCCGACTTTTCTCAGTTGTTTCTGGCTAATTTGACCCTGAGGAACAAAACTAGGGTGCTGTCGATAATGTCACCTGAGCGAACATTGATATTTTGCCACGCCCTTTTAACATGCATGCTTGTCCGTATCTCAGCTTCTGAAGGTCGTAGACACTTGGGGCCTGATTTACTAACAGGATTGCGCCCATTTCAGGCGTAAAATAGCGGTCGTTAACATAAAACGGTATTTACTAAGGGGGCACAGCGCATATTAACGCTTTGTGGGTGTGGACGGGGAGGACACGAAAAGGTGGGTGGAAACATGCGCAAATATTTGGGAGGAGAGAAGATAAGTGCGCCTAATGATGTATTGCGTGGTATTTACTAAACTGCCTGACCAGCGCACGTCTCTAATTTGCGGGATAATTCTCCGCCTCAAAAAAGCACGTCTTAACCAGGAAGCGCATTTCCATTGAGTCTGAAGAAGTTGATATGGCGAAAGTTATAAGAGCAAGGCGATATATATCGATAAAGATATAGACAGAGACAGCGCACAGAAATATTTTTTCAGTTAAGCGATCCACAAATCATTAGACGGTACAGGTTAACCAGCCAAGCAATACTTCAGATCAGAGACGACATCGAACCCTCCAACCGGAGATCACATTCATGTTAAACTCCGGACAACATTGCAAATATTGGCATCGGATCATTTCAAACAGTTATAGCATCAGCAGTTGGTATATCTCAGCCTTCACTCAGCCAAATATTCACACAGGTACTCGTCGCATTGCTACGGCGCACTGGTCAATACATTTCCCCACTGCCACAGCTGAAATTAGAGACATCAAACAGGACTTTTTTTGAAATCGCAAACTTTCCGAACGTAATAAGAACCATTGATTGCACCCACGTCCATATATATTGTAGTGAACCAATGTCTGTTGTAGAAATTATTAATCTCGCCATGTACACATCTATATTGTTATAATAGACAGTTTATGCATTAATGCCACCAATAGCATATTCTTTATAATCGTGTTCTTTTAAACATCTGTAGGTGATGGCGGGCAGAACAACAGTATAGCAGCGCACACATTGAATCAGGTTCAGTGATTGAGCGAACGTGAACCAATATATCTATCTCCACTTCGCTGAACCTTCATTTTCTCTTCCTAAATAAATACCACGGAAAATGCGGAAAAACACTGTGCGTTAATGTGCGACTGCAGTTTAAGCAGCGGTCGCAATGTTAGTAAATCAGGCCCTATATAGGGCGGAGTAAACACAGTTTGCCCAGCGCAGATCTGGTTTGATAAATACCACGGAAAATGCGCAAAAACACCATGCGTTAATGTGCGACCGCAGATTAAGCAGCGGTCGCATGTTAGTAAATCAGGCCCTTGGTCTCAAAATGACCGGAATACGCATTTTCGCAGTCTCAATGAAAGGAGTTAATGGCATTCGAAAATTTGCCTATAAATTTGAAGAAACATGTAGAGGTAAGCAGAATCATAAACATGGGATGAGATGTTTAAACTGTCCATTGTGCCAATAGATAGCATGCACTCATGAGAGTTGCCTTGCTGTTGACAGAGTGGCATGGGAGGTGTATTTCTTAGACTGGGTTAAGGTGTCAGTTTTGGGACACATCCTCAGTAGTGTGCCTTCGAATCAGTGGGTGTTTCCGCCTTTAATCACTAAACATCCTCATCAAAGGTGGCCAGCTAAAGGGTGATCAAGCCTTAGCTTGTGTCCCATGCCCAATTAGGATTTCCCACGGGACTATGCAATGCAGGGGCGTCCCTACAACTGACTGCATACCTCATATGCCCTACTCAAGTTGGAGGGATCTGAATTGGGTTCTCAGGTGGGGGTGGGGGGTCATGAAGTTATAGCCCAGCAAGGGTCCTTCCGTTTGATCCAGATCCACTGGCTGCTTCTGCCACAGTTCTTCCTATGCTAAGTTAATGTCCCTGAATTTTGCATATTATATTCAATTTCATCCAAATGAATACCCTTCCCCATAATTCCCCATAAAGTGCACTGCCTGTCTCTCTCCCTGTCTCTCTGTGCTGCCTCCCTGCATTGTGACCACATGTAATTTTATCAGAAGAACAGCGATTGACCTTCATGATCTATAGTTTTAATGAGGCTGCTCGTTTAATTTGCTTATACATTTAGCTCGGTATCAAGTTACTTACTGTCTGGAAAAAAACACGTATGCTCGGACGCTGGCCCAGTTTTCTCCACTTTTTAAGCAACCTTAATTTCTTCATTACTCTACCTCCTCTCCACCAAGGTTACCTTCTCTGCTCTCCACTGACTGATGAAAAAACGTCAAACTTTAGGTAACTATGAGAATGCAGAACGATGCGAGGTGGATTCAAACGAAATCCCACAAGTGTAGGAGGGGGGAGTCACAAAAGGAAATACACTGAACATAAATAGGACATAACAAGAGACCGATCCATTGATAGAATTCATAAAAGGAAATCATATATGTATATATACTGTTTATATATATATTAGAGCTGTTAAAAATAACGCATTAACGCGTTATGATTAATTTACAGGATTAATGCGTTATTTTTTTTTTTACTAATTTAACGCATGTGCAACCGAATGAGCTTCCAATAAACCCACAATTGACCGTTCGTGAAACTCCTCCCTACAACGGCCCTCGTCCAATCTTCTGCTCATGGGGCGGCATGATGCCTACCACCCCCAATGCAAATTTGCTTTACAAATTTGGGGGCGGCTGTTTAGAAGATTCTCACCCTCTCCCTGTTTTCCCTCACACTCACAGCCACGCCCCTTTCCCAGCCTGTTAATTTCCCCACCTGGTTCAATCAGCCCCAATCAGCCATGATCACCTGCCACCCTGCCACCACCTTTAAGACTACACCTGCATTCACAGCCCTTCCTTTCACACAGAGACACGAATGATACCACATGTGCTCCTTTTGTGTGCGTTCCTGACTCATGTAAGTTTATTTATTATTTTCATGGTCTGATATTGTTTAGTTGTAAGATGTGCCCCTAGCACTGTTTGCTAGCCCCGATTTGTTGACCTTGTTTAATAGTTTTGATGTGGCACCTTGTTTGTTCTATGCATTTGTAGCTGATTTGTATATTTTTCCCTCTTAAAAACCACACACCTTCCTACCTACCTGCCACACACCTACCTGCCTCACACACACCTTCCTACCTACCTGCCTCACACACACCTTCCTTCCTGACATACACCTTCCGTCCTGACCACACACACCATCTTCCCTCCACCCAGCTTCCTTCACCTGCCTCCCACACACATCCACCCATCCTACAGTCCTAAATAAAAATCGGAACTGTTACACCCTGACTGGACTGTGTGTCTCATCCACCACCTCCATCGGTCTCAAGCCAGCCACCCTGCACCTCCTCCACTCCTCCTTGTCATTAATGTTACCGTCTGTAAGGATGCACACTTAGCTATCTTAGCTAGCGATAGCAAACGAGCTAGCTTAATATATATATATACTGTATCAATCTTGAACAACACGTCCCAAAAGGCCGTTATGAACTTTTTTTAATTTAATCTTTGTAGCATTTTGTGAACGGGCAACCTGCTCCTGGGTATCCCAAGGTATGTGTGGTGTAGTGAAGCTTCAGAATAACGACAGGCAGAATGCTATTAACACTCTTTACTGAGAACTGTCAGCAGCATGAAAGTACGTGACTGGTAGCATTGAGGTTCACTCTTCTTCTGCTCTATGTACGTAAATTAGCTAGGATTGATTGCGGAACAGTATATACTGTATATTTAACATATATTCTGCTGTATATTGGGGGGGGGGCAGATTGGTATTTTCCCAGTATTGGGGGGGAACACGACCCCCCCCCCCCCTCACCCCCCCAAAGAATGCGTGGTTACGCCCTTGATGGTGCAGGTTAAATTCTGCAGGTCTTGTCCCTGCAAATGTTTTAAATTAGGTTGTGAGAATTTGAGTTGTAGGTTGAATAAATTATAATTAAGATTAACAGTGTATTATTGTTATTGTTACTATTTGTATAGAGAAAGCACAGAACACTTCTCAAGCAATACAATGACCTGACTGCAACTACAACAAAGGGGACATTGCCTGCTGGTGAGGGTGCTTCAACCAGTAAGCAACAAAAAGTCTAGGACACAAAAGTCTTTCAGAAGAGCACAGACCTTGCAGTGGTGACCTTTTGCAACAAATTTCTTTTTCATGTTACATACAAGAAGCTACAGAAAAGCAAGGCTTAAAATACAGACAGCCATATGACATATTTTCTTTTTTTTGCAAATGGTCAAATTCAGTGGCGGCTCCTGAACAAATTCTCAGGGGGGGGCAATTTTTTTGATAATGATTAAGGCGACCATTCAGTAGGTACATTAAGTTATCCGATTTACTCATACAGCAATACCTTTTTGTCCACTATTGGCAGCAACCAACAGTAATATCTCCCCTCTTTCTACATAGATAGAGTAGCAAGTTACAAGTGGAACGCTATGGAAGAAAGTTACATTCAGGAGCCTTCATAAGCAAACATGATGTGGCTCCAAATTAAATGATCCCACTTTTTCACTATCCACACGTCTCAAATGTTGTATGATGTAACATAGCTGAACAGGACACATGATATGTCCACTAACAACATAAAGAAGGGGGCAACATACGTCCAAACCAACGATATTTATTGACTGATCTTGAAAGTATTGGCTTACAAAAGCTAAATAAGACATCACATAAAAAATTATTCAAAGTTAGTTCACACTGTGAAACCTATGAAAAGTGACAGTGGTATATAGAAATGCAGACTGTTGTAGGCTTTTGCGTCGATTACTTATGACTAGACCTGGAGGGGCGAGCCCTCCCGGAAGCCATAGAGAATGCATTGAGAGCTCTGTTTTGTGAAAAAAACGCATCTAACATGGGAGTCAATGGGAGAGGTCTTGGGCGATTTTCATTTCGGACAAAATCGCCCTGAAGGGGCGGGGCCATTTTAATCACGACTCTAGGCTGACTGAATGACTGTTACCTGATTCGGCAATGACATACAGAGGCAGATCAGACGGTCTAGTGGTAGAATCCGACAGAAAAAAAATTATGAAATATACATTAACATGTAGTCGTGTAGCAGACGCTTTAATCCAAAGCAATTTAGGAGGCAATTGAATTTTTACATCAGGATTTTTTATTTTTTTTCCTTTTCCCATAGGCAGTGCGTCGCCCCAATCGCCCTTATGGACGAGCCACCCCTGGTCAAATTCTCATTTCCCTCAAAATGAATGTATTGCCAATTTCCTCATTGTAAGATCTGCCTTTTTTGTTGACTGGTTCTTGCCTGGCATGCACACTTTGTGCATGGTCTTGGGTTACTACTGTTCCCCCCTATACTTATATTAACAGAGCACAATGTTTTTAATAGTTTTACAATTAAATAAATGATTTAAAGATACAACATGTTGTCTTAATTGGTTTTGCATAATGGTATTATATTTGCAGATAATCCCTGGTAGATAACTTGTCATCTGCAGAATTGACAGTTAGAGTGTGAACAGTATAACATAGGGTAAGCACAATAAGGACACCAACCTTTCCAATAAACAAATGTTGTTTCTTATAATTATTACTAGTAGTGGAGGCATAAGTATTACCAGTAGCTATATCTGCATTCTTTATAAAAATGGCAGAACAAAAGTGCTGCTAAATGTAATGTAAAATGCATGCTCCCTCATCGCCACTGCTTAAATTACACATACACACACACACACACACATGCGTTGGCCTCAGAGATGAAAATGTAAGACGTGCACACACAGACTCACACGCATCAGCTTCAGTGCTGCTGGTGATGCACATCCCTAGTAAACAGGGTAGGCACATTGGAATACACTCATTTAGCTACCTGGAATATTTGCAATTAAGTAACTACAGTATATTCTACAATGGTACGTTACTGTAATGTAATAATTACACAAATTATAAATGTTATGTTACTATAAATGTTTTGAGTTTACAGTAATCAAATGACTTAGGTCCCATCACTGTATTAATATGTGTACCTGGATCCATCCTCTGTGAAGTTAGGTCGGCCGCCTATGGATTCATCACTCTTTATAGACACACTGGACGAACCAGAGTCTTTTCCGCTGGATGTGGATTCATCACTCCTCATGGACACACTGGACGAACCAGAGCCTTTTCCGCTGGATGTGGATGCATCACCCCACGCAGACATACTGTGAACTGGAGTCTAGTCCCTTAATGACATTCCTGTGAGAATGAGGCACATCATAACATTCATAACATTAGTTTGCATGTTCTCCCACTAGGGGTTTCCTCCACTAAGAACCCCAACAGAAAAACATGCAGAAGAACTGAACTGTCCCTAACCAAGACGGACCACTTGACTTGGTCCCCGGGCACCTAAAGGATGCCCACTGCTCCTGGGGGGTCCTGGAGTTTCTCACTTATAGCGTGACCTCACAAATGCTGATGCAACATTGTTCTTCTTCACCATATCCATCAAGTACATCTAGGCATATTGGCAGCCAAACTCTACCACTCACTTGGTTCCTTTCTTACCCTCCTAGTCTAGTTTATCTTCGCTGTTGGATGCTGCTGTAGTCTCTCCACCCGATCTACTTGAAGAAACCCTCTGCCCACATGTACCCATCCACACACTTATTTTACCCAACACTCTATGCTAGCATTTTCCTGTAATGTATAAAATTGCCACCATTGACATGTTTTTCTGCTCCTCCTCTACATACCCTTGTGATTGTAGTAGTAATACAGACTACCGAGGTCTGAAATATGAATGACCGTTGTCGTTGGCAACAGGTTTTGTGCTTCTAACTCACATCTTTCATATCATTCCGCAAGTAGTCCAGTCATTTAAACTTCAAGTCTGCAAGTTATGGGTTGCTACGCAACTCCTAAAACCTTAAAGTTCTATTTGCGTGAAGGAAATTTTTTTCTAGGCGGAAATGGCAACAAAATCACTAAAAATAGGTATTTTGGAGGAATGTCTTCTATTGTTTTGGCAAGTAACCGTATATAAGCAAGATAAATCCGTTCAGGACAAAACAAGACCCCCCTGTTGGGGTCCTATTTTTCGCTAATGACCGCCAGACTATACATTTTCCCACATGTATGCTGTGTACATCTACCACTTGTTGTTTCCCCTTTCCTTTTGTCCCTTCCTTTCTGCCACACAACTCCCCCCCCCCCCCCCTACTCTTTCTATCTCTGTAAAGCTCCTTGGGACAATTTTATTGTTTTAGCGCTATATAAATACAATGCAATTGATTCGTTCTCTAACACTTTCTCTGTGATCTCTCGCTTCCTAGTAACGGTTGCCAATATGAATCCAGTGATACAATTATTGGATATGGATACATATTCGCTTTTGTTAGATAATTCCATGTTTCATCTTCATTGTGTCATTAAACTCCTCTCCTCATTTCTTTACCGTTTCTCTAGCACCTGGGACCTTCAAAATGTTTCATATTCTCTTCTCTGCTAAGAATCCAGGAGCTTTTATTTATTGCATTCAGTGCTGCGCAGAACTCAATTCACTCACTTTCTTTAATTTCAAGTGTTTTCCAGTCAGGTCACTTTATCTAATATGTACATATTTGCACTTAAAAATACTTCTGCTAATGTCATTAGTATATCCTTCACTTTAATTTCAGACTGCAAATCATTTTCTTATTAGGCTAATCCAAACTACTTTTCCAATTTCAAAAGGGATGTCTCTCTTGACTGGTATATTACCAAATAGGGGATCTGATGCTATTTTAGCTTGTAATGTATTTCAAACTTTGCTCTTCTGCCACTTCGCTCTTTGATGTCGAAAGCTTCAGCCCGCCAACAATCCCTAATTTTGTACGCCAGTTTGGACCCCATTGTCCTTAGATTGGTGGGGTTGTCCATCTCGTCTAAGTATTCAATGTCCTTCATGGTGTTGAGACATCCAATGAGGAACATTGCATAAGCACGCCTTTCCATCCTCAAACTTCACTTGCGGCCATTTTAGTGCTTTATCAATGTATGCTCTGGCAATCCGTAGTTTGTCCTTGTAGTGCTAGATGCTTATGAAGTCGCTGCTTCGCTTCACGATAGCCTCTACTTTGTGCGGTCAAGCTCTTTGGGTTCAATCAATTCAATATAGCGCTTCTCTATATACAGAGTTTACAGAGTAGTCCAGTCCAGTTCATTCATTCAGACAGTAATACCAGTGGTGGTAAGCTACCTGGGAAACGTGGCAGCCAATCAGCCCCTCCGACCACCAACATTCATTCAGATTCATACGATGTAATGTGATGCATGCCTTTATGATGGGTACCCGGAGTAAACCCACGCAGTCACGGGGAGAACATGCAAACTCGGCACAGAAAGGACCTGGAAGGACCGGAATCGGACCCCAGAAACAATCAGGATACGAACCAACGCCCTCAGGGCCTTCTTTCTGTGAGCAACAGTGCTAACCACTGAGCCACCGTGCTGCCAGCTCTTCCAAGAAGTACAATTAATCCTGTTAATTGTCAGTCTTCTGATCTATTGCGTGCTCGAACGCTCTGATGAAGGATTTGAACTGCAGAGCATCACCCTTGAATACAGGAATGTCCTTTGTTGGTAGCTAAGACAGCTGCTGTTGTTTTACAAGTAGCTCTGTGGTTACATTCTGCCTTTGCATGCCCTTTAGTATGTCGTCAGCTCAATGGTGTTTTGAGCCCTCAACTTCGACTGCCAGGCAGCGGCTGCCTGGAAGGTGGTTCCGCCCCCAAAACTCTTATCCAATCAATGTGCTTCCCAACTCCAAACCTCTGGTTCCGCCCCCAAACCTCTGGTCCAATCCAAACACTTTGAGCCCCAATTCAAACTTTCTGTATAGTGCTCTCATTCCAGCTCCAACTTCATTCCACCTCTCAGCAACGAGTGAAAGCTCCAACTTTACAAAGGTATGTAGCTAATATATTTCTATTTTAAACATGAAATGGCTAATTGTGTTTGCTTTAGGGCTGTACATGTAAGATGGGCCAGCTAATGTTATGTTTAGCATGCAATATGTTAACCATATTTAAAGATAGATCGTGCTAATCTTAGCTGTGGTAATGTCTTTTCAACCTGCTAGCTAGCTCAATCTGGTTAAAACATTAGGTAACAGTAAGCCTACAAAGTAAGATTTATTACTGTAGATTAATCACTGTATAAAATGGGCCGGCTAATGTTATCTATACCATGCAATATGTTAACATAAAGATAGATTATGCTAATCTTAGCTGTGGTAATGTCATTTCAACCTGCTAGCTAGCTAAATCTAATTTTAGCTGTGGTAATGTTATTTCAACCTGCTAGCTAGCTAAATCTGGTTAAAACATTAGGTAACAGTAAGCCTATAAAGTAAGATGAATTACTGTAGATATGTATTTAGGTGATTAATTACTGTAGATATGTATTTTAGTGATTGTTAATGGTTAGTGGTTATCTTTCAAATGACGTTGAGCTGCTTTGGAATAAGGGTAACTCTCAGGCAGCCAATTGGTTTTAGATACCTGTGAGGCACTTGATGTTGAGACTGGTTGACTACCAGGCTGCTTACTAACACTGGGCAACTCTCAGGCAGCCAATTGGCTTTGGGTGCCTGTGAGGCACTCGATGTTGATACTGGTTGACTTCCAGGCTGCTTTGGAATAAGGGTAACTGTCAGGCAGCCAATTGGTTTTAGATACCTTTGAGGCACTTGTTGAGACTGGTTGACTTCCAGGCTGCTTACTAACACTGGGTAACTCTCAGGCAGCCAATTGGCTTTGGGTGCCTGTGAGGCACTCGATGTTGAGACTGGTTGACTTCCAGGCTGCTTTGGAATAAGGATAACTCTGAGGCAGCCACCAGTTGTTGTAATAGGCTTTTTAATAGACTTCCTACAGGTGACTTTGTGACAGCCAGTGGAGAGGAATCTAGGCATGGTGGATTAACGTTATGCTTTAGACTGCTTAACACTGGCCATGTAGCCTACAGTTCAGGTCATCACAAGATAAAATAGTTTAGGATGTGTGTCTCAGGGAGTCATAGGCTTATGTTTTCATACTTTTTCCCCGTTTCAGGCAATGGAGAAGAATTGGCTGAAGTCAATCGAAGATGGCTTAAAGAAGGAAAGGGACCCTAGAATCAAGCAATCCTTTGATATTCTTGAAGGGAATATTCCTGAGGATTTTTTTGAGGAAATTAGATTTTTACCATTTTCACATTATTCTGTATCAACTTGGTTACTGTGTGTATGAGTGTTGTACTTGGCCTTGGCCTTTCAATAAAGAATACGTCACACCCCATCAGTCATGTCTCTCCTCCATCATGTGTGTCCTCTGATGATACATTTTTTTTAAATAATTAATGTAAGTTGGGGTTTCATTAACTTGTGACACTCTACTGGAATAAACCCTTATGTGAAGCTGTAGAAATAAGTGTTGAAATGTATTTATTTCATTTCAGGCCCAGCTAGCTAAATGATCAGACTAGTTAAATCAAGATGCCAAGTTCAATACACTTCCAATTCATCATGTGTTTCCTTTGATGATACATTGTTTTAAAATAATTAATGTAAGTTGGGGTTTCATTAACTTGTGACACTCTACTGGAATAAACCCTTATGTGAAGCTGTAGAAATAAGTGTTGAAATTTATTTATTTCATTTCAGGCCCAGCTAGCTAAATGATCAGACTAGTTAAATCAAGATGCCAAGTTCAATACACTTCCAATTCAATACACATACACAGTGATGTAGAACATCTAGTTATTTTATTAATTAACAACAACAAACAACAGATTTTTTTATTTTTATTGTTAATGTTTGCGATGTGTGTGTCAACACACTTTTTAAAAACGTCAACTACCACCTCTATCATTCCTGGTCCCAAGGTGAGTGTAAGGAGTCCAAAATCCTCATTTGAGCACACCTGGTTGGCGAGGTGCTGGAGCTGTTGTCTGGAGGAAAAGATAAAAACATAAATTCAGGATAAATAATGTCTATTATACCTGTCAGAGCCCAGATATAGGATGTGGAATATTGCAAATTACTTGAACTCCGTGGCTCTCCCTGTGGCCATAGTGGGGTTTAGAGCAGGCAGCATGGCCACTTCTTTAAAATCAATGGCTGCCTGAGAGTTACCCTTATTCCAAAGCAGCATGGAAGTCAACCAGTATCAACATCGAGTGCCTCACAGGCACCCAAAGCCAATTGGCTGCCTGAGAGTTACCCAGTGTTAGTAAGCAGCCTGGAAGTCAACCAGTCTCAACAAGTGCCTCAAAGGTATCTAAAACCAATTGGCTGCCTGACAGTTACCCTTATTCCAAAGCAGCCTGGAAGTCAACCAGTATCAACATCGAGTGCCTCACAGGCACCCAAAGCCAATTGGCTGCCTGAGAGTTACCCAGTGTTAGTAAGCAGCCTGGTAGTCAACCAGTCTCAACATCAAGTGCCTCACAGGTATCTAAATCCAATTGGCTGCCTGAGAGTTACCCTTATTCCAAAGCAGCTCAACGTCATTTGAAAGATAACCACTAACCATTAACAATCACTAAAATACATATCTACAGTAATTAATCACTTAAATACATATCTACAGTAATTAATCTTACTTTATAGGCTTACTGTTACCTAATGTTTTAACCAGATTTAGCTAGCTAGCAGGTTGAAATAACATTACCACAGCTAAAATTAGATTTAGCTAGCTAGCAGGTTGAAATGACATTACCACAGCTAAGATTAGCATAATCTATCTTTATGTTAACATATTGCATGGTAAAGATAACATTAGCCGGCCCATTTTATACAGTGATTAATCTACAGTAATAAATCTTACTTTGTAGGCTTACTGTTACCTAATGTTTTAACCAGATTGAGCTAGCTAGCAGGTTGAAAAGACATTACCACAGCTAAGATTAGCACGATCTATCTTTAAATATGGTTAACATATTGCATGCTAAACATAACATTAGCTGGCCCATCTTACATGTACAGCCCTGAAGCAAACACAATTAGCCATTTCATGTTTAAAATAGAAATATATTAGCTACATACCTTTGTAAAGTTGGAGCTTTCACTCGTTGCTGAGAGGTAGAATGAAGTTGGAGCTGGAATGAGAGCACTAAACAGAAAGTTTGAATTTGGGCTCAAAGTGTTTGGATTGGACCAGAGGTTTGGGGGCGGAACCAGAGGTTTGGAGGTGGGAAGCACATTGATTGGATAAGAGTTTTGGGGGCGGAACCACCTTCCAGGCAGCCGCTGCCTGGCAGTCGAAGTTGAGGGCTCAAAACACCATTGAGCATGTCGTCACCTCTGTTCACTTGAGTGTTAACTTGTGGCTGTCTGAGACGGTGGCAGTCGAGGGTGCAGCATTGATGGTTGACTGCAGCGTTTGCATTAGCTTGTTGCGTTATCCTTATGCTAACCCTTTCCTTCTTCACATTCCAAAATTGTAGTTTTTGCATTGGTGCATGGTAGCTCTAACCATCTTCAGATCTTTCATATTCTTTAAGCACCGTTCATTTTGCTTGGCCTACAGCTAATGGTGTTTTCATCTTTAATTATTCTTTTTCAGCTTGGATTCAAGCTGTTTCAAAATCAAGCTCTGGCTTTCTCTTCAATGCTGCAGCACGCTCTATCAGAGCTGCATGTTGTGCTTCCTGCCTAGCCTGTGTTGACGAAACACGTGATGCGGCTGTTGCAAGACTTACTTGTGTTCCACATAGGCTACCACATTCTGCATTTCTATCTCCTGCCTGGGAAATACTGTAATTTGGTCTAACAGCTTTGTGAAAAGGTGAAATGTCTGTGACTGTGGCACGGAAAAGGGATGGTGCCCTATAAGACTGACTCCCCCACCACAATGGTTGGGTCCGGGCTTCCCCCACGACTGTGGTTGGCACCATCAGAAGCTAATTGGACTAATTAAGCCCACTGGGCTACCCTATTTAAAGGGTGCCTCATGTTCATGAGGAAGACTGGCTGAGAGAACTTTGAAGAGAGATTTGACCAGAAAGCATTGAGAAGGCATTTGTAAGAAGCCCTTACCTGTTGCGAGGTGGAGGGAAAACTGTGTCTAGCTGTTTGGACACCTTGTGCCTTGTTTTATGTGCTTTGCTGAACCATGATTATTAGTAAGAAGTGTGCTTAGTGAGAATCTGTGACTATAGTTACCATATTCCTCATGAATTGTACCTAGTTTGAGTCTGCATAGTGAATGTGCCTTGTTTAAGTCTGCATAGTGAATTGTACCTAGTTTAGGTCTGCATAGTGAATTGTGCCTAGTTTAAATCTGCTTGGTTAATTGTGCCTAGTCTTATTCTGTTAAGAGAACTGTGCCTAGTTTGATTCTGCGAGGGAAGTGGTGCCTAGTTAAATGTAGCACTATGAGTGCGTTTTGTCTTTATGATTTATGTTTGTTTATTTTGTGTGCACTGGTTTGGGATTGATGTAAAGTATCCCCCAGGTAAATAAATAAGAGATATATATTTACACCACCAACTCCAGTCGCCCACATCCCCAAAAGAATGTGGGGCGACCGTCCGGTCCCCCACAGCTTCTTGCAAGCTATCCATCCAATCAAATTATCTTTGCTGTACATTTTCCATTGGCATTACTGGTGTTGATTCATGCACAGCTGATATCCATCTTTAAGTTTATTTAATACATTCTCTGATTGGTGCCATTTTAATTTCAAACCAATTCTCTTAGCCAAAAATGTGTTCATCATCACTTAAAATATTTGCATCTTCACTGTTGAGGCTTCTGAACTCTCCTACCAACTCTGCAAAATCTTTTCCCATGATCTATCACATTTTAATATCTCAAACTCCCTTATTCTGCTTGTCAGAGTTCCTAATTTTCGTCTCCTCCATGCAATGCATTTTGCAACTTGTCTTCGAATGCCTTCTCTGTCAGCTTACATGATCTTCCTTATCCTTCACACCTCTTTGTTGTTCCCCATAAACCATCGCACAAGTTGCCGAATTAATGCTCAGCTGCATGCCACAGTTCAACGCTCTGTCTTACACGAAACTTTTCTTGGTCAACGAGTGCAAAACAACATCTCAGTTTTACTTTCGTTTTGATCCGATCTCCCTAATTTTTTTCTTTCTTGTACATGTTTACATTTACATTAAGTCATTTAGCAGACGCTTTTGTCAAAAGTGACTTACAAAGGAGAGAATAAGTAAGCTACAAGCAATACACACCTATAGTGTAACAGTAGCCTACATTATTTTTTTTTGCATAAGAAATACAAAGTGCAGGAATGTCACTACTGTAAGTGCAAGTTTAGTACTAGAAATTCTTCTTAATAATCAAAGATAAAAAGTAGTTTTCGATACCTGTTCTCATAGAATACTTCAATTGATTACTTGGATTCTTTAAAAATCGCTTCCCAGTTCCCACGTCTCTGACCTCAAATCTAAACTAAAGGTCCCATGCGCAGGTATTACATTGACGTAGGCGCTATCTGATTGGAAGTTTACATTCAGAAGTTCTTCAGATTTAAAATACAATAATAAATGATGCATTATAACCTATGCTCTTTTCAGATCATAATGCAATTATATATTCACTGTTTCTTTATTATCTAAATTATGAAATCATGAATTTGGCTCTTACAGCTTGCTATCAAACAACATGGGCATAGGTCAGCTACTCTGAAGGAGTCATGCATCTCCCCTATCTATGTTCACATATTTCCCCACATTGACGGTGCAGAGGCAATTATTTCCAGACACTCATTGCCCTCACTGTGTAACAACCATAAAATGGTATTCATTCACAGATTTATCACAGTTTATTACTTATATCTTGGACCTTCACCACAGGTCTAAATTGCAACATAACTGTAACAAAAAATTCAAGTTGCAATAGTGAAAAAGTAAACTGAATAACTGTGTTTTAGCCGCTTGTCAAACAGGTGCAGTGTAATAAGAGAATGTTGGACGGCCTTCCTGACTGTGAGAATGATTTAGTCTTACATTATAAATACGCAGACAATGGACTGATCTGTTTCTGTTCCAATTTCCACAACACTCTAATGTCAATGTCAACAATTTTCACTCAAATTTGAGTTAAAAGTGGTCAGAATCAAAATTGCTTGGGCCAAGGTTACACAAATCTTATTAAGTAATCTAGTCCAGTTTATCCAGTTTAAATATCGTCTGCACAAATAACTTTTCTACAGTAGGCTATATAGGCAAGTTCTGCACCATAGCTTTCTGGTTCAATTTAAGGAAAAAGAAGGCAACATGTTATAAGTAAACCTGAATGGTAGACTCACCTTGCAACATTCCTCCTCAGTATGAGGATAACGAGGAAGTGAGTGATAGGAAAATAGTACCGGTACTGAAATCATGTGACGTTGTTGCTGTAACTTTTCAACGGTATTCAAATTATTTGAGATGCACCTGTACATTTAATTCTGGGACTATGGGGCAAAAGAATCATTAATAATCTGCGCTCTCATTCTCTTCTCCTGCTGGACTGAATAGACACAGGACCTGTCACTGGTCTCCTAAAGGGGCGTGGCAATGGCGAAATCCACATGACACAGACTCAGGAAATTATTCTCTGATGAAGCCTTGGCTCCTGCAACCTCACCAGGCCGAAATGTGTCATCATAGAGTAATTTCCTGCATCTGTGTCATGTGTATTTCAGTATAGAGGATCTTGATCTTAGGCATGAGAAGAGAGCGATGTGTGTGTGTGCCTATTTCAGATGTAAGGTGTATGTTTTGTATTTGGTGTATCCACGGGAGTGTGTGTGTGGACACTGTAATGTATGTGCATGTGTGTGAGGATGGTAAGGTGTATGCTGCGTATGTGTAGTGTTTGTGGGGACGCTTTTAATTGAAATCCAAAAAGCTCAAATGCACGCCATATCTAAGGCGTTAACAACACGCAAACAACAATTAATGGAGCTGTGCAAAATCTGTCTAACAAGTAGTTTTTCTGTTAAACATGCCTGATGTTGTTGCCACAGACCTGAATCCACAAGTTTAACCTCATCAGTGGCTTAAATCCTTATTTCTTAAGGTCGGGTATTATTTGGCTCTTGACACACTCTGAAGTGTAAGCTGGTGGTTTAAAGTTTTGTTGTAGGATGTTTTACTGGCCAGGACGCCGCCCAATACTCCATTGTGTGCAAGAGGCATATCTTATTGGTTAAACATCGTTTTTGCTCTGAGGAAAGAGCAAAGGCAAGAGCACAACAGCATCACTCTTTGGCACCGATGGAAAACGCTGAAGCACAGCCCCTCTCAGACTTGGTGGGTCAGTTCAGGACTATGAGGCTGATTCCGTCCACTTGCTCAGCCCTGCACTGTCTTGTTCGCGCACAGTGTACAGTTCCAACTCACACTCCCAGAGAAATGCAAGGAGTGTATAATTCTGTAAAGCCAAATGTGTATGGCTCTACTCATTCAGACAGATACTCAGTTTGGTTTGTAAGTGAGTTGCATTTTCCCCAAATGTGTCCAAATATCATTAAAATGTATTGCATACAGTACTACATGTAGAAAAATATAAATATCCATGTTAGTTTATATCATAAAGGTGTAATGTAAAAACCTTTAACAGTTACAACTCATTTAAATATTTGTCATTCTTGTTTATATTGTATTTCTACCCCAAAATATCTTTAATCAATATAACGATAAACACTCATGTTGTTGATTTCATCTCTTTACCCCTGTATAAAGATGTACTTAATCGTCACTGGCAAATCAAAAAGTGTTTTAATACGTGTCTTTTCGCATTAACGTCACTGGCATGCCCAACACAGTCATTTATTGTCATTTATTTATTGCATTTTATGTTGATGTGCTGTGTGTAATTCTCAAAATCATTTCAGCACAGCCTCTCTAACCCACCAACTTGGATTGATACACAGTGTTGGTTGAATCAGCCTAAAATCCCTAAATGATGATACCTCCTATGAAGTTGTTGGTTGTGTTGAACCTCCTTAGTTCTTTGGTCTATTAGGGGTAATATGTATTGCTCGTATAGTTTTCCTTTAAAGTTTACATAGTTTGCTTTTAAAGTTTGTATGGTTCGCTTATAAAGTTTGTAGTTCGCTTTAAAGTTTATATACAGTTTTTTTTTTTTTTTTAAGTTTTTACAGTTTGCTTCTAAAGTTTATATAATTTGCTTAAAGGTTAAAGGTTTTTCATTTATATTCTTTGGTGAAATGTCTGACTGTCATTGCTATAGATTTCGCAGCACCGACTGTTACAGCAGCAAAACAGCAATATTCGGTTCCACCAGTCCCCCATATGACCATTTCTTGCTCACACAATAATTACTATGTAAACTTCCACATACAACAGGAAACCGGCAATAGAGAGAGAGAGAGAGAGAGAGAGAGAGAGAGAGAGAGAGAGAGAGAGAGAGAGAGAGAGAGAGAGAGAGAGAGAGAGAGAGAGAGAGAGAGAGATTTTATAAAAAACTTTATTGATACCATAATCAAGAACCTCTCATACCGAGTTCCTCATGAAACCACAAAAATACCATAAATAAACATAAACTACTCCCTCAAAGGAGCAAAAAAGAAAATGTGTCATGAAACCCCAAACAATGAGCTCCATGACAGCACCATACTTCATCAAAAAACTCAACTGCAACTATCAACCCACAAAAAAAAAGAAAAACAAACACAAATTCAGACTTCAATAAGTACCTTTTGGTAAAACAGAAACAAATCATGAAAACAGTATACTTTATCGTTTCCCTCTACGGACAGAATAAACCCCTGTCGCCCACCTCGGGACTCACAACCTATGAGAGTGCACTCAACTGCGCCTTGCGCTGCCTGCGCAGCACGTCGACTTTTTTTTTAAGTCAAATTACTTCAACCTCATCAAAGGCTCCAGCTTTAATTAAGCATTTAGAATCTTTTATAAACTGCACCTTATCCTTGAAATAATCTTCCACCAGTACCCCCCTCACCAGTTCCCATACGAGTCCTGTAGCAATTTCCTAATTTCTTCCGCTTTGTAGACAACGGACCTGCTATCCGTCTGTGAACAAACAGACCAGTTGGAATCAGACGAATGACCTGACAGGCTGGAATCAGAAAAGTACTCCTCATCAGATAGAGAGCAAGTTGTGTTCATTTTCTTCCTGTTCGGCAATTTTCTCCTTAAAGCTGTAGGTAGTTTGAACATTGTCTCCGTTGCCATCTCTGACCCCACACCCGACATAAATCTTTTAGGGCCTGATTTACTAACAGGATTGCGCCCATTTTCTGGCGTAAAATAGCGGTCGTAACGAAAAACGGTATTTACTAAGCTGGCTCAGCGCATATTAACGCTTTGAGGGTGTGTACCTGCAAACAGGTGGGATGGTTCGGAAACGTGGGTGGTAACGTAGGCGTGTAGCGCTATTTAATGGGAGGAGTGCGCCTAATGATGAACTGCGTGGTATTTACTAAACTGCCCGGCGAGTGCACATCTCTGATTTGCAGGCTAATTCTCCGCCTCATAAAAGCACGTCTTAACCAAGCGCATTTCCACTGAGTCTGAAAACGTTGATATGGCAGCAGCAAGGCAAAGACATAGACAGAGACAGCGAACAGAAATATTTGTTTCAACTCGTATAATTCATATATTCATATATATGAAATTAAACTTTCCGAACGTAATTGGAGAAATTGATCGCACCCACATGCAAACAGTCCCACCTTCAATCCGCGAACACGTTTACCGAAACAGAAAGCACACATATTCAATGAATGTCCAGGTCATATGTGATGCCAACATGACCATTACTTACGTGGAAGTGGTCTGTCCATGACAGTTTTATCTTTCGGAATAGTGCCATTTATCCATGATTGAGCAACGGTGATTTTGAAGAGGCCTGTCTACTTGGTAAATGTATTTGTTTCAGTGGGGATATATTGTACTGAACCCATGTCCCTTGTAGAACGTATTAATCTCGCCATGTACACATATATATTGTTATAATAGACAGTTTATGCATTAATGCCACCAATAGCATATTATTTATAATCGTGTTCTTTTAAACATCTCGCTGTAGATGATGGCGGGCAAAACAACAATATAACCCATTGAATCAGGTTCAGTGATTGAGCGAACGTGAACCAATATATCTATCTCGCTATCTATTCGCTATCTATTCGCTGAACCTTAGTTTTTTCTTCCTCGAATCTCCATGGTGGCAGTAACTTGCTGGCAAGTTCTCCAGTCTTTTAACGGTGCGCTAAATAATGATTGCCCAGCGCGTATCTGGCTTGATAAATATCACGGAAAATGCGGGGAATCACCGTGCGTTAATGTGCGCCTGGCAAAGATGCGTTCGCAAATCAATCTTAGTAAATCAGGCTCTTTAAAGGGCGGAGTAAGCACAGTTTGCCCAGCGCAGATCTGGCTTGATAAATACCAAGTAAAATGCGCAAAAACACCGTGCGTTAATTTGCGAACGCAGATTAAGAAGCGCTCGCATATTAGTAAATCAGGCCCTTAGTCTCTTCTTCCGGAGGACCAGAAGAGTCTGTGACTGACTCAAGGGAAATGAGCTCAGCCACCTCACAACCTGCCACAGCAGCCTCTTTCACCGCCAGGTCAAACACCACCGGTTCAGTCTCACCAGTCTCAGTCACAACAGACCCACCCGCGGCCGGCTCACCAACCGGAGGCGCTGGGCAGTCCGACACGACAGGGCCAGGGACGTCTGTAACAAGGGAATCAGGTGCAGGTGGAACCGATGTGGGGGAGTCAGCAGGGGTATCCGTAGATCCAGCTGCAGTCGACTCGGCATCCTGATCCCGATCTTCCTCTCTTTTTCCCGGGCAAGCTCTCGCTAGATGCCCTGTTTTCCCACACCTAAAACATTTCATCATGGAATCTGATGTCGCAAACACAGTATAATCAAACCCATCCACTTTAAACTTTAAAGAAAGGTCGAGGTCCTCCTGGCCATTTTTTAAAACCATATAAACCTGTCTTCTAAAAGACACCATGTGTTTGACAAGGGTTGACTTACACCCTAAGGGCATTTTCCTTATAGGGGATACCAAGTCAAGTCAAGTCAAGTGTACTTTATTGTCAAAAATCTATGTAACAGGGTTAGCACAGAAGTTTGAAATTGCGTTATTAAATTACCAATTTACCATAACGCGATAATTCACGTTCAATAAGCTCATCCTTAATAAACGGTGGAATGTTTGACAGAGTAATTTTTCTCGAAGGACTACTAAGCGGAAAGACGGGCGTAACTACGCCCCCAATCACAACTCCATTTTGGATCACCTCATGGGTTTTTCCGACTGAACTCAAAAATAAAACAATTGCTTTGTTCATTCTTGATGCAGATACTACATGTTCATGGCCAATTAAACTTCCCACAGATAGAGAGCACTGCTCAACACTAACCCACGACTCCACTTTAATGCCATGTTGGCGGGTTAAACATTCAAAATCCATTCTTCCCCGAGATGCCGTGTACCGGCAAAACCGGTACGCACCTCCGGGAAAACCAGCGAACGACACAAAATCAATAGACAACCTAAAGGTCAAAACACCCAAAACATAACTACAAAAAGACACAGTACAAACAGTCAAACAAAGTTAGAAAAGTGAGAACGCCACAGACGGCAAACCTGTCGCATTCACACTCAACGCGCTCCACTCACTCAAGCAGCTCCAACAAACACGTCCGCTCAGGTCGAGAGAGAGAGAGAGAGAGAGAGAGAGAGAGAGAGAGAGAGAGAGAATGGGGAAACCTTGCTCCCAGGCTCTGCTCGAAGCCATGCTCCTCCTTTGTATAGTTGCTAATAAATGAACACTATTTTGGCTTTTAAACTCTGTTGGACTCTGTTATTTGTCATGTTTGAGAGCCGGACATGACAAAATGGGGGCTCGTCTCATTCTGAATCCGCCTGTTAATGTGAGTAGTTGCTCATTTGTTTTGTGAATTGCGGTGGTGACGTCACGGAGTAAGTTCGCACTTTCCTCTCAGCGGAAAAGTTTGTCTGTGAGGACACAGTGTTTTTGTGTCGTGGGTGATTGGAAGCAACATTCTACCGCTGTGTTCGACGACAGTAGGTTAATAAGTGTTGACTGCTGCACTGATGGTATGATGAGTGGCAAATGTGTGTTCCTGGTGAGTGAGGAGTAGTGGCGTGGTCCTTAGGATCTCGCCTATAAGTGGGGTAGTGTTGTGGTGAAGGCGGTCAGAGCATTCGTCTCGGGTGCGCTCCTTGGCTCAAGCGGAGTTGCCAGATAATGGTCGCTCTTGTTTGTCTGTCAGGCTTGCGCTTAATAACCCACCGTCATTAGCCACATGAAGAGCTAGGTTTAGTTAGGTAGTTGGGTTTCAGGTAGTTAGAGGGACGCATGTTGCGCTACGGTTGTATTTGGGAAGGTGGGCAGTCTCGCTTGCTTATTGTTCTGCGTTGTGCGCAGTGGTTATTATTATTAAAGTGCCGTCCATGGAGGATTTTGTTACGGCTCCATCGCATAAAGCTTTGGACCAACTCTTAAAAGATCAGTTGCTGAGATTAGCTGAACGGTATGAAATGCACATGTCGAGTAGTTTTGCTAAGGATAAAATGAAGGCAGTGTCTGTGTACAGGGGCGGCCCTAGCACATTTGGCGCTCTAGGCGAGCTTCACTCCTGGCGCCCCCCCCCCCCCCCCCCAAACGCTATTTTGCTTTGTAAGACTGCAATTATTTCACATAAACACAACAACGATCGCAGCAAATAAACTGTGTTACCGTCACACACCTGTATAAACTCAGTCCCAACACAGAACAACGACATGCAATAAGAACAGTAAGGAGCAGGTACATCGTTAGTGCATTATCACACATAGAAAAGTATATGCGCCCGCCGCACGGCATTATGGGGCGACTATGCCGGCATGATACAGTCAGTATTATCATTATTTGTTAAATTTAGCTTTGTGGCGAAATGTATTTCCTCGCTTCAATGTCGTTAAAAGAATAGGCTACGTTACTTTGCGCATAGGCCTATGTGATATTGTTGGAAGAAGTTTGATTTGTAATTAGTTGCAACAGACGAGGACCTGTCGAGCGACTGTTCCCATAAATCCATGTACATGTTCGTCATTCACAATAATGTTTGATAACCCCCTGAAGAAGTTGTATTAATGTTTTCCCACGTGTTGTCTATCTGCTCATTATACACTGTTTCTCCAAAATCAGTTTGATCTCTGAAATACTGTGTTCATTAGTGTTTTCATGATAACATATTGTAGCAACCCTTAATGTGTATTGTACATCATAAGTGGACTTCCCTGCACCTTGCGAGGTTGTAATATCATTACTTTCAACTGTCTTCCCGATGGTAAAGAGATATATCGATACGTTATGCGATCCGGACCGTCTAGTCATGCGCGCGGATGGGGTTAATCCTCTTCAGAAGAAACATACACATTCGCACCAAATGTTTCGCTATGCTAGCATGATCTAACAACACCAATGAAGAACATACCCCTCCGTTTTCGAGTTTTGGCTCATTTTACCATAATGTTAGATGATTTTTTTTTATGTCAAAATATTGGTTGGAGATATAGAAGGAGCGCCAACTTATGCGTCCGGGAAACAAAATAAAAATGGTGTTTTTTTTTCTTTTTTCTGGCGCATTATTTGGCGCTCCCCCTCTAGATGGCGCTCTAGGCGGCCGCCCAACCCGCCTGTAGGAAAGGCCGCCCCTGTCTGTGTATCAGGCCTGCTGGGATGTAAGAGTCTGTGTATCAGGCAAGTAAGGCAGTGTCTGTGTATCAGGCCTGCTGGGATGTAAGAGAGTCTGTGTATCAGGCAAGTAAGGCAGTGTATCAGGCCTGCTGGGATGTAAGAGTCTGTGTATCAGGCAAGTAAGGCAGTGTCTGTGTATCAGGCCTGCTGGGATGTAAGAGAGTCTGTGTATCAGGCAAGTAAGGCAGTGTCTGTGTATCAGGCCTGCTGGGATGTAAGAGTCTGTGTATCAGGCAAGTAAGGCAGTGTCTGTGTATCAGGCCTGCTGGGATGTAAGAGAATGTCTGCAAAGCTAAAAGGAGCCCGAGGTTGAGGGAGTGTTGCTGCAGGTGGTATGTTCTTTTTTTTTTATTGTTTGTATCTCGGGGTTCCTGTTAGGACCCCGTTCTTATGGGGGAGGGTGTGACGACCCTGCCTCTTTTGAGTGCTGGGCTGGCTGCTTGTGTGTCTGTGTTTGTGTTTCAGATGACCAGCAGGTGTGGTTGGCTCGTTAGTCATTGAGAACACCTGGGACTGGTGTTCCCTGTGACTACAAAAGCACCTTCCACAGGTGCCAAGGAAGGCTTGAGACAGAGATCCAGAGAGAGAGAGAATGGGGAAACCTTGCTCCCAGGCTCTGCTCTAAGCCATGCTCCTCCTTTGTATAGTTGCTAATAAATGAACACTATTTTGGCTTTTAAACTCTGTTGGACTCTGTTATTTGTCATGTTTGAGAGCCGGACATGACAGGTGGAACATGGGCATCATTTGCTTGATTGTCCACACCTGAGGAGGTGTGTCTAAAAGCCATGCTGTTTGCCTTCAGAAGGGGGCCTGCATTTTCACCATGCTTTTGAGGCTGGTGCTCCCTTTATTTATTAAAATAAACCCATTTTTTTCTGTCGCCAATTTATGTTGCGGCTCATGTGCCGGGTTGAAACACTATCCCTACTCAATGTTTGTCTAGGATGCTTATTGAAACACAGCTTGGTTTATTTATCTTCAGTTAACAAAGTGGACCCTTAAAAGCAATTAAAACAATTTAACATTTTTTGTTGAAGTATGTTTTAATGAGCAACTCGTGTGGTATCATGTACATCAACTGGTCTGAGATCTCATCCTCCCCACTGATCATGTGAACATTGCATCTGTCACCTGTCCTGTCCCGTCTTGTCCTGTCCAATCCCGTCCCGTCTGGTCCATCTGTCTCAGCTCTTGAATGATGACATGCAGATGCAGCTTGTGAACAGAGACGCTGTAACCAAATGACCTTGGGAGATAATTTCCATGAGAGATACCCATTTCCCTGCTGCAATAGCTTTCCTAGCAACAGTGATGTTTGTACAACAAAGCTGACTTTATGAAACTATATATTTATTGTGTATGTACGTTATTAACCTATATTAATAGATCAATAACATTACTTAAGCTCTTATCAATAGAAAAATTGAGTCCTTAATTGTTATTCATCATGTTTTGCCTCTCCGTGCAGCATTTCCATACTCTTATCATCTCAGTGCTCACTTCAAATCCCACTCTTCCTCATTCAGCGTCTCCATACTTTGATCATGTCAGTGCTAACTTCAAATCCAACTCTTCCTCATTCAGCGTCTCCATACTTTGATCATGTCAGTGCTAACTTCAAATCCAACTCTTCCTCATTCAGCGTCTCCATACTCTGATCATGTCAGGGCTAACTTCATATCCCACTCTTTCTCATGCAGCGTCTCCATACTTTGATCATGTCAGGGCTAACTTAAAAAGCAACTCAATAAAACTGTCATCATCACGCTCTTACCTTACGTCTCCATACTTTGATCATACAGTGCTAATTTCATATCCCACTCTTCCTCATGCAGCGCCTCCATACTTTGACCCTGTCAGAGCTAACTTCAAATGCAACTCAATAAAACTGTCATCATCACGCTCTTACCTTGACCTCCTCATGGAGTGACATGGCCACGCTAAATAAAGACAAGATAATCCACTGAATGATCATTGGGAAGGTCTTCATTCCTGAATGATTATCTTCATTTTGTAATAAAAATGGAGCCCTCAGCCATGTTCATTTAAACCGCTGTCATTGTTCTTGACTCATCTGATTACATTTTTTGAATGCTACTTGAAAAGGGGGAGATCTCCACACTTAAAATGTAAATGACATGAAAACCTGTAAAAAAAAAAAATGGCAATCTATCAAACTATGGATCCTTTCCATAATATGAGGGGCTTTTAACATTTTTTACATCAGTGTCTTTCCAGAGTAACACTTCTCGAGGAGACCAGCTGGAGGACAGCTGCACTGTGCTCAGTCAATAGATAAAGTGAATGAAGACAAACACACACACATACACACACATACACACACACACACAGACACAGACACACACACACACACACACACACACACACACACACACACACACACACACACACACACACACACACACACACACACACACACACACACACACACACACACACACACACACACACACACACACACACACACACACACACATGAGTACGTACTGCTGTATAGATATTTTGAGGTGCCGACATAAATATGATAATCTCATGTTGGTGGTCATCTGCATATAGAATATATAACTCATGGATTACTGCTCAATGACTACAGACGGAGAGGTGTAGTTAATAAAAAAGTGTTACAACTGAAATACAACAAAAATACTTTTTTTATTACCTGATTTGTCTGCACAGAACAGATCCCCTTACACACATGTTACATTGTTGATATGTAAGTCAAATTAAAATGATCAAGTTCAGCTTCTTAAAAGTGGATCAAATACCATGTTTTGTATAATGTATTTACAGATACCTATATTTATTAAAAATATTATTGTTCTTTTTTTGCTTGTTTGTTTTTTCACACATCCATTCTTTCTGTTTATCAACTGGTTTAAGGAAATGCTGTGGGTATGATTTTCAATTCTACATAATACCTCCCTGTCTATTCAATAAAGTACACTAGGGGGCAGTGGAGAACTGTCAAATGAGGGGCATATCATATGGCAAATTAAATTTCTGCTCTCAAATTCACACTTTCAAATTTCATCTGGTCACTACATGGATGCGTGGGATTGTTTTATTAAATTACATAAAATACTGTAATACGCTTTATTCCTGACCTAAAATGGACTTCACTTAACTTTTCCTTGGGGTCTCAGAGACTCCAGCCTTTTTGGAATATAATATTGAAATATCTTTCAATGTGTCTTTTTAAAAATTTGACTTTACTTATAGTCAGTATATCCAATATGACTATATTTTAAATCTTACCGTGAGCATGAGGTTGCATGTCTATGTCGTATGTAACCACAATATTTAAAGGAGTTCATGTGGAGCATTGTGGAGTTTTTGCAGTTTTTTGTGGAACCTGCAGTACTGCATCTGGATAAAGGAAGTAATCATTTCTCAAACCATTAAAGAATGTTGATAATTGGACGTTCAGAGGCAAGTATCATACAGGTCATAAACTCATGCCATTTGTTCAACAAGTCTAACATGTAATAGTTTTAATTACTTTGACATATGGCTGTTATATGAAACACATCATCTTGATCAAATACTACAGCTTTACTGTCATTGCTGAACTACTGGGGCAGGCTCTTTACTACATTACTAAACCTACTCCCTCTAACTAACATCCACCATTGTGAGAAGAAGTTGGTTTGGTCACACTTGAGAGTGGTGCAGTGCTAGAAATAAGGGCAAAAAACACAAATACAAATTCAGTATTTAAGTTTGAACCAAGTTAGTTAGTAGTTTGAAGTGACTGGGTTAATAAAATAATGTAGCTTGTGGACTGGCACACCTGTGTATTTTAATGAGGGGCAAATCACTGAGACTTGGGATACCTCTTTTTCATCCCTGAATCATTTTCTCCAGATGTTAAGGTCATGATGCAATTTATTTTGTTCTTACCTTGTATAATTGTTGTCTGTATTCTATTTACTTTCATAGGCCTAAACATGTATACCTTGAGCAGTTGTCTATTGTGGAATTTCTAAATAAACACAACATTTGCTGTCAGCTCATACGTTAAGAAAAATACTCTCACACACCTAAAGGCCTGGAATAATTCTTTAGTCTAGCATATTCTTTACCTATCACGAGAATATTATTATAAAATATATGATAATATTATCAACTGACTGAGCAGAGGTGCAGATTGTTTGCAGATATGTGAATTCAACTCACTTGCTCGTTTCAAAAAATGGGCGTTTTAATCATGCATTTATTGCTTCATTAAGGTTAAGTGGGTTTAAGTGGTGAATATTTCAACCAAGAACAGGAATACAATCATAATGATTCATTTGAACACCATGAACTGACATCAGGATGTCATAGACAGTACATTTTTATAACTAAGCTTGTAACTACAGAGAGCTGTAGTCCAAAAATACACAACCCATTGACGTGTTTGCGAATGTTCAGTACAACTATGGTTTTGGAAAACGCTTAACGATGGTTCGGACTATGTCATTTACCAATGTTGTTTGAATTATGGTATTGGGAAACTTGCATCACAACTGCATGGTTCCAACTATGTAAGTTGCTATAGCTACTTACTATGCCTCTAGGAAACAGACCCCTGGAAATGCACAAGGTTCTGTGTTCCAGGCCAAAACCACCTGCGGAAATGTAAGGAAAGCTTTCACAGCACAACATTGCCAACTGCTGGTCATTTTTTATCAGTGTCAACTAGGCTGTTTGTGGTGTTAATAGTCTTTTAAAAAGGTGCAAAAAAACAGGAAAAGATCCCAATTAATGTGAAAGCACCAGAAAAACATTGATTGAATTAATATGGAGTGGATGGATCTTAGGTAGACCATACTATGTCACAAGCTCTGTGTTTATTCTGTTGTTTATGTGCTTCAGACCCGACCTCTCACCTTTGCACTTTTTTTTTTGTTTCCCCGCCATTTAAAACAGACTTAACAGTGATCAGAGTTTATTAAGAGTCAACCAGAGACAGATAACAGGCTAACGGAAAACTACTGGGTGGAGGGCGTGACAGGTGCTCGTGATAAGGCAATCAGGGGACTGGGAATGTGACTGAGGCAGGTGAGTTGAATCAAGAGGTGGCGTGGCAGGAGCAGGGTTCAGTGCATGTGTGACAGTGACCAACAGAAATGCCATTTTCGAACACACACACAATTACACATTTATTTATACTCTTGTGAAAATTAAACAGACTATTCTTTCAGTGTGACGAGGACAGACACACAGACACCCTTTTCTTTAAGACTGATAATGACATTCCACACCGTTGACTGCCTCGCATCTGAAGTGTGTCTGAAGGTCCTGATGAGACACTCTACTGATGATCAACACAGCCTGATACACTCGCTCACTGTCCTTGTCCTGCCTACACACACACACACACACACACACACACACACACACACACACACACACACACACACACACACACACACACACACACACTCCACTGATGAGCAGCACAGCCTGATACAATTGCTCACTGCCCTTTTCCTGCCTGCACACACACACAAAACAACACACACACTCTACTGAGTGTTCTGTTTAATTGTTCTATTTACCCTTGCGAGCACTCTGTACACCCAATTAGCTGTTCTTTTTGAATGCTCTTTCCTTACTTTATCTACTATAAATTCTGTATGGGTCAAGTATATACCATCTTTATGTTTGTACAGTATGTATCATGTACATTTGACACATACCATCCTTGTCACTCTCTCCTACCTTCTCTTTGTGTTGCGAATAGCCTGTGAGGTTGTGTATGCCTGCTGGCACACACACACACACACCCTTACCAGCAGAAGTGTTGGGCACAGCCGGTGTGATTGTGTGTGCCACTTCTGTACCAGCTGACACTGAAGTTGTGTATGACAGAGATCCCACATGAGCCCAAACATATCAGCTGCACAGGAGACCTTGGGGGGAGGGGAGTGAATTTATGTACCTTCTATATGTGTGTGTGAGTGAGTGTGTGATTGTGTTTGTGTGTGTATGTATATATGTATGTGTTTATGTATGTGTTTATGTATGTGTTTATTTGTATGTATACAGTATGTATGTGTGTTTATGTGCGTCACGCCAGCACTGAACTACCCTCCTGATTGAACTCACCTGCCTCACACTGGACTCACACGTACGCGTTGGAATGCGTTGATCAGTCAAGGTTGATGGATCCCCATTCACTTAGAAATGGGGGGACGTCATCACTGCGAACAGAATTGTGGCTCTGTTGCGTTGCGTTGCGTTGCATGCGTCGTTTGCGGCAAGAGAACAAATTTCAACTTTTCGAGAGGCAACGCATGCGTCATCAAATTGCCTCTCATGCATGACTGACAGCACAGCCGCTAGCCAATCAGATCGCGTTCATGCTCACGTCTCAAGAGCGGGAAGGTAGAAACAAAGAAGGCGGACCAAACTCCGTAGATGGTCGTATTTGTACCTAAAAGGTGTTTGTTTAACTTTTTTTTGCTTAGATTTTTTAAACGTTACCGAGGAATAGACACTGTACAATGTAAAAACCCCTTTATTGTAACTGAAAAATACATCTGATAGGATTTGCGAGGCGTCTGAGGCACCAATCTAATGTTAGCATGTTACTACTCACAAGGTAAACAGCTTGCTAGTGGCGTGATTGGTAAGTTGACCTGTCAATCTCTCTATAACATCTCTGCTATCAACACAACCCCATGCGCCAGACTCATCCTCCGCCATCCGTTGGATCAACCCATTCCAACGCGTATGTGTAAAGGCTTTTTTATGGTAGTCCGTACGACATGTTTTTGGGCACATAGGAACGCCTTCAGGTAGCTGGAACGCCTTCTCAGGTAGCTGAAACGCCCTCTCCGTGCTCTCCAGAGCCGTCGGACAGCTCTCCGTGTCCCCGCAAAAATTTCTGTCGGTCCGCTCATGGCGACGGATACTCCTTGGCCGTGATTGGCCCACTACGACATCATTTCCATACGACATCAACTCCGGAAACTAACATTTCTGGACCTAGCGTTTCCTGTTTCATTACCTTTATATCCATATATGAACAACAGCCACTGTCAAAGGTGCAGATCCTTTCCTTGAAAGTAAGTAGCCTACTGACAGAGAACCAGCACGAGCGACAGCAATTAAAATATTTGTCCAAACGACCTGAGCCCCACAGAGTCAATGTCTCAACTGTTCATATTACTGACACATTGACGTATTTTATGAATAGCCTGCCTTTATTTAACTCCGGCATCAACATATACTACATGCACTCGCCCACACTCGCTGTGATGCACTGCACTCGTTGTGATGTGTTTTCCTTTCATTTCACAACGTATTTACTGTATGATTAACGATAGCAGTTGCCCCTTCGTAAACATTGCTACACATTTTATTTGCTTAAAACACACAAGTATATCCTAGGCTACTGTCAAATCAGAAAGAAAACAGCTGTCACTCGGCTATTACCTAACCTGACAAATTTTCCCCAAATATCTTTATTGATTTTTAACACACTGTTAACATTTATACAGTTGAGGTACAAGCATGTACCAGCATGACACACATATAACATATTAATAATAAAAAGACAGACAAAAGATTTAGCAAAAAATAAGAAAATAAAGAAATTAAATAAAGATACACACATAAGCTTCTCGCAAGATTTTTCTAGCTTTCACACACCATCTCCATTAAGTGTTATCCAGTCAACTCCACCACGCTCAAGAAATGAAAAGAATGGGTTCCCTATTTCCTCAAATTTCCTGTATTTGAATTTCATTTGAATTTCATTCATTTGAATTTCATTATGTGTTCACATTCCCAAACACAGTGGTACAAAGTGCCTTTAAATTTGTTACATTTCACACAAGTGTCAGGGATGTTTTCATTGTACTTGTGTAATGTAGCTGGAGTGATATAAGTACGCATTAACCATTTATATTGTTGTAATTTTAGTCTTACATTTACTGTTTTGGTTTGAGCCTCCTTACATGCCTCCATCCAATCATTCACATCTATATCCTCGTTTAAGTCCTTACTCCAAGCTTCTAGCTTACGATTTGAGGATTCTTGTGATCCTGAAATTATGATGTCATAAAGTGATGAAATCAAACCTTTGTTATAGCAATCTTTTATCATTTCCCTCTTTAAAATAGATAGAGGGGGTTTCATTAAAGAGTTCTGTTGGGATGTAGAGATGAAATTTCTTATTTGTAAGTATTTAAAGAAGTGTTTTCCAGGAATTTCAAAAGAATGAGCTATTTCTTCAAAGGACATGAGCTGATTGGTCGAGTATAAATCTGCAACTGTCTGTATCCCTTTGTCCGCCCAAACCTTAAACCCTGCATCAAGCCACCCTGGTTTAAATCTTGTGTTGCCCCAAATGGGGCTAAAACAAGACAAGTTATTAGGAATCTGTAAGTACCTCTTGACTTCATACCAAACATTTATCATATTCAGTACTATTGGGTTAAAGGTCTTTTTTCTAAGGTTTTTGAGTTCAGATGAATAAAGGTATAGGTTCAAGGCCAGGTCAGAAGAAATTGTGGAAAATTCCATGTCAACCCAAGATGGGGTACTTTGAGAAGAAAAATAGAACATAATGGTTCTAAGTTGAGTAGCCCAATAGTACCACTGTAAATTAGGACACTGAAGTCCTCCTCTATCGTACGGCAAATATAGAAGTGAGAGGCGGAGTCTAGGACGTCTGTTATTCCAAATGAAATTAGTGAACAACTTATTAACTGTCAGGAAAAAGTGTTTTGGAGGTGGCAGGGGAATATTCTGAAATAGATATAGAAGTTTAGGCAAAACATTCATTTTCAAAATATTTATGCGTCCAATCAAGGATATGGGTAAAGATGACCATCTTTCAATAGAGTTAGAAATACCTTCAAAGAGGTGTTCATAGTTTGCAGAAACAATATTATTGAATTTTGAAACAATTTTTATGCCCAGATATGTAAAGCAATCAGTTGGATGAAACATGGTTGTACCATAGTTGGGCTGTTGCCCATCCCTCTCGTTTAGCAACATTAAAATGCTTTTTGAATTATTTATCTTGTACCCAGATATCTTCCCAAATCTACTAATGGTCTCTAATAGGGCAGGAAAATAGTTACTTAGATGTTTTAGAAAAAGAAGGACAACGTCTGCAAATAAGGCGATTTTATGTTCTATATGACCAACAGTAATACCAGTTATGCCCATATGTTCTCTAACTGCTATTGCAAAGGGTTCTATGGAGATTGCAAAGAGGAGGGGGGAAAGAGGTGAACCCTGCTGACATCCCCTGGAGATGTTGAAAGACTTGGACACTATATTATTTGTCAGAACCTCAGCTACTAAATTATTACTAAGAATCTTAACCCACTTGCAGAATCGCTCCCCAAACCCAAAACTTTGTCAGGATGTCTAATAGATAGGGCCACTCCACTCTGTCAAAGGCCTTCTCTGCATCTAGTGACAGGATGGCGGTGTCCGGTTGGCCCTCCTGGTTATGAAGAATGTTAAGGAGCCTTCTCACATTATGGAATCCCTGTCTGCGCTGGATGAATCCAGTTTGGTACTCTCCTATTAGATTAGGCAAAAGAGCTTCCAATCTCCGTGCAATAACTTTACATAATATTTTCGTATCTGAGTTAAGAAAGCTTATTGGATCATGTTTTCACATCTTGTATTAGTTTTCCCAGGTTTTGGTAGAAGAGTGATTAAGGCTCCTCTCATTGATTCAGGGAGGAGTCCCTCTTGGAACGCTTCCAACAACATATCTAGAAGGGGGGCTAGCAATTTATCTTTGAATTTCATATACAGCCGCGGAAAAAATTAAGAGACCACTTCAAAATTATCAGTTTCTCTGGTTTTACTATTTATTGGTATGTGTTAAAGTAAAATGTACATTTTTGTTTTATTCTATAACCTACTGGCAACATTCCTACCAAATTTCAAATAAAAATATTGTCATTTAGATCATTTATTTGCAGAAAAATGACAATTGGTCAAAATAGCAAAAAAGATGCAGTGTCTTCAGATCTCGAATAATGCAAAGAAAACAAGCTCATATTCATTTTTAAACTACACAATACTAATGCTTTAACTTAGGAAGAGTTCAGAAATCAATATTTGGTGGAATAACCTTGATTTAAAATCACAACTTTCATGTGTCTTGGCATGCTCTCCACCAGTCTTACACATTGCCGTTGGGTGACTTTATGCTACTCCTGGCGCAAGAATTCAAGCAGCTCGGCTTCTTTTCATGGCTTGTGACCATCCATCTTCCTCTTGATCACATTTCAGAGGTTTTTTTATGGGATTCAGGTCTCGAAATTGGGCTGGCCATGACAGGGTCCTGATCTGGTGGTACTGCATCCACACCTTTACTGGCCTGGCTGTGTGGCATGGAGCATTGCCCTGCTGGAAAAAACACTTCTCAGAGTTGGGGAACATTGTCAGAGCAAAAGGAAGCAAGTTTTTCTTCCGGGACAACGTTGTACTTTGCCTGGCTGAGGTTTGTAAAAGACCATAAGGATTGAACCAAAGCGGACTGGAGGGTCTTCTAGTTCGTCTTCTCTGATGAGTCCAATTTTCAGCTTTGCCCAACACATGGTCGTCTGATGGTTAGACGGAGACCTGGAGAGGCCTACAAGCCACAGAGTCTGGCACCTACTGTGAAATTGGACTCATCAGAGAAGACGAATTCTTGCGCCAGGAGTAGCATAAAGTCACCCAACGGCAATGTGAAAGACTGGTGGAGAGCATGCCAAGACACATGAAAGTTGTGATTTTAAATCAAGGTTATTCCAGCCAAATACTGATTTCTGAACTCTTCCGAAGTTAAAGCATTAGTATTGTGTAGTTTAAAAATGAATATGAGCTTGTTTTCTTTGCATTATTCGAGATCTGAAGACACTGCATCTTTTTTGCTATTTTGACCAATTGTCATTTTTCTGCAAATAAATGATCTAAATGACAATATTTGTATTTGAAATTTGGTAGGAATGTTGCCAGTAGGTTATAGAATCAAACAAAAATGCACATTTTACTTTAACACATACCAATAAATAGTAAAACCAGAGAAACTGATAATTTTGAAGTGGTCTCTTAATTTTTTCCTCATTGTGCTCCACCTGTCACGTCTCTGCGACCCACAAGTTGGGCTTCCACCACACTTCGAGACACGCTGACGTTGGGGGAAATAATTACTATAGTTCATGTTTACTTGTATGAACTTTTAACTATTTCATGAAAGGTGTGGACTTGTACAACACTGTCAGTCGTTCAGATGTTGTGCCTATATCGTATCGTCTCGTCACATGATCAAATAGAGATTACAAAAATTACCCAGAAATCATTGCAAATCTGAATATGACGAAAATACCAAGGAAAATAAGAACGTATTCATTTAATTTAATCGTTTTTTAACAGTTTCTATAGTGTAAGATAAGCACATCATTCCATCGCACGAAAATGTCATGGGGTAGCTTGTCTTTCGGCACTTAAACCGTTACTCCCCCTACTGTTCTGGAAGAGAATTGTTTTCAGCACCCACAGCCGTTGGAGTACTATAAAGGGACACAAATGCTAACTAGTACGTACTATCCGGCCCTTCGCCCACTGCCCGACTATCCGACACGACCGTTTTTGAGTACTCTATAAGGGCCTTAAGTCCAATGTCACATTCCAAGTCCCCTGATTGCCTTATCACAAGCACCTGTCACTCCCTCCACCACTCCACTATATAATCTCCTAACTTCCCTGTCTGGCCTCGTTTCGAAAGGACTTATCTCAGAAGATTCAAAGTCCAGACTATTCACGTCCCGTGTTCATGCTCTGTATAATAAACTCTGTCCACTTATTGGAAATTATCTTTATTTGGAATAACCCCTTGAGATGTACCATCTCGTTTTCGAGGGGGTCCACAACACCATCAGACAGTAAACATACATTTCATGAACATAATCATAGAAACAACAATAAGACAGGACAAACAAAAACAACACACAACAAACGATCAGCAGAATTGTAGCAAGACATCAGATACATACCGAGTTATACGACTGCGCTCCAAGCGGAGCACAACAACAGATCATCAGCTCAGGAGCATAGTAATGTTAATGTTAATAATAGTAATACATATATGTATTACTTGATTACAAGGGCGTAGGTTTGGTCTCAGCATTGGTAGGGACACTGCCCGGCAGACCCACCCCTAACATAAATTAAAAAATGTAGTTGATGTTATATTTAGCAGGCAAACTTTATTAGAATACATTAACATGTGTGTACTAACTTGTGGAACTTTGAACTGATTTAAACATAATAAGAATAATAAACCCTTAGTTTAAATACAAAACTAAACGTTCTCCACATTTCTTGACATCACATGTTTCTGTTGTCCTTTTTGAATATCCCAAACATGAGTAAGACCTCATCTGAAGCCCTGATGGTCCAGCTGCTTCTTCCTCAACCTGCACTACATCTGCACTGGATTTCTTAGTTTCCTGAATGCATTTCCAAATCTTGCTTTAATGAACAAAATTACCTAATGAGAAGTACATGCAGTGCATTTGTTTGTTCTGAAATTAATTTGTAATATGTAGGTAATTGGTTCAGGTTTTATGGAGCTGTACTAAGCCTACATCATCTGGATTGCTGTGCAATGAAATAATGTATTCATGAATCATATGCTGCATACATTTGGGCATCCCAATTTATTGCACCTTTTTACCACCTTCAAGTATTACATGTATTCTCAAAAAAGCCAGTGTGATTGATTACATTCATGGGTAAAATTGTCTGAACATCCCTTTAAAAAAACAGCGTTTGAATGCAATCTTTACCAAAATGGACAATTCAACGTCTCATCTGAACCCCTTATGCTGATTAATCATCACCCTGCTCTACATCTATAGCTTCAGGCTGCTGTTTTTCCAGCACAACAATTAATCAATTCAATAGACACTAACCATGCTTAGTTGACTGCTGACATTGGTCGAGACATTACAGGGAACGGAGATAGTTTTATTACTATCCTAGGGATCATATAGGCCTACCAGTTTATAGGGTGACCAGATTTGAGTTTGTGAAAAAGAGGACACTTCGACTCCTCTCCCGCAACGGAATTTTTGGATGTCATGTACTATTGTAAACGATGCAACTGGATGCTGCAAGGTGCTTAGTTTTGCCAGATTGGAAATGGCGTGTCTTATCAGAGACTCAAAATGATCGTATTTGGAGGATGATTATCCTATCTGACAACACTGGGAAAGCGGTCCACCAATGACAGTTCTCTACAGTCAGAGCTCGCCGAAGAAGGGAGATATTTAGGCAAAATCCCGGACGTGTTTAGAATCCCGGCCGGACGCATTTTCTCGAAAAGAGATGCCCAGGTAAAAAGACATCTGGTCACCCTTAATATGAGTTGCTAGGCTGCTGGTAGTAGACTGAACTAGCATGGGCCTCGTTTCCCGAACGCACACTTAGCCTAAAAAGCACTTGAAATCGTTCGTAAGAGGATTCCTACGTTGCAGACCGGTTTCCCGACGCGGCACTTAGCTTAAGTGTATCTTTCGTTGAGAAGAATTCTACGTGTGGTCAGGACCAGTAGTAACTTCACACTTAGCGATGCAATCCACCAGGGGCGTCGTTCGCCCTATTATAGAAGAAATCCAAAGGATGTTTCTGTGTATAGCACATCATGAGAATGTCATTGTTTCACCTGCCTATTCCCATCAAAATAGAAATAATTAAGCAATATAGCACGAGTGGGAGTGGGGTAGGTAAGGGATAATCCCATGTTGTTGCCTACGCCACTCGACTGCACTCCCACGAGTGGTATATTGCTTTTATAAAACAATTCTACCGTCAAGAAATTAACATTTCAACACAAAGTTATTGATTAAAAATGGTTTATTTCGCCATTGTTTCTCCGCAACAAAAAATAGTTCTATTGTCAACGTCTTGGTTTGGAATTTTAAAAACTTTGAATTAATGATGACTGGAGGTGGCGTTACTATCCCTGCCCCCAAATTCAGTGCACAGTGCACGTTCGATGCACGCATTGGCTAGCTAATTTCACAGCAATTAACGTAAACAGGCTAACGTGACGTAAACAGCTCCTAAGAGATACTTAAGAACTCGTGCACGTTGCGCTCGTGCACCTGACTTTAAGTTGATGGTTGGGAAACGCACGTAAATAGAAAGTGTTACTTAGTCTACTATGTCGCGAAAATCCACGTAGAACGTTAAGATATGTCGTTATCTGGAAACGAGGCCATGGTCTAATTAGGTGGGTAGGTCAGCTTATCCTTCTGGCTTCAACAAGACGAGATGTAATGCAAGCAAAAGTAAAATGCTAACAACTTTCAAAACATGTTTCCATTGTACAATGGGTGGCGATTTAGGGTTAGCAGCTTCGGAGTGTTGGTAGTTTTCCGACTTACTAACAGCGACCTGGGCCTCGTTTCCCGAACGCGCACTTAGCCTAAAAAGCACTTGAAATCGTTCGTAAGAGGAATCCTACGTTGCAGATGGGTTTCCCGATGCGGCACTTAGCTTAAGTGTATTTTTCGTTGAGAAAAATTCTATGTGTGGTCAGGACCAGTAGTAACTTCACACTTAGCGATGCAATCCACCAGGGGCGTCGTTCGCCCTATTATAGAAGAAATCCAAAGGATGTTTCTGTGTATAGCACATCATGAGAATGTCATTGTTTCACCTGCCTATTCCCATCAAAATAGAAATAAAGAATATTGAGTATTTGAAAATAAAGATTAGGCTATACAAAACTAGTGCAGTGCCCGTAGGAATTATGCATTCTGTAGTGTTAGCAGACGTAGAGCTGTTGGGTAGTGTAATGGCAAGACATATTTGCACTCCACATAGGTACAGGTTACACTGAAGTATTATTGTGATGCATGTTTCCTTTTCATTAAGAAATGTGTTAATGGTAGCCTTTTTGGAGAGTTACCAACAAATAAAGTTTGAGATTATGTAGTGGATGCAGTTGAATATACTGTAGATGTCAACGTTGCTGTCTAAACTATAAACTAAATGTCATAAAGAAAGACATTATTTAAAATGAAGTTATGGTTGAAATAGGATCACTTCTTTATTGTAAGGGTAAGTGTAGGGTAAGAATGGTCATGCAGTTGGACTCAAATGTAGGTTAATTTTATTGAATGTATGTAGCCTACTGTACTGTATGACTTCGATGATGCTAGCTTTGACAGCCCACTCTCAGACAGATCGTAATAAATGTCCTTACAATGGGAACACAGTTTAAATACTCTGCTGGAGATGGCGTTACTATCCTCGCCCCGAATTCAGTGCACAGTGCACGTTCGATGCACGCTCGATGCACGCATAGGCTAGCTAATTTCACAGCAATTAACGTAAACAGGTTAACCTGACGTAAACAGCTCCTAAGAGCTACTTAAGAACTCGTGCACGTTGCGCTCGTGCACCTGACTTTAAGTTGATGGTTGGGAAACGCACGTAAATAGAAAGTGTTACTTAGTCTACGATGTCGCGAAAATCCACGTAGGCCGTTAAGATACGTCGTTATCGGGAAACGAGGCCCTGGGCTTTTTGATAGCTCCTTACTCTATGGGTGGAAAACACTTCTGGCATCTCTTTTCTTTTCAGGTGTCTTTTCCCTATCTACAGACCACAAAAGGGTCAAAATATCAATGCTGAGACCAAACGAAATACTGATATGAGGCGTTATTATTTCCTGGCGTATTTAGTAGCTTACCGTATCAGACTACTAGCACTCTGCCACTTCAGCCAATTAAATGACAGCATCTTCTCACAGGCTCGAAGGCGCATTGGAAAACTTAGAAATGTATTTATAACTCTTCTGGGCGACGAACATTGTATTGATAATAATACGAATGAGTTTGCAAATATATTGTGCAAAATCATTTTTTCTCAAATTAACAAAATATTGGTAGGGACTTTTTTGTCTTTCCCAAACTTTGGTCGTGACTAGTCCCTACCAACCCTATGCAAACCTACGCCCTTGCTTGATTACTACTTATGTCTCTGTGTTGCCTGGAGTTCGTGACAGGGTGTATATGTATGTGTGTTGACAAACGTAACGCATTACTGTAATTCCACTACTTTTAGCGTAACGAGCATGTAACAAAGTATTATTTTAAATCAAGTAACGCAGTTACAATTACTGAAATTTAAATGACTTCGTTACCCGTGTTACTCTCTTTTGTGAAAACACTTGCCGACAAGAAGACAAGAGAGGCCGACTTTAGCTGCTTCTGATCTGACGTTGCAGGACCTTGATGGCGCAACGAATGAGCATTTACAGAGGTAGAAAAAAATGTGCCGTCAAAGTAACCGGCAGAGTTTTCATTATCCGGACATTTTAATTTAAAGCCGCCGGTCAAATATCTATTACTGCTTCTAAATTAGCCTATTGAAGAAAACTGGTGATAGGCTATCTATCTTAAAGAATGACATAATCAGGTCGTATAGAATGCAACATTTTTATTTGCCTAAGTTTACAATGGAAACAGATTAAATGAAGCTGTTTGCAGCTAGCTTTCTAACTAGCGAACTAAGCTATCGCTAGGTATGACAACTGACTATCTAGTTGAGAGAGCATCCCCAAACAGTTAAGGTTTATGACAACTAGTATTATTACATGTGTTAATGTTAAAATCTAAATATTAATGTTACAATCAAAATGTTAATTGTTACGTCTGTAAAATTGCACGCTAGCGACAGCAAACACCAGCTAGTTACAGGAGCTTAACATATCAATGTTGAATGAAACCTGGCAATCTGATACAAAGCCATAGCATTACATCAGGATCATCATTTTACAAGCTATCGCTAAGTTATCGCTACAGTGACTTGAACAATAACATTACTGGGATAGTAGCTTAAAGTCAAAAGTCAAAGTGTGTTTATTTATGTACCAAATTGCTTCAGCACAGCAACATTCTTACGACTTGGCCAGCATCATCATCTACGCAGTAGACGTCATACAGATAACATAAACCAAAAAATAACATAAAACTCTATAACACTATAACAATAAAACATATAACATATAACATTAACATTCAACAATTAAGAGTAGAAGGGCTAGCAGCAGTTTAAAGTGTGAAGTGAGGAATGTTAAAGATAAGTGAATTTTTTTTTTTAAATTGTGCAAATATATCTAGGAAGTAAATTGTATGAGTGGGGGAGCAGGGAGTAAGTGGAGGTGGCGACTGTTCAGTGGGTCAGTGTTGCTGATTCAGAAGCCTTACAGCCTGGGGGAAAAAGCTGTTTGTAAGTGTGGTAGTCCGTGTTCGGATGCTCCGGTAGCAATGAGAATAGTCCATAGCCTGGGTGGCTGTTGTCCTTTAAAATCTTTTGTGCTTTCCTCAGGCATCTAGTGTTATAGATGCCTTGCACGGAGGGGAGGTGGCTGCCGATGATACGCTCCGCTGTCTTCACCACCCTCTGCAGGGCCTTGCGGTCGGCAGCGGAGCAGCTACCATACCAGGCAGTGATGCAGCCTGAGAAGATGCTCTCAATGGTGCATCTGTAAAAGTTTGTGAGTGTTTTAGAAGACATGCCAAACTTCTAGAGTCTCCTCAAGAAGTATAGCCGCTTCTGTGCAGTTTTGACTGCTGAGCCTGCCTGCATGGACCAGGTTAGGTCATCCTTGATGTACACACCGAGGAATTTGAAGTTGGAGACTCTCTCAACTTAAGCTTTCTCGATGTGTATGGGGTCCTGACCCCCCCTCTGCAGCTTCCTGAAATCCACATTCATCTGCTTGGTTTTGCAGACGTTGAGAGACAGGTTGTTGTCTTGGCACCATGCTACCAAGCCCCTTACCTCATCTCTATAGGCGGTCTCATCATTGTTAGAGATGAGACCCAGGATGGTAGTGTCGTCTGCAAACTTCAGAATGATGTTAGAACTGTGTGTTGCCACACAGTCCTGCGTGTACAGGGAGTACAGGAGAGCACTGAGTACGCAGCCCTGGGGGGCCCCGGTACTCAGGGTCAGTGAGGAGGAGGTGCGGTTGCTCATTCTCACCACCTGTGCTCTGCTCGTCAGGAAGTCCAGGATCCAGTTGCACAGGGTTGTTTTAAGACCCAGGCCCCTGAGCTTCGGGAGGAGCTTGGTAGGCACAATAGTGTTGAATGCTGAGCTGTAATCCACAAACAGCATCCTCACATACGTATGTGTTGCTCTTTTCCAGGTGGTAGAGGGTGGTGTGTGTTGCTAGGGCAATGGCATCATCTGTTGATCGGTTTGGACGGTATGCAAACTGAAAGGGGTCCAGGGTGTTGGGAAGGGTAGAGCAGATGTGGGTTCTGACCAGCCGCTCAAAGCACTTCATAATGGTGGAGGTCAGTGCTACAGGGCGGTAGTCATTCAAGCAGGTTACTGATGTTTTCTTTGCTTTGGGAATGATGGTGGCCTACTTGAAGCAGGTGGGGACTTCAGACAGATTCAGTGATAGGTTGAATATGGAGGTGAATACCGCCGCAAGCTGGTCAGCGCTCCCTCTGGGACTCCATCGGGCCCCGATGACTTCCGGGGGTTCACCCTTTGGAGCTCTCTTCTCACATCAGCCACGGTCAGGGACAGAGTGTAGTCGTCCTGGTCCTCGGCCAGTCTTGCTGAGGGGAAGGGGGTTGGTTGCCTCAAACCTTCCTTAAAAGGTGTTGAGGTCATCAGGGAGAGAGGCGGCAGGCTGATCATCACTGCTATTTCTCCCTTTATAGCCAGTGATGTGTCGCATGCCACCCAACAGGCGTCGGGGTCAGAGCTGAGGTACGTGGACATCAGCTTGTCCCTGTATTCTCTCTTTCCATCTCTGATGGCCGTCCGTAGGTCACATCTGGACTTCCCCAAAGCCTCCTGGTCACCAGAGTTAAAGGCAGAGGACCGTGCTTTGAGCTTAGCACGGACATTACAATTTACCCAGAGCTTATGGTTTGGAAAAGTCTTAACACTGACCCTAGGTACGTGTAACGGAGTTATAAATGCAAATAGATTAAATGTAAATAGAGTTTGAGTTTCGCCATAAATAAGCGTGTTTTATTACTGTTGGTGTTTTGGAGCCACCTTTGGGGATGTGACGTACTGCAGGTCTGCAAGTTATTATATTCATATGTCGTTGTCATAATCAGACAGAAGAAATATGCCTGTCAGCGGTAGGTCCATAACGAAAAATGACCATCACAATTTGTAAATTTTTAGATAGCTAGATGCAATAAATGTCGAGAAGTTCGACATGTAATTTGTATTTTCTATAATAAGTATGTAATGTGATGGTTTGTAATGTAAGTTTGTTAATGGGCAGAAAGTTTGATTATATAATATTTCTTGAACACGAGGTTCATTGTTCACACGGAGATTAGCAAGCTAGAACACTGGGAACCTTCCACTACTCACGTTCCGAAGCTAGCTAAATATAGAATAGTATACTAATAGCCATACTGAACCTGACGTGTTTTCTATTTTGTTTCACTTGTGCAGATACTCGTATGTCATCCGTTGTTTGTTTATCATCAGGTATGACGCTCCAATGCCAACATGTGTGTGTTATGCGTGCATTGTTGTTTTAATTGTTTGTTTGTGCACTGGTTTGCTTTTGTGTGATAATGTGTATATAGCGAGACAGAAGAAATATGCCTGTCAGCGATACTCGTATGTCATCCGTTGTTTGTTTATCATCAGAATAAAGTTGAAAAGCTGCAAATCCGTCTCCGTCCCTGACTGCAATAGAACCGTTACACTGGTGCCGTGACCCGTCGATCTCAAAGATCAGCCTGAACGCCGATCGCCGTGGATGCTGTGTGGAGATCCAACATCAAGGGTGCAAGATCAAGTGTGGTTCGAATTAACTTTGTATATGGTTGTGCAGTGTAGGGATATGTATATATTGTTCTAATTTTTGGATAAAAAAAAAATTGTTTTTATATAATTATCCAGTAATATAGAATTTATTTTCTCTGGCATTAATTATTTTCGTTTTACAAAAAAAAATAAAAAAATACACAACGCAGATACTTGCCATTATGGCTGAGAAACTAGGTTACAGTAATGTAGGAGATAACTTTGCTAGTCCAGTTCTACCAAAAGGGAGGGGTATGTTGGGTGCCTGGCAAGGTTTTGATAGTGGTGCTGTGGGACGTTGTTCAGTGGGGAGGCAGGTTATTCCCAGTCATTAGCTGACAGCGGTAGGGGTACAGGGTTAAGTCAAAACCCAGGTTGTACTCCTGTTGGCCAGTTCATGGGGGAGGGTCCTCTCACATCCACACCCGGTAGCAATGTTGATGCCGCCGCTATTGACCATCTCACAGGTATGATGGGGCAGTTGGGTGCTCAGATTGGTGAGTCCATTGTAGCCAGGTTGTTGTCTGCTGGTGTAGTTAATGTAGACAGTGTACACCAGAGTGGCGCACCTCTCAACACATCACCCGCACACACAGGCAGTGACTCAAGCACTGTTAGACAGACAGACTCACACGTTACTGTGCATGTAAAATCAGACAAAGAGCCTAAGTTATTCAGAGGTGACGGTTCTGACAAATACCCTGTCCAGGACTGGATTGACATGACTAAAGCTTATCTCAAGAAGCAGAAGTGTCCCGTGGCAGAGCAGGCTGAAGAGATAATGGGGAAGCTGATGGGAAAAGCAAGAGATATTGTGAAGGTTGCCTTGCGTAGCGACAAAACTCTTGATGTGACTCTGAACCCCACCCGTATTTTTGATATTCTCCTTCAGTATTTCAGTGATGCATCGTCATGTCTTCCATTAGCAGATTTTTACTCCACCCTGCCTCGACCTAGCGAGAGCCCAGTTGACTACTGGTTGAGGATAAACAGAGCTGCTGACCTTGCTGACGAAGGCCTCCGTAGACAAGGTAGGCAGATGGACAGCTCAGATGAGGAGATAGCTCGCATGTTTGTCAAGCATTGCCCCGACCCTGAACTTTCATCTATGTTCAAGTGTAAGCCCATTCATGAGTGGAGTGCTCAGGACATACAATTGAGAATTAATGAACATCAAAGGGAGTTGAGAGCCTCCCGCAGAGCCTGTGGAGGGTTAAAAATGATGTCGATGTTAGAGCAGATGATGGGCAGAGTGGAGCAGCGTGGTATCGCTCCCCGTGGAGGAAGATTCCAGAGTGGTAATCGTGAGAAGGCCTGTCGTGTCTGTAATGACAGTAAGCACTCCACCGTAACCCACTGCATGTCAGAGAAGCTGTGTTTTGCCTGTCTAGCCCCGGGTCATACAAAGACAGTATGCCCCACCAAGTCTTCCTCTCAGTTTAAGGGAAACTAGTTGACTCATATTCAAGGGGAGAAAGTATGGGTCTTAAAACGTCCTCCCACTGTGAAGATATTTCAGATGCAGAGATCATCTACGCAACAAACAAGATTTCATGTAATAACACTCAAGTTGTCTTTCAGAACATACACAAAGTTGGTGGCAGTGACAGTCTTTTCTACACACCTGTGTCAATCGGTGATAAAGTGACTTTGAATGCAATGCTAGACAGTGGCTCTATGGCTTGCACCATCAGTGAGACTGCCGAAATTAAGCTAAGAGAAGCTGGTGTAATTGAAGCACATGATCGGTTCAGCACAGATGTCGTCCTCATTGGCTGTGGTGGTCGCCGTGTCATGCCTAAGTCAGCTGTCTATCTGCAGATGGAGGTGTATGGCTGCAAGGTCACGGTTCCCACTCTCGTCGTCCAAGGCCAGCATGATGAGATGATATTGGGCACCAACGTCATCAAGCATATTCTTCGCCAGTATAAGCAATGTGACGCCTACTGGAAAGCTGTATCTGCCCCTTGTCCTGCTGGCGACCCAGAGTCTGAGCGGTTCCTCTCTATGCTCGCTGGTATAGACCGCTGGAGAGGTGAGGAGGTTCCATACAAGATAGGCACTGTCAGAAGCAACTCAGCTGTGTGCCTTGAACCTGGTCGTGAGTACCTGTTGTGGGGGAAGCTGCCCAAGTCTACTCCTGTGTCCCCTGGTAGTACTGTGATGACAGAGCTCACTTCATGCCGCTCAGCTCCGAGAGGGATTCTGGTGGCGAGAATGGTGACGTCGTTGTGGGGCGACAGATGGATTCCATTAAAGCTCATTAACACCTCAGACAAGCCGGTCTTGGTGAGACGCAACGCTAAGTTAGCTGACGTTTTCCCCTGCATTGCTCTTGAAGACATGGATGACACACACACAGCAGAACTCCCATTAAACAGTTGTTCATTAGTGGAAAGTCCCTCTGAGAACAAATCGTATTCTGCTGAAGAAAGGCTCAAGTCAGTCGGACTGAGTGAGGTTGACATACAGTAAGCTTTAATGATGTGTCTAGACAGTGTAAAGACAAACTGACTGAACTGGTTGTGCGCTATAGTGATATCTTTTCACGCCATCATCTAGATTGCGGAGAGGCAAAGGGGTTCGTCCACCGTATACACCTCTCAGACAACAGGCCGTTCCGCCTACCATTCAGACGTGCGCCTCCCAGTCAATATCAGAAGCTGCGCCAAGTACTGAGTGAGATGGAGGAGAAAGAAATTATCAGGAAGTCCACCAGTGAGTATGCATCTCCATTAGTTCTAGTATGGAAGAAGAATGGGGATCTTCGTGTCTGTACCGATTTCCGCTGGTTAAACAAGCGTACTCTTAAAGATGCCCACCCTCTCCCTCACCAGGCAGACTGCTTAGCGGCGCTTGGGGGAAACTCACTTTTCAGTACAATGGACTTGACCTCTGGGTTCTACAACATGCCGTTGCACGAAGATGACAAAAAGTACTCTGCCTTCACCACTCCAACAGGCTTGTATGAGTACAATCGTTTGCCCCAAGGCCTCTGCAACAGCCCTGGAAGTTTTATGCGCATGATGACTAGCATTTTTGGGGATCAAAACTATCTGAGTCTGCTTTGCTACTTAGATGATTTGCTTGTCTTCGCTCCAGATGAGGAGACTGCTCTGCAACGCTTGGAGATGGTGTTTAGCAGACTGCGCAACCACAACTTGAAACTGGCCCCCAAGAAGTGCTTTTTCCTGCGCAAGTCTGTAAAATTCCTTGGCCACATAGTTGATGAATCAGGTGTGTCAACTGACCCTAGTAAGATTGAGGGCATCATGAAGATGGCGAGTGCTGACCTCATGGAAGCAGATGGCGTGACGCCCTCAGCAAAACGGGTCAGGTCTTTCCTGGGAATGATCAATTATTACCAACACTTTGTACCCAATTACTCTGCCATTGCCAAACCCCTCTTCTCTCTGTTGTCAGGACAGAAACGTAAAAGTAAAGATAAACAGAAACATAAACAAAGATCACAAAGCAGGAAGTTAAGTGCATCTGACTGGACCCCCGACATGGAACAGGCTTTCCAGAAGCTGAGATCGTCACTGGCTGACACAGTTGTATTGGCCCACCCTGACTTTACCCGTCCTTTCATGTTGTCTGTCGATGCATCCCTTGACGGCATTGGCGCCGTCTTGTCACAGATCAGGGAGGGAGAAACCAGGGCAAGGCCCATTGCATTTGCCAGCAAGTCACTCTCTCAGTCTCAGAAAAATTACCCAGCACACCGTTTAGAATTTTTAGCCTTAAAATGGGCCATTTGCGAAAAGTTCAGCCATTGGTTGAAAGGCCATACATTCACGGTGTGGACAGACAACAATCCGTTGACTCACATCATGACAAAGCCAAAGTTGGATTGCTGTGAGCAACGCTGGGTGGCCAAGTTAGCCGGCTACAACTTCGATATCAAGTACGTTCCAGGTCCACAGAATGTTGTTGCAGATGCTCTAAGCCGTGTGCCCTTTGTGAAGCAGAGAGTCGGTCTCAGACTTGTTCAAGAGCCTTTCAGAAGTCTTCTTTCTGAGGTCCAGGGTGTGACAAGTGATTCTGTTCAGGACACCTTCCGCTGCTCTGCTGCCCGTGATGGGGACCCACAACCAGACAGTTCTGAGAGTATGCCCGCTGCTCTACAGGTCTACACTCAGTCCATTGGAAGGGATGAGATATCTGCTGTTCTGCAGTCACACAACGAGTGGGAGACTGGAGCAAGAACCCGTGCCGTTGCTGCTCTGCACCATGTGCCACAGCTGATCCCAGGAGGTCAAGATTCACTCCCTGCCTATACAGAGAAGGAACTACGTGATGAACAGCTCAAAGACAGACCCCTTTCTCGAGTCTTGTATTATGTAGAAAGACGTCGTAGACCCTCGAGGAGAGAACGAGCTAGAGAATCAGTCACAGCTTTAAGATACCTGAAGCACTGGGAGAAGCTTGTTTTGAACAATGGAATACTCTTCAGAGTTTCAAGAGACCTGTCTAACAAGACTAAACGTCATCAATACGTGGTTCCTGAGTCACTTAAAGCTGCTGTCCTCAGGGGTATCCACGACGATGCTGGTCACCAGGGCCAATTCAGAAGTCTCGGGCTGGCTAGGCAGAGATTCTTTTGGCTCAGTCTCGACAGAGAGGTGAGGGACTATGTCCGCAGCTGCAAGCGTTGCATTGTCAGCAAGGCAGCCGAACCTGCTGACAGGGCGCCCCTGGAGAGCATCACGTCCCCCAGGCCACTCCAGCTCGTTTGCATTGATTTTTGGTCGGCTGAAGATGCAAGCAACAAGTCGGTCGATGTACTGGTGTTGACCGACCATTTTACAAGAATGGCCCAGGCGTTCCTCTGCAAAGACCAGTCAGCCAAGCAGGTGGCCAGAATTCTCTGGGACAAGTTCTTCTGTGTGTACGGGTTCCCAGAGCGTATCCATAGCGACCAAGGGGCCAGCTTTGAGAGTCAGCTGATCAGTGAGCTGCTCAGAGTGTCTGGTATAAGGAAATCACATACCACCCCTTATCATCCTATGGGCAATGGAAGCGTGGAACGTTTTAACAGGACTCTAGGCAACATGATCCGTGCACTGACTCCTGTCACGAAAGCCAACTGGCCAAGGCGTCTTCAGACGTTGACATTCATGTACAACAGCACGGTTCATGAGACAACAGGATATGCTCCTTTCTTTTTGATGTTCGGACGGACTCCTCGTCTACCAGTTGATGTGCTTTTCCGCACTGTCCTGAATGATTCAGCTGTGGTCAGTTATGACAAGTATGTGGTGTCCCTTACAAAAGATCTAAAGGATGCCATGCTGATAGCCCAGGCACACGTCACAAAAGAACAGCACCGTCACACTGAGCTCTACAACAAGAGAGCAAAAGGGCCCACCATCGATGTTGGTGACCGTGTGTTGGTAGCCAACAAGAGGGAGAGAGGAAAGAGAAAGGTTGCTGATCGCTGGGAATCAACTGTGTATACCGTGGTGGGTAGGAACACTGAAACGCATACTTACAAGATACAGGACACGGTCACTAGACAGGAAAGAGTGGTCCACCGAAACCTCTTGATGTTGGTGAATTTCCTGCCTGTAGACGACACAAGTGTGTTCTCTGACCCAGGTTCATCCCTGCCTTCCGTTCAAGTGTCCAAGTCAAGCGACGACTCTGCCTCAGTTAATGGACAAGACTCCTTGCCGGATGGTATGGATGGAGACCGTGATGGTCGGGTTCCTAGCTCAGGATCTGAGCGAACGCAGAGGAAGACTGGTCAAGAGCCTGTGGATGCTGAGGGAAGAACTGTCGAGTGGGTCGTTCAATCACCATTCCCCGAACCATCTGAAGTTGAGTCAGTTGGAAATGGAGGAACAGAACCAGCCCCCCTTATCCCTCAGAACAATCCAGAGATGTCTGAAGGCCCCACAGACCATTCTGTCACCTCTGGCCCAAGACTACTGACCGACACTGACGTTAGTACAGATGTTGTTAGACACACAGATGGACAGTCAGATAGTTGTGACTCAGACATGCTCACACCTACACAGACTGATGAACGGACTGTTGTGACACAGACAGACAATGCTACCGACACACATAGTATTGACACTTTAGCTACTGTCTCACAGTCTCAAAATCCCAGTTTATCCACACAGGTGAGATCTAGGTTTGGCCGCATTATCAAGCCAGTTGACAGACTGATCCAAACTATGTCAAGACAAGACATCGTTCACACACATCCATCCATGCAGACTGTTTGCAGGTTAGTCTTTCAGGTATTTCATGACTAGTCAGTGTCGTTTGAAGTCATGTTCAAACACATTTAGTAATGTGATGTAGTCCAAGTCTGGATAGTTTTGAGGAGATTGGCTTGGCTATTGACTTTAAGTACACTGTAAATGGGTCTTGTGGGGTGTATAAGGCACCCTGCTGCCAGTGGTTGGTTGGAGAGTTTATGCGCTCTTCCTCCACTTCATCCGTCTTGGATACCTTCGTGGTTGGCTGTCCTGTAATTGGTGACCCTTTGACTAGTGTTGACAGGGAATGTACTGGTTTCCCTTTGGAAATGCTTTGCGGTCGCTGATTGTATTTGGCGAATTTCAGAGGGGGTGGGTGTAACGGAGTTATAAATGCAAATAGATTAAATGTAAATAGAGTTTGAGTTTCGCCATAAATAAGCGTGTTTTATTACTGTTGGTGTTTTGGAGCCACCTTTGGGGATGTGACGTACTGCAGGTCTGCAAGTTATTATATTCATATGTCGTTGTCATAATCAGACAGAAGAAATATGCCTGTCAGCGGTAGGTCCATAACGAAAAATGACCATCACAATTTGTAAATTTTTAGATAGCTAGATGCAATAAATGTCGAGAAGTTCGACATGTAATTTGTATTTTCTATAATAAGTATGTAATGTGATGGTTTGTAATGTAAGTTTGTTAATGGGCAGAAAGTTTGATTATATAATATTTCTTGAACACGAGGTTCATTGTTCACACGGAGATTAGCAAGCTAGAACACTGGGAACCTTCCACTACTCACGTTCCGAAGCTAGCTAAATATAGAATAGTATACTAATAGCCATACTGAACCTGACGTGTTTTCTATTTTGTTTCACTTGTGCAGATACTCGTATGTCATCCGTTGTTTGTTTATCATCAGGTATGACGCTCCAATGCCAACATGTGTGTGTTATGCGTGCATTGTTGTTTTAATTGTTTGTTTGTGCACTGGTTTGCTTTTGTGTGATAATGTGTATATAGCGAGACAGAAGAAATATGCCTGTCAGCGACACTCGTATGTCATCCGTTGTTTGTTTATCATCAGAATAAAGTTGAAAAGCTGCAAATCCGTCTCCGTCCCTGACTGCAATAGAACCGTTACATACGACAACATCGATGCATTTGGAGATGTATGAGGAGACACAGTCTGTGTATTCATTGATTTCCCCATCAGCTGCAACACAGAACATCTGCCATTATGTTGTATCAAAGCAGTCCTGTAAAGTGCTAATGGATTCAGCACTCCAGTGTCTAGCTATCTTGCTTCACACTGCTACGTTACTGTACTGTTATCTAGATTGTCCATCTTATCTAGCTAGATAGATACCTCTCCACAGTCTCGCCAGAGACGGAAAAAAAATAAGAATAAAGAATCTTTGTAGGTTATTAGCTAGCCTCAACTGTTATATACAGATCTTTCCCAGTGGTGAAAGAACATGACTCGTCTACAATGATGTGCTTGTTGCGTTTAATGAAGAGGTCGTGTTTTCATTTTTTGATTGAGACCTGTACCCTTTTGCTTTGATTATTGTTATGTCCCCTTCGTTGTTGATCTTAATATTTTGGATACATCCTTCCATGTTTGTTAAACCATTTTGTTAACCTTTTGTTAAATTGCTGCACCTCAAGGCACCTTTTTTTCTCTTTTAATTTGTGTTAATACTGTAGGCCAATCACTTGTATTTCATTGGGCCTAATGTAGTAAACAAACACTATTAAATGACTGAGACAGTTATTTTGTATTAATTTAAGTGTTAAAAGGGACTTTTGTACTAGGCCCTACTGCTTGATTTGAAGGCCTGTTGCCCTGTTGATTAAATAAATAGGTAAAAAAAATATATATGTTTATTGTGTTTGACTGTTCAGTACTGTTGATATTCATTACATTTAAAAAGCAGATATAAAAGTAACTTAAAAGTTACTTTCCCTAGTAACTAATTACTTTTGATATACAGTAACTGGTGAAGTAATTCAATTACCTAAGAAAGAAGTAACTAGTAACTGTAACTAAGTACTCATTTTCAGTAACTTGCCCAACACTGGTGTTGATGTGTGTTTGTGTGTATATGTACAGTTAGGCCCATACATATTTGGACATTGACACAATTTTCATAATTTTGGCTCTGTACACCACCACAATGGATTTGAAATGGAACAATCAAGATGTGCTTTAAGTGCAGACTTTCAGCTTTAATTTGAGGGTATTTACATCCAAATCAGGTGAACGGTGTAGGAATTGCAACATATTTTATCTGTGCCCCCCCCCCCCCCCCCCTTTTTAAGGGACCAAAAGCAATTGGACAATTGGCTGCTCAGCTATTCCATGTCCAGGTGTGTGTTATTCCTCATTTTTCCCATTAACAAGGAGCAGATAAAAGGTCTAGAGATAATTTCAAGTGTGGTATTTGTGTTTGGAATCTGTTGCTATCAACTCTCAATATGATGTCCAAAGAGCTGTCACTATCAGTGAAGCAAGCCATCACTGGGCTGAAAAATCGAAACAAACCCATCAGAGAGATAGCACAAACATTAGGTGTGGCCAAATCATCTGTTTGGTACATTCTTAAAAAGAATGAACACACTGGTGAGCTCAGTAACACAGAAAGACCCGGAAGACCACGGAAAACAACTGTGGTGGATGAGTGAAGAATTATTTCTTTGGAGAAGAAAAACCCCTTCACAACAGTTGGCCAGATCAACAATACTCTCCAGGAGGTAGGCGTATCTGTGTCAAAGTCAACAATCAAGTAAGACTTCACCAGAGTGAATACAGAGGGTTCACCACAAGATGTAAACCATTGGTGAGCCTCAAAAACAGAAAGACCTGATTAGAGTTGGCCAAAACACATCTAAAAGAGCCTGTTTAGTTCTGAAACAACATCCTATGGAAAGATGAGACAAAGATCAACCAGCATGATGGGAAGAGAAGAGTATGAAGAAGGGAAGGAACTGCTCATGATCCAAAGCATACCACCTCATCAGTGAAGCATGGTGTAGTAACAGAAAACTCTTATATAGTCCAGGCAATAGCCCATTTTGGAGCCAAAAATAGAAGTAATTGTAAAAGATTTTTTTTCAGCATAGATCATTTCTATGAGGTGTCCAGAACAACAAACTAAGGGCCTGATTTACTAACATTGCGACCACAGCTTAATCTGCGCCTTTGCCAAAGCACAAATTAACGCACGGTGTATTTCATCCTATTTATCAAACAAGAACGTTGACTTGTCATTAGTGCCCAACCCCGCCCATTAGTGTCAATAGCAATCCGCTAAAATATAGCCTGCGTTTTCCTGCCACCATGGATAATGAGTTAAAATTATAATTAGAGCTTTTGGTTGACGAGGCTACAGCAAACTAACCTGGGTAAATATAGAATCTCATAAATATTTTTCCGTTAAGCCCTTTTGTCCACATTAAAAGTTGTGATCACTTTAACTGTCTAAGGTCTATATCCCTTGTCCGGGATATTTTTATTTTTTTGTCAAAAAAAATGTTAAGCTACGCGAGTTTTCGTCTTAGAGACATAAAAAGAACAACCACGGAAACATTGAACCCTTTTCTTTTATAATATATACAGTTCAAATGTTTTAAATAAATAAGCGCTTTGTCAGAGGAATAGAACTGATGTGTAGAACTAGTATCTGAGTGGGGTTTCTGCTGCTAAGGACCCACCCATTAGCAAATGACAGCTATTCATATGATAAGGAGATGGTGATTCAGTGATCTCCATTGGGTCAGGTTTGGCAAGATTCACTCCGGGGGTTTTGGGCCACAAAGACATTCTAGGGCCATTAGGATATGGCCTTTGTCTTTGCGAGAGGTGTCACAGGTTTGTTCACACCAACTCATCAATATGCATTTGTAGGGGCACAGATTTAGGAATGGCACAGGACACTCTGAAATTATAAATATGTGGTAGTGAAACAAGACATACTTTCTGAATGCTAAACTAACATGTGTTTAGCCAACACCTATGTTTACAAGGCTCAGAAATAAAAAGTCTTGTGAATAAATCTTTACAATGTGTTTTTGTACAAAGTCTGAGCACCTCTGAAACAAGGTTTTTCCAAGGGTATGTTTACATTTGATTTAAATTAAACTTTTTTTACTACATTCCTTTTACTTACATGATATTATTGCTGAGGTCTTCTAGAATAGAATCATATATTCCATTTGTGCATCAATGTTTTTAGTTAAGCAAAATGTACAAAAACATCAAGGCATGTCAGACAACTTAGAAAAGTCTAAAAGGCCTTGGACCTCAGAGTGTTAAGTTCATGACTGTCCTTTATTGGTGAGCTGATTTGGGGAAATTAAACTCTTCAATGAACATTGAGTTTCTGGGTTGCTATGGCTACCCCTCAGTGTGCCTGTGCAGCTTCATATTATCGAGTTTATGTTCACAAGTTCATATTTACACCTATTAACATGAGTTTATCACACACAGGCAGGGGCGGACTGGGGGGAAAAAGTGGCCCGGGAGTTACTGTCAGACCGGCCCACTCAATACACGGCGCGCAGCCCACTAAGTACACGCCGCGCTGCCCACTCAGTACACACCGCATTGCCCACTCAATGGATCGCACGTATCGACCAGTCAGTGGCCTACTAGGAAAAATACCCATACACTTAACATTATTTTGGATGATCAGACATTGCCACACAGGGCGGTACAAAATAAAATTCTAAAGTGCACATCTCAGGTCAACAAGGACTAGTGCAGTCAAACCATGGCTTTACCATTTCTTTTTTTTCAAGTTTGCTGTGAACATAGCAGTCAGGCCTCTTATTTTTTTGCTTTCAGCCAGCTACTCAAACAGACAAGCCTGTTGCAGAATCATCAATCTAGATAACATATTAACATTGTTTATAATGTAAGTGTTGTGAAACGCAAGCTCTTGATAACATATTACCAATCTAGATAACATATGAACATTGTTTATAATGTAAGTGTGGTGTGTAACACATTGATTTTAGCATAACAAACTAGCTGGTAAACTTATTTGACACCAGTTAATAGAAATGATAAGATTGGCCTATTTACAACTACCACCATGGATAGCTTGCTCATCGATTGTAAGCAAGTGACTACGGCTAACATGTTAAAATAGATAATCTCGATGTTGACAATAGCACCAGCTTGCTTATTTTACCAGATCATAACGGTCTCAATTTAGGTAGACTAGCTGTAGGGAACGTTACCTCAGCTGTGAATAGCAAGCTAACATTTGGCAAGGTCAACAATGCCACATCTTACCTTATTACTGTCACCAGTCGGTGGTTTTCCAAATAAAATGTAGGCTAGAGTAATTGACATTTAATAACACCTACAACAAAATTAGACGGACGGAAGAGATAGACAGAGGCAGCGACGGGCTGTGCCTCATCCGTGTTAGAAGGGCTAGCTAGGGCTGACTGCACACGTCACTACGGTTGCGTGCCCTGGCGGGGCGTGTTGCGTGTATGTATACAAATCCAATTTTAAGAATCCTCCCTCAATCGGCACAGCTGAGAACAATTCGGCTGTGTAAGAACCAATTTTCAGGTGTTCATTAATAAGGTGGAGATTTTTCCTTACGTTGAACTTCCGAAGTCAGTAAAACACATTCAAGAAGAAACTTTAAAAAAAAAAAGTATGTAGTTCTTAGAGACAATGAGACTGTTGTCATCAACGGCCTGTAAAAAATGATACCAATATGCGCTGGGAGTGGGCCGGATGGCGCTGGGCCGGTTGATGATGACGGTGGGCCGGTGTTTTGGGCCATCGGCCCACCGGGGATTTCCCCGGTACCCCCGATGGCCAGTCCGCCCCTGCACACAGGCAACTGCAAACTGTTAAGATGGTTCCCTAAGCAAGAGATAGCGAGGATAGTTACTTAATAGCCAGGTTAACTGCCCATAGCAACCCATTTAATAGTCTGGTAGGAATACACAACACCCCTTACTTTAAAATGGTGTATTCCAACACTGAAAACAATGCTTTTCAAAAACGCTGCCCTCGGCGGATACATTTGAATCTGGACTTGTAGTGTGGACAGGGCAGGGGAAACTGAAGTTCAGACATTCGGTTGCCTTGACACTTATTTTGGTTATAACATCAAAATAAACATGGAAGGTGAAATGAATATGCTGCTCTGGCTCTACAATTAAGAAATTGGAAAAGTGTTAGTCGTGTTGAAAATATTCTGTCTGCGCGTTATCTTCGCCTTATTCTACTAACTCCTGCCATATCAAAGTTTTCAGACTCAATCAAAATAGCGCTTCCTGGTTAAGACGTGCTTTTATGAGGCGGAGAATTATCCCGCAAATTAGAGACGCACTTTCGGCAGGCAGTTTTAGTAAATACCACGGAATACATAATTAGGCGCACTTAACGCCTCTCTTTGCGGCAAACACCCATTTTTCCTCATACCCTGCCACCTCTTTGCGGCTCACACCCACAGAGCGGTAAATTGCGCTTCTACTCAAATGAGCCTCCTTTGTAAATACCATTTTATGTTTACATCCGCTATTTTACGCCTGAAATGGGCGCAATCCTGTTAGTAAATCAGGCCCTTAAAGTCCTAAGAAATCTTACTTGAGAAAATATGTTTAGTTCTCATCAATCTGAGATGTGTGCTCATAATGCATGGCAAAAATACCCCAAAAATTTAATTTTTTCCTTTACTCCTATTAAAATAAAACTTAACACAATGAAAGTATCCATTAAAATTAAAAAAAATTGTATTACAAGTTTCTTTGAAAATTAATTTTAATATGCAAATGAGCTATACATTTCGAATATGCCCGAAATACACCCAATAGGCTTAATTGTTTCCTTTACTCCTACCACAATAAAACTTCACATAGCAAAAGTATACATAAAACGTAACTTTTTTTTGTATTACAAGTTTCTTTGAAATGAATTTGAATATGCAGATTAGCGTCACACTTATTGAATATGTCCTGATAGCATAGGCAGAAACATCATACCCCTGGCAGGTACTTCCAAGCCAGGCAGTTTTCAGGTTAGAGGCCAGTTTAAAAGCAATTGCCATCTCCCATTGGCAGTAGGATGATAGGATGAAGATTGGGCCTATGTATTTGTCATACATATGAATGGTGTTTCTGCCTATGGACCTATTCAATAAGTGTGGAGCTCATGTGCACATACAAATTCATTTAAAGGCACCCAGTGCAACTTTCGAGGCTTAAAAATAAACATTCAATTTCTAGTCTTTTTTACACGTAGTAAGTTTCAATAACTCCATACGATTACATATCGACATTCAAGGAGCAAAGATAAGACGTCATTGTGTGGTGAGAACTGATAGAAAATCGATAACAACAACAATCACCGCCATTTTCTTTATTTTTTGTAACCTACAATAAATAAAGCAGGATTCCAGTCAATGGAAAAATGGCCTCTCCCCACCGGCGATTGTTGTTGTTTACGATTTTCTATCAGTTCTCACCACACAACGACGTCTCATCTTTGCTCCTTGAATGTCGATATGTAATGGTATGGAGTTATTGAAACTTACTACGTGTAAAAAAGACTAGAAATTGAATGTTTATTTTTCATTGAATGTTTATATAAAGTTGCACTGGGTGCCTTTAAAAAGAAACTTGTAATACAAACATTTTTACTTTTCATGGGTTCTTTCATTGTGTAAAGTTTCATTTTGATAGGAATAAAGGAGAAAAATACATTTTTGAGGCATATTTTTATCATGCATTATTAGCACACATCTTATATTGATGAGAATTACATGAAGGCAATGACCTGGTGTGTGGATATAATTGCCTCTGCACCTCAAGGCTGACAGTTGAAACTGATAAGTAGGAGTAGGCAACATAGGGAAATGCATGACTCCTTCAGAGAAGCTGACCTATGCCCATGTTGGTAGATAGCAAGTAGAAGTGGAATTTAACTTCATTTTTTTATGTCTTCCAAACCACTAGGTTTGTGAACCTGAGGATCCCATTGGAGGAACCAGTCCACCCATCACCTGCAACTTCATTTTTTGGTTAATGGATACCATTTTATGGTTGTTTCACAATGAGGGCAATGACCTGGTGTGTGGATATAATTGCCTCTGCACCTCAAGGCTGACAGTTGAAAATGAATTACACATATTTCCTCAACTTGGATTTCTTGGACTTTAAGTATGTTGTTCTGGACACCTCATAAAAATGATCTATGCTGAAAAAAATTCTTTTACAATTAGTCTGTCGTAAAACGCTATTTTGCCTGGACTAAAAGGTGAGAAGCTTCTTTTACTGTCTATGGAGTGAAGGTGTCAGCAATAACATCACGGGAATCCTTCATCACAGACAGTACGAGTGACGTCACAAAGGCTATTTAACCGTGTGGACCGCTCTATGTTCTATCACTCACTCCCTCATTATCCTCATACTGAGGAGGAAGGTTGCAAGGTGAGTCTGGCAGTCAGATTTTCCTTAGAACATTTAGCCTTCTTTATCATTACATTGAACCAGAAAGATTTGGTGCAGGCCAAAATTACAGCACATTGTGTCAGTTTTTGCCTATGTAGCCCACTGTACAAAGTTTATTTGTGCAGACGATATTTTACTGAATAAAAACTGTGCTAGATTACTTTATGAGATTTGTGTAACCTTTCACATGCCCCAGTCAATTTTGATTCTGACCACTTTTAACTCAAATTCGAGTCGAAATTGTTGACATTGTCATTTGAGTCTTGTGGAAATTGTTGCTTCACGGTTGCGTAGATGTAGGACTTCAGGGTTGCGTATGCTTTAGGAGGCTACGAGAAGGCCAATTCAATAAAAAATAAATAACGTTTACACTTTAGAACATTTTATATTACAGCAGTCCTACTCTGCAGGAACAGACCAGTCCATTGTCTGCGTAGTCACAATGTAAGCAAAATCAGTGCTTTATTACACTGCACCTGTTTGGCGAGCAGTTCAGTCTGAAACACACGTTTTCAGTATACTTTTTCACTCTTGCAACTTCATTTTTTGGTTAATGGATACCATTTTATGGTTGTTACACAATGAGGGCAATGACCTGGTGTGTGGATATAATTGCCTCTGCACCTCAAGGCTGACAGTTGAAACTGATAAGTAGGAGTAGGCAACATAGGGAAATGCATGACTCCTTCAGAGAAGCTGACCTATGCCCATGTTGGTAGATAGCAAGTAGAAGTATCTCATCCAGATTTTAACTTGATTTTATTATGTCTTCCAAACCACTAGGTTTGTGAACCTGAGGATCCCATTGGAGGAACCAGTCCACCCATCACCTCGCCCCCTCAGTGGTTCGTACAAGAATCATACTCTGCGGATTTAAAGTGATTCATGGTAAGGAAATGAGAGGAGTTTAATAACTAAATGAAGATAAAACATGGAATTATCTATCTAAAGCCAATATGATCCAATGATTGTATAACTGGATTCATATTAGCAACAGAGAGAGAGATTCCACATCAATCAGTATTCGTGAGCAAAGGTCACACTATAAGAGAGAAACCTTTGTAAGGACATTTAGGTAAGCAATTGACCTGTCGCTAAGCGCCGCCCTTAGAACGCAGATGAACCAATGACATTCCAGCCTGAACTGGACTCGGACATCGGCTCCGATAACTCCATTGAAAACAACAGGGAGGAGACATGTTACAATGATTTAATGATCGATTGATGTTGCTTATGAAAAAAAAAAAAACATGGTCAAACGATGTGCTTGGGGTACATGTAACACCGACAGTATAGGTATCCCGATAGGCTGCAGAATGGGGTATATTTCATCCCTTTCCCCAAGCCACAACGGGACAAAAACAAGTGTAATTGTGGTAATGTAGTTTCAACATAAATGGCCAAACGATGTGCATGGGGTAGATACAACACTGTATACAATACGAGTTATCGTGAGAAGATAGGCAATGGGGTATATTGTATCTCATTTCCTAAACGAAAACAAGACCGGTCCAAAATATCTCCGGTGGATTAAGCTGTGTGACAGACCGCACAGTGAACGCTACGTTCATTAGCTTTCTGCCATACTCTTGTTAGAATTTCCCATTGCTTAAGCAATCAACTAAGCCTACATGATAAAAGGCATAGGCCTACTCATTATTCACAGTACCTGCTTACTTTCACCACTGATGTCATGCTAGGCTTAGGCAAGTCATCTCTGGTTCAAATTAGCTAACGTTAATGATTCAATGCGCTAGCGTAACTTTGTCAGTTATGGGACAGTTTATTAAACAAACGATAGGTTTAATAATGGATTAACATGGCAACGTGAACGAAACACACGCATGCCGGTAATTAAAAAGGTTACATTAACAAGCTAAACAGTAAGGACCATAGCCTATGGTTTGGACACTGTCCTGTCAGGGGCAGGTTCCTGCTAGTTAATAAACGTAGGTGTACATCTCGGTGCCTTCCAGATTAGTTAAATTAACTGACTGTGAATTCATTGTATCTTTCCCATGCGGTGCATGAACAATGCAGGTATTGGATGTATTTATCTGCAATCGCGATGACCGTGAGTTAGGCTTCTCCCTCTTGCATTGAGCTCTGTAAATTCTCGCCTCAAATTTAAGCTTGTTATCCACCATATCGAGTTTTAAATTGTATACATATCCCTCCATTGCATAATTAAGACCCTTTTGAAGGCTTCTAGGCGAAATCAGGTCCTTTTGTCTCCAAAAGTTGTCTAGAGCCTCTTGGGATATAGTTTTGTCACTGATAGCTGCCATTGTAAACTCTAGTCATCTCTGATAAACTGTCCGATTTAGCAGCTGTCACAATGGGGGGCGGGGCTTAGCGATAGGTCAACTAGAAAATGCATTTCCTGAAGGAAATACCAGTGCATGAAATGCAAAGGTTAAGAAAGGAAGAAGAAAAGAAAGAAGAGTGAAAGAAGGAAAGAAGAAAGGAAAGAAGAGTGTAAGAAGGAAAGAAGAGTGAAGAAAGGAAAGAAAAGTGGAAGAAGGAAAGAAGAGTGGATGAAGGAAAAAAGAAAGGCAAGAAGAGTGGAAGAAGGAAAGACAAAAGGAAAGAAGAGTGAAGAAAGGAGAGAAGAGTGGAAGAGGGAAAGAAGAAAGGAAAGAAGAGTGAAAGAAGGAAAGAAGAAAAGAAAGAAGAGTGAAGAAAGGAAAGAAGAGTGGAAGAAGGAAAGAAGAAAAGAAAGAAGAGTGAAATAATGAAAGAAGAAAGGAAAGAAGAGTGAAGGAAGGAAAGAAGAGTGGAAGAAGGAAATAAGGAAAGAAAGAAGAGTGAAAGCAGGAAAGAAGAGTGTAAGAAGGAAAGAAGAGTGAAGAAAGGAAAGAAAAGTGGAAGAAGGAAAGAAGAGTGGATGAAGGAAAAAAGAAAGGCAAGAAGAGTGGAAGAAGGAAAGAAAAATGGAAGAAGAAAATAAGAAAGGAAAGAAGAGTGGAAGAAGGAAAGAAGAGTGAACAAGAGTGGCTCTGGATGAAGAGATAAAGAGAGAGTGAAAATATTGAAAAAAGGAGATAAAAATGGAGTGAAGAAGAGAGATTGAGTGTGAGAGAAAGTTGACAGAGAGAAAGATGGAGAGATGGAGAGAAAAAAATAGAGAATGGATGGTGTCTTAATGTTCCTAGTTACAGTTAAATTGAGAGGGACAGAGAGAGAAGAGGTTCTTTGGATTTGGCACAGGTGTCAGTGAAGCATACTAAGGCAGAAGGCAGTAACTTCTATGTTAAAGCTCAGTGGTATGATAACAATGGAATAATGACCCTATTAATTAATCAGTAGTAATACTATTTAATTTATCACAATTACCAATACAATGATTATCTCACACACACACACACACACACACACACACACACACACACACACACACACACACACACACACACACACACACACACACACACCATTGAATTATCACATTAAGCACATAAAACAATGAACTTGAATTGTCACATGAAACACATAAAACATCTATGTCAGTCCATTGGGGTGTGTGTGTGTGTGTGTGTGTGTGTGTGTGTGTGTGTGTGTGAGAGAGAGAGAGAGAGAGAGAACGATAGAGAATGAGGCCCATTTTCCCCCTCCACATGCCCCCGCTCGCCAAGCGAAGTTACCCGATTTAGATGCACCTTTTTCGGACTAGCCACAGGCACTGGGTGGGGGAATAGCCCGATAGCTTAGCATATCTGCCATGCAATTCTAATGGTAATGCTACCTAGCTTGGTATGCTAACTGTCGGTAGCCTATACATCGTGAAATCAACCAAAATACTGATGTCACTGGCTTTAATTTGATAATGGCATGTTAGTAGTACATTTAATATCAGTACATTTGTTTAATTACAGTGCATGAAATGCCCTGTATTGTTATTCCTAGGCTTCTTCTTCTTCTTCTTCTTCTTCTTCTTCTTCTTCTTCTTCTTATTCTTGTTACCTTTTTCTGCGATTAATTCAGCCCGAACCGCTTAACGTAGAAACTTCATTCAAACTTTGTCGCGTAGGTCTTGTAAAGGACACTTATGCTATGTATTTTTCACTCTTCTAAACTTGATACTTTTTAAGATATTAAATAAAAACGAATCGAAATTTTCCCATTGACTTACATTGGGCCATTATGACATCATAATAGGGTCTTTAAACTGGCTTGCACCTGTGCTTCACTGACAGCTGCGCCAAATCAAAGGAACTTCTTCTCTGTCCCTCTCAATTTAACTGTAACTAGGAACATTAAGACACCTTCCATTCTCTACTTTTTTTCTCTCCATCTCTCCATCTTTCTCTCTATCCCTCTCAGTCTACTTTCTCTCACACTCAATCTCTCTTCTTCACTCCATTTTTATCTCCTTTTTTCAATATTTTCACTCTCTTTTTCTCTTCCACTCATCTTTCCTTCTTCCACTCTTCTTTCCTTCTTTCACTTTTCTTTCCTTTCTTCACTCTCCTTTCTTCTTTCCTTCTTTCACTCTTCTTTCCTTTTCTTCTTTCCTTCTTCAACTATTATTTCCTTCTTTCACTCTTCTTTCCTTTCTTCACTCTTCTTTCTTTTCTTCTTCCACTCTTCTTTCCTTTCTTCACTCTTCTTTCTTTTCTTCTTTCCTTCTTTCACTCTTCTTTCCTTCATCCTCTCTTCTCTCCTTTCTTCACTCTTCTATCCTTTCTTCTTTCCTTCTTCCACTCTTCTTTCCTTTCTTCTTTCCTTCTTTCACTCTTCTTTCTTTTCTTCTTCCTTTCCTAACTTTTGCATTTCATGCACTGGTATTTCCTTCAGGAAATGCATTTTCTAGTTACTGCTGATATTTTACAAATACGTCAAAAACTCATTTTTGACCAAACTTGAAGTTACGGTCTTTTGCCTTAGCACGGCAGAGTAAAGCACAGGTGCAAGCAGTTTAAAGACCCTATTATGATGTCATAATGGCCCAATGTAAGTCAATGGGAGAAATTTATATTCGTTTTTCTTTAATATTTTAAAAAGTATAAAGTTTAGAAAAGTGAAAAATACATAGCATAAGTGTCGTTTACAAGACCTACGCGACAAAGTTTGAATGAAGTTTCTACGTTAAGTGGTTCGGGCTGAATTAATCGCAGAAAAAGGTAACAAGAATAAGAAGAAGAAGAAGCCTAGGAATAACAATACAGGGCATTTCATGCACTGTAATTAACAGTAGGTAACTAGAAAATGCATTTCCTGAAGGAAATACCAGTGCATGAAATGAAAGAAAGGAAGAAGAAAAGAAAGAAGAGTGAAAGAAGGAAAGAAGAGTGGAAGAAGGAAAGACAAAAGGAAAGAAGAGTGAAGAAAGGAGAGAAGAGTGGAAGAAGGAAAGAAGAAAGGAAAGAAGAGTGAAAGAAGGAAAGAAGAAAAGAAAGAAGAGTGAAGAAAGGAAAGAAGAGTGGAAGAAGGAAAGAAGAAAAGAAAGAAGAGTGAAATAATGAAAGAAGAAAGGAAAGAAGAGTGAAGGAAGGAAAGAAGAGTGGAAGAAGGAAATAAGAAAAGAAAGAAGAGTGAAAGAAGGAAAGAAGAAAGGAAAGAAGAGTGGAAGAAGGAAAGAAGAGTGAAGAAAGGAAAGAAAAGTGGAAGAAGGAAAGAAAAGTGGATGAAGGAAAAAAGAAAGGCAAGAAGAGTGGAAGAAGGAAAGAAAAATGGAAGAAGAAAATAAGAAAGGAAAGAAGAGTGGAAGAAGGAAAGAAGAGTGAACAAGAGTGGCTCTGGATGAAGAGATAAAGAGAGAGTGAAAATATTGAAAAAAGGAGATAAAAATGGAGTGAAGAAGAGAGATTGAGTGTGAGAGAAAGTTGACTGAGAGAGAAAGATGGAGAGTTGTAGAGAAAAAAAAATAGAGAATGGATGGTGTCTTAATGTTCCTAGTTACAGTTAACTTGAGAGGGACAGAGAGAGAAGACGTTTTTTGGATTTGGCACAGGTGTCAGTAAAGCACAGGTGCAAGCCAGTTTAAAGACCCTATTATGATGTCATAATGGCCCAATGTAAGTCAATGGGAGAAATTTATATTCGTTTTTCTTTAATATCTTAAAAAGTATAAAGTTTAGAAAAGTGAAAAATACATAGCATAAGTGTCGTTTACAAGACCTACGCGACAAAGTTTGAATGAAGTTTCTACGTTAAGCGGTTCGGGCTGAATTAATCGCAGAAAAAGGTAACAAGAATAAGAAGAAGAAGAAGAAGCCTAGGAATAACAATACAGGGCATTTCATGCACTGTAATAAGGCCACTTTATCAGTATCAATACAAGCATTAGCAAAAGGACATAGAGGGGGAGAGAATGGCTGCCTGGCAGGGTGTATGGGAATTGTATTTGTTGAGTTTTGATGGGTTATGTTTAGGTAGGGTTGGATTTTAGTTAGGATAGCAAGGGTGGTGGGGTAAACATCAGTGCCCAACTGGCTGGTGACAGCTGCAACACGCGTCACATGCTGTACCATGATCTGTAATTACAGTGCATGAAATGCCCTGTATTGTTATTCCTAGGCTTCTTCTTCTTCTTCTTCTTCTTCTTCTTCTTCTTCTTATTCTTGTTACCTTTTTCTGCGATTAATTCAGCCCGAACCGCTTAACGTCGAAACTTCATTCAAACTTTGTCGCGTAGGTCTTGTAAAGGACACTTATGCTATGTATTTTTCACTTTTCTAAACTTTATACTTTTTAAGATATTAAATAAAAACGAATCTAAATTTTCCCATTGACTTACATTGGGCCATTATGACATCATAATAGGGTCTTTAAACTGGCTTGCACCTGTGCTTCACTGACAGCTGCACCAAATCAAAGAAACCTCTTCTCTGTCCCTCTCAATTTAACTGTAACTAGGAATATTAAGACACCTTCCATTCTCTACTTTTTTTTCTCTCCATCTCTCCATCTTTCTCTCTATCCCTCTCAGTCTACTTTCTCTCACACTCAATCTCTCTTCTTCACTCCATTTTTATCTCCTTTTTTCAATATTTTCACTCTCTTTTTCTCTTCCACTCTTCTTTCCTTCTTCCACTCTTCTTTCCTTCTTTCACTTTTCTTTCCTTTCTTCACTCTCCTTTCTTCTTTCCTTCTTTCACTCTTCTTTCCTTTCTTCTTTCCTTCTTCAACTATTATTTCCTTCTTTCACTCTTCTTTCCTTTCTTCACTCTGGTTTCTTTTCTTCTTCCACTCTTCTTTCCTTTCTTCACTCTTCTCTCTTTTCTTCTTTCCTTCTTTCACTCTTCTTTCCTTCATCCTCTCTTCTCTCCTTTCTTCACTCTTCTTTCCTTTCTTCTTTCCTTCTCCCACTCTTCTTACCTTTCTTATTTCCTTCTTTCACTCTTCTTTCTTTTCTTCTTCCTTTCCTAACTTTTGCATTTCATGCACTGGTATTTCCTTCAGGAAATGCATTTTCTAGTTGATATTGCAATTTTATGTGTTTGTTGTGGTAAGTTATGTTAAGTTCTGTTGGCTGGCTGGTTTGGTGCATGGGGAGTTTTAGTGAAACAAGCATAGTAAGGGTGGCAGGAAACAATAGCTAGAGTGACTAATTATCCTGCAAGTGTCCCATTGTTTAGTCACGTAGTTGCCGTTGACGGGGGGGTCTTTGACGCTTGTCTGTGAAATAAATTAAATCCAAAGCGGTCCGTGTAGAGTTCCAAGTGGTTTGGTTTATTACCAGATTGGATGCTACAACTGGTTTGCAAATCAAATGAATAAAGGTTTAAAGCATAAAGAGTAGCAAGGCCTATCCTCGACCAGCGAGCCAGCAAAATTATCTCAGAGCAAGGTCAAAAGCTGTGTGCTCCCAATCAGCCGCACCTCCAATAGGTCACGCACCTATTTAATGGCCTTTTGACCTCTAGAGGGCACAAATTCTCAGAAAATAGAAATTAAAGCAAGCATTAAAATAAGGTATTAAATAAATACAGAAATGGCTCCTACAATAGCAGAGAGAGGAAGAGAGTGTGTCTGTCTGAGGTTTAATGTATGCCACATTTCACTTCACATCATTTGCAAAATGCAGTGCACTCTGCACAACACAATCTCCACAGAACTCCCACATTTGGGATAAGACCCATATGAGGCATTGGTCGGTGCCCAAGACAATGCTAGAGTTAGGGAAGTGTTTCTGTGTCTGTCTGTCAAACACAGAGGCTAGGGTTAGACAGAGCAAGATTGCAAACAAGAAAGTATTTGAACAGTGTTTGTGGCAGAGCAGACATGTGCTATTAAAAATATTGCAGTTAAAACGGCAAATGATCTGCCAGTGCTTATTGGAGTCCATCTTCTCCCAATGTTGGCAACCAATTAGTGCAAACTGGGCCTTTGGTTATGTTTGCAAGGTTTTTGCTTTTGGCCTTTAGGTAGTTATCTCCTTATTATTTTTACCAAAACCCCTTGCTGCCAATTTAAATTCCAAATCCATTGGCAAACTTTCAGATTAGTTAAGGGTGAGAACATTTTTAGTGGTCTTGTTAATAAAGTAACCTACCCATCTCCCAAAAAAATCATCCAAATCCAGAGTCTCAAAAATCCTCACGTGTCTTGTGGTCACAGGACACAAAAATTAACCTCCTTCTCCTGTGTCCAGTGTGAGTTCCATGAGGAGTGACGAGTCAAAGGGCACACCATGGAATTTAAAGGACAGGAGAAGGTGACAGAGTAAGTCAATCCTCACCTCACTGCACAGATGAGCAGACTCATTAGACTAGTTTTATTCTTGTATTTCTGTTAGAATTGTTTCAGATTTTGTATTTGCTCTTTTATTATTTTAATATACAGAATATTTTATGTTTGAAACCTATTTGTAACGTTAAGGATGTTGTGATGTGATGTGCCTCTCTCACAGGAAAGCCATGAAGAGACCAGACTCCCCTTTGTCCAGTGTGTCTGTGAGGAGTGATGCATCCAGATTCAGCAAACCAGACTTCACAGGAGACGGATCCAGGTACACTTAAGCAAAAAGTACGAGTGCGAGTGGGGTAGGTAAGGGATATTCCCACGAGTGGTGTTCGGCCGCAGCCACCGAGGCCGGAGGCCGAGTGGCATAGGCAACAACCCTCGTGGGAATATCCCTTACCTACCCCACTCGCACCAGTACTATATTGCTTTTATAAGACAATTCTATAGTCAACCAATTAACATTTCAACACGTTATCTAGTTATTGATTTTAAAATGTTTATTTTGCCATTGTTTCTCTGCAACAAAAAATTGTTCCATTGTCAACGTCTTGGTTTGGAACTATAAGAACTTTGAATTAACGGTTATCATCAACGCACTATAGAATGTTTCATCGCAGAGTGATTTATTGTTAGCTGTGAAAAGATATATGTGATAGATTTACCCCCATTGCTTTGCAGCGCGATTTGACACAACTTGATTCAACACATTGTGATTCAACGCAATATGATTCAATGCAAAATAATATGATGCTATAAAATTAAATATTGTTCAGAACAGATAGTTTGATTTGATTTCTTTGGTTCCTCTTAAAATTTTGGAGTCCAAGGCCTGTTAGACTCTTTTATGTAGTCGATATGCCTGGATGTTTTTGTATATTTCCCCTGACTAAAACATTGATGAAGTGGCATATATGATTATATTCTAGAAGACCTTAGCAATAATAACATGTCAGTTGTTACTCCTCTCAAGTCCAAAACACAAAACCAGGTCGTTCTTTTCTTTTTTACGGGCATTTATTCACACCACAGGCGTGCCGTGAGAACTGGACATACAGAAACATAAAATTACATTAAATTCTCATAGAGAACACATACATACATAACTTAAAGGTTACATGGAAAACGAAACTTAAGTCACGCTAGCTTTAACCACCAAATAATAGTAAAGTAGCAACTGTACCTCATTGGCCGCTTTACTTGAGAGAAATAAAAGGCAACGAATCTTCAGATCTTCAGTAAACACGAATCCTTACCTAAATGTACACACACTTCAAATGTACTGCACAAATACATTAAACTTTCTTGCATACAGTAAACTTGCAAACTGAGGTCTATCGTACTGCCAGCATGGTCTCAACTGTAGCAATCCCTTCAAAACCCCGTCTATCACCTGTAACTTCAGAACTTTGGTTCCGACATGAGTTATGACCCACTTTAAGCCCTTAACTCAAAGAACAAATAAACACAACACAAATGTAGTTTAAACATGAAATTGTACTTATTTCTTAATATTTCTTATTGTTTAATTATTCATGAACTAATATATTTATTAACCTATTTATGAACTTATTAACTTATTTATTTATTTATTTATTCAACTGTCTGATGGCAGCTACACTCCCACCAATCACTTGTGATTTCACTCATGAACTTGCATACTATGGATGATAATAAGACCTTTTGCAAGAAAGAATGTAGTTCAGCTACATCACTCGGCTTCAAGCAAGGTGACTGTCTTATGGATGGGCCTCTCCAGGTAGACTGGCTTTCCAAGACGCTTTCCTTGCTTATCCAATGTTGAGTCACTGATCAGCAGCTGTAGTTTCCTCACACATCCATCTTCACCAGGATATACCTTTGTGACCTTTGCCAACTTCCACTCAGTTCTAGGTGCAGTGTCGTCTTGCACAATCACTATGTCATTGATTCTTGCATTTCTGCGTTTTCTTTGCCATTTCTGTCGCTGTTGCAGGTTCAACAGATACTCTTACCTCCATCTGGACCAAAATTCATTGGCTAAGTACTGTACCTTGCGCCATCTTTTACGAAGATAAAGGTCTTCTTTTACAAACTCTCCAGGTGGTGGAAGAATGATGGAGGATTTCATCGTCAAGATTTGATTAGGTGAAAGAGGTTGTGGTCCTGTGGGATCATTCAGTAAGTGAGCTGTTAATGGTCGGCTGTTTATGATTGCCATGACTTCATAGAAGTAGGTCCGTAGTGATGAACTATCAAGTCTTTGGGAAGACTGGTCCAGAATGGATGTCAACACACTTCTTATTGTCTGAATTTGCCTTTCCCAGGCTCCGCCCATGTGGCTTGCAGACGGTGGATTCATAACAAACTCACAGCCCAGCACCTTTAGGCGTTCTTGGTTCATCTCCTTTAAAGCCTCTAGGAACTCGCGTCTAGCACCAACGAAATTAGTGCCTTGATCACAACGAAGTTGTCTAACATTTCCACGTAGGGCTATGAAGGCACGGAGAGCGATGATGAAAAAGTCAGTGGTCATCTCTTCAAGAAGCTCTATGTGAACAGCACGAGAGCATAGGCATGTAAACAGCAGCCCATAGCGCTTCAGCTCCTTCCTTCCATCTTTAACATAGAAAGGTCCGAAGCAGTCCATTCCACAATACGAAAATGGGGGAGTTTCTTCCATGCGCTCAAGAGGTAAGTCTGCCATTTGTTGTTGCTCTGTGGACCTTCTAAACTTTCTGCACTTGACACACTTGTAAATGTAAGATGACACAGCATGACTGCATCCAAGTATCCAGAATCCATTTGCTCTTAGCTCGTTGACTGTTATGCCACACCTTTGATGTTGCACTTGATCGTGATAATGCTTTATGAGCAATCTTGTTATGTGACTTGTGGCAGGTAAAACAGCTGGATGTTTAATGTGATGGTGCAAATCAGCACGTTTAAGCCGACCTCCCACCCTGAGGATTCCCTGTTCATCTAGGAACGGATTCAATCTGTGTAGCCTGCTGGCTTTGGCTTGTCTTGTCATCTCCTTCCCACGTTGGAGACTCTGGATTTCTTCAGAGAATGCTGCCCTTTGGACGAGACCAATGATGGTAACTTCGGCATGGCTTCTCTCCATTAGACTTGTGGCTTCATTAGTTCTTGGTATTGAACCCTTCACCTCCTTGGCCCATCGCTTGAGTCGAGCAATGGCCTTGACTAATCTTGTCCAACTGGAAAACTTAAGGAAGCGATCCAGCAGTGAAACTTCTGTCACTGAAGTCTTGTGTACGAAGATGTTGCGTACTTCAGGGTCTTCCACTGCTAAGTCTCCCACCCCAACATCTCCACTAGGAAGTTCTTCATGCCAGAGAAAATCTGGGCCAGGAAACCAGTTGGAGGCAATGAGCTCCTTCGCCCTTAGGCCTCTGGACGCATGATCGGCAGGATTTTCTTCAGAGCTCACATATCTCCACTGATCTGGTCTGGTACTGTCTTTAATGCTGCATTCGAGAAAGCTAGGAGATCGGAGATTTCAGACCTCCAACTAGGAAAAGTGCACTCGAACGCCACTTGAAGTGGAAGATTCTAGTCGTGAGGTGGGGGCAAAATGATCTACCCCGACTTCACGAGTCGGAGCAACCTGACGTCACATAACAATGGCGGCGCCCGTGGAGATGTGTGCCATGGACATTTATTGGACATTTATTGGCATTTAGATGTTTATTTAAGCACTGATGTTACATTAAATTAACATTAAATTAACAATTTGTGTAATGTCAGACAATCAGCCTAGTAGTAGACAGGGTGTAGATCTGTTAACTTCATGGATATTTTAGATGGCTTTTGATGGCTATATTTTAGCAAGATTATAAATAAAAGAGACAGTCTACAGTGTCTCAATACCTCATCCGTCTTTTCCCCTCCTCTGCTTGGTTCGCATATGCAAGAAGACAGCATTGTTTCACGTCAAAATTTCTATTTAAAGACAACGCGAATAAGAGCTTGGCACGGTCGGCCATGTTTGTTGTTTACGTTCAACTTCGTTCGCCTCGAACGCTTTGAGGTCGCACCTAGTACACTCCAAGTTGGATGAATGCGACATCCCAGCTTTCTCGAATGCAGCATAACACTCTAAGGTCCAAGGCTTTTTAGACTTTTCTAAGTTGTCTGACATGCCTTGATGTTTTTGTACATTTTGCTTAACTTAAAACATTGATGCACAAATGGAATATATGATTCTATTCTAGACGACCTCAGCAATAATATCATGAAAGTAAAAGGAATGTAGTAAAAAAAAGTTTAATTTAAATCAAATGTAAACATACCCTTGGAAAATCCTTGTTTCAGAGGTGCTCAGACTTTGTACATAAACACATTGTAATGATTTATTCACAAGACTTTTTATTTCTGAGCCTTGTAAACATAGGTGTTGGCTAAACACATGTTAGTTTAGCATTCAGAAAGTATGTCTTGTTTCACTACCACATATTTATAATTTCAGAGTGTCCTGTACCATTCCTAAATCTGTGCCCCTACAAATGCATATTGATGAGTTGGTGTGAACAAACCTGTGACACCTCTCGCAAAGACAAAGGCCATATCCTAATGGCCCTAGAATGTCTTTGTGGCCCAAACCCCCCGGAGTGAATCTTGCCACATCATGACCCAATGGAGATCACTGAATCACCATCTCCTTATCATATGAATAGCTGTCATTTGCTAATGGGTGGGTCCTTAGCAGCAGAAACCCCACTCAGATACTAGAAAGTGCAACACAACAGTTCTATTCCCCTGACAAAGTGCTTATTTATTTAAAAATTTTGAACTGTATATATTATAAAAGAAAAGGGTTCAATGTTTCCGTGGTTGTTCTTTTTATGTCTCTAAGACGAAAACTCGCGGAGCTTTACATTTTTTTTTACAAAAAAATAAAAATATCCCGTACGAGGGATATAGACCTTAGACAGTTAATGTGCTGGATGCGGTTTGCCACAAATACATGGAATCTTCTCGCATCATTGTTCACATAACCCAGGACAACCTTTGAGTCGGTCCAGAAGACTTCTTGAGCGTCTATTTCCAACTCCTTCCTGAGCATGTCACTTGTACGCACAGCAACGACTGCTGCTGATAGCTCAAGTCTTGGCACAGTTGTAACTTTAGTGGGGGCCACTCTGGCCTTACCCATCACTAAAGAACAGTGGATTTGTCCTGTCACACTAATTGCCCTTAGGTAAGTACATTCTCCATAACCTATGACGCTTGCATCAGAGAAGTAATGGAGCTCATACCTTTGGACTTCCTTGAACTCTGCTGGGAGATAACATCGCTGAATCTTGACATCTGCTAGGTTCTTCAAGTCAAAGAGCCAGGACTCCCACCGTGGTCTCAGGTCCTCTGGTAGCGGATCATCCCATCCAACCTTATCACGACACATCTGCTGTAGGACTTGCTTCCCAATCAGAATAAAGGGTGCAACAAAGCCTAATGGGTCAAAGATGGACGCTACCGTCGACAAGACTCCTCTTCTTGAAAGTGGACGTTCATTCACCTCTACTCTGAAGCTGAAATGATCTGACGTGACGCACCATTTAACACCTAGGGCTCTCTCCATCTTTGGTTCGCCCAAGGTCAAATCTGGACTTCTTGAAGCGTCAGCACACTCTTCTTCTGGAATGTACGTAAGTACTTCTTGGCAGTTGGAAATGAACTTGTGGATGCGCAGTTTTCCAGAACTGCAGAGCTGTCTGGCTTCACGGAATAACTGTATGGCTTCTTCATCAGTTGAGACACTTATCAGGCCATCATCCACGTAAAAGTTCCTTTCAATAAACCGGATAGATGTTTCACTGAATCGTCCTTGCCCTTGTGCAGCAACGTGCTTGAGGCCATATTTAGCACAGCCAGGTGACGAGGCTGCACCAAATAGGTGCACTTTCATCCGGTATACTGATGGCTCTGACTTAATGTCCCCGTTGCCCCACCACAGGAATCTTAAGTAGTCTTGATCTTCTGTTCTTACCCGAAATTGGTGAAACATTCGCTCAATATCGCACATCACTGCTACTGGACCCTTACGAAACCGACAGAGGACACCTATTAAGGTATTTGTTAACTCTGGTCCAGTGAGTAGATGGTCGTTTAGTGATACACCTTCAAATCTTGCTGAACAATCGAACACCACGCGGATCTTCCCCGGTTTCTGAGGGTGGTAGACCCCGTGATGAGGAATATACCAGCAAGGTCTCTGGTGGACTTCGTATTCTGGAACTTTCTCAGCATCTCCATGGGCTATGGTGTCACTCATGAATGCAAAATAGTCCTTATGGTATTGCTTGTCCTTCTCCAGTCTTCTCTTCAAACACCTGAGTCGGTGATCTGCACACTTCATGTTGTTTGGCAGACACGGCTTGTTTTCTTTAAATGGCAGTGGCATTTCACGACGTCCATCTGCCTGTATCTTTATACCCTCCTCCATTATTGAGATGAAGCGAAGGTCTTCCTGAGAGAAGTGAGCATCTTCCACATTTCTTTCACTAAAGTCTGACTCTAGCACTTTCAGCACATCTGTAGGAGCGACAAGTTCCTTGACTTGTGTTCTGCATATGTATTGAACTTGACTTGTTAGGTTGACAGGTGACTGTAGACGAGGTGTAACCTGTCTCACGACAATTCTATGGCTGCTTCCAATGGCATCGCCATAATCAACACAGGGATTGACACAACCAACTACGCTCCAACCAAGGTCGGTTCTTACCGCAAATGGCTCGTCATCTTTGCCTGATACAATTTCTCTGGGCAACAGGGCTTGAAAACAATTATACCCTATGAGCAAACCAATGTCACAGTCAATTCAAGGAGCAATTTCTTCAGCAAGGTGTTCTAGGTGAGACCATGCTCTTGCTGTTTTAGATGTAGGAATGTGACTTAGACTAGCAGGAATGAACTCTCGGGAATAGGTCACTGGAAGAGGGATTATCTTGGAGGAATAAAAGCCTCTAACCTGCAACCCAGTTAACTTGTGACTTGGAATGATAGTTTGTTTAGATGAAAGTGTGGAAAGCTTTAATTGTACAGGTTCCCTCTGTGTATCGAGAGTCTCTGCCTTTTCTTGTAGGATGAAGGTGCTATCGCTCTGACTGTCCAGAAGAGCATATACAAGAACTTCAGCCTCTGGGTTATTTGTTGTTGACAGCCAAACTGGCACTATTGTGGATGCATATGTGCTATTCATGTTTTGTGTCACTTGATTAGACGTTGCCATGTCTGGTATGTCACTACTCTCTTTAGATTCTGTCCCTTCTTTTGACCTTTCTTTCTCTGTTTTCCACTCTCTCTTCGTCCATCAACTTGATTCTTTCCATCCGCCTTGGTGCGGTCTTCATGTAAACATGTGGGATGTTTCCCTTTGCACATGTTACAAACACTTCTCTTTTCACAGTTCTTTGAGTGACATCCTGGCTTTAAACATCCAAAACACAATCTCTTTGTCTGCACATACTTCACTCGTTCGCTGGCAGACTTCTCCATGAACTTTCGACATGTCTGAATGCCATGATTTGTCTTCTCACAAAACATGCACTCTTTAGCGTCACCCTTTGGTACTTTAGTGTCTGGTTTCTCTTCAGATCCACTTGCTAGGACCTCTGCACCAACACTTCGGACTTTGGATGGCTTCACCATCTCACCATCACCAGACTTCAGAGCATGAAGAGAGGTCATGGGATGACAAGCGATCTTGGCTTCTCTAGCCACAAACTCAACAAACTTGCTGAAGCTTGGAAAGGACTTAGTGGCTTCTTTAAGTTCAATGACCTTTCTGTTCCATCTGGCAGTTAACCAGTCAGGAAGCTTGCCAAGCATTTTTTGGTTTTCACTGCAGTCGTTCAGGACTTCAAGATTCTTCATATGCGACATAGCTGCTTCACGGCCTCGGAGGAAGTCTGCAAATTCTCTTAGTTCAACACTGTCTTTGGGTCCTATTTTTGGCCATGAATTTAGTTTGTCACAGAAAGCTTTAGCCACCACAAAGGGATTGCCATACCTTTCTTCCAATATTTCCCATGCTGACTCATAGGCTTTGTCAGTGCCTAACAGGAAATAACTTTCGATTGCTTTCTTTGCAGGTCCTGTGACATATTTTCGAAGGTAGTAAATCTTTTCATTTACAGGAATGTTCTTCCGGCCTATCAAGGTTTGAAACGACATCTTCCAATCCTTGTATCTTATTGGGTCTCCATTAAAGGCTGGTGGCTCTGGCACTGGGAGACGGCTTACATTTATGGACTCTGCTATTGCTTCGGCAAGTACTATTGTGCCACTATCTTGATAAGTGGGCCTGGCAGGTTCATGGCTTGTGTGGTGTCTGCTTATGGCAGGCTGTAAAGGCCTAGTCTTTGGTTTGGGTGGAGGCCCTAACAATTGAGGATTATGGAGAAGCTCTGATATCTCTTCATCTGAGCCTGCGTCTTGTTCATAAACTTGTAATCTTGCCCTTGCAGCGTTCATCTTTTTAGTTGTTTCTAAACGTTCTAACTGCCTGCGTTTCTCTTCTAACAACCCTAGTCTTTCAGCATTTTCTGCTTCTTGTAGTGCTAGCTTCTTCCTGTTCTCAGCTTCAAGCCTTTTAAGCTCTTGTTCTTCTTCTTCCATTTCTTCCAAGACTTTCAAGGTGGCTTGTGTTGCTCCGTCAGGAGTGCTGTGTTGCCGTACATCTTCATAGCTTTGCTTTACCTCTTTATCAGCAGAATTAATTTTAGTCTTGAGGTCTTGTAGAACATCGATTGAGGATGGTAGGTTGAGTGCCTTTCTAGCCTCCTTAGCAAGAATCTTCCATTTCTCATATGTTTTAATGAAGTGATGTTGAAGCCTTTTCAATTTGTCATCATGGAGTTCTTGACCCTTTTCAGTAAGTGTCCTTTTTCTCTGACTTCTCTCTAATTCTTTTTCTGCAGCACCATTGGTCTCCGTACTTACTTCAATTTCCTTTGAATATTTTGGTTCTAAAGGTTCATTGTCAGTGTGTTTAGACTTCTGCTCTTCAGTCTCACTCTTAGTGTCTGGGTCTTGATTTTTAGTTGCAAGGTCATTATCATCCATGTTGGTATGTTAATTGGGGCCTTAAACTAAGTTTAAATAGTTTGAATAGCTTTGCGTAGCCTAGTTTGCTTGTAACTTAATATTGAGTTTTACTTTGAATATTTTATCTTAACTAATTTCACTTGTTAGCCTATCACACTTAGTTAAAAAATGTAATAATGTGGAAATTGCATTAATACAACAGAGACAACTTCTCACGTTGAGTACACAAGTCTGTGACTCGTTTAATTTTACAAGCATAAATCCGATAAACAAGATGGCGTTGAACCGTGACTAAACAGGCAACGTCATAATCAACAATGGATATTTAAAGGGACAACGATCCCGTAACAGTCAGTCATACAGTATGCATTATACATTCATATGTAGGTCTGACAACGGTGTGTAGAACCACACTATAACACAGGTGAATTATGTAAGTCACATTCACTACAATAATATCAATATCAAATCAAACTGACTTAAATGCCCTGTTTTAGCAGAAGAGAGACTTATTTCACTCAAATACTAAACAAGAGAGTACCTTCTTAAAGCTTATACTGTGTTATGCACCTTTAAACTAAAACTACACTCCAAGTGTGGGTTAACGAAATTGTTAATAACGTCACCTTATACACATTTACATCAAAAAACACATATGTATGTAACCAAAGAATGTGACATTTTAAACCTTATTTACACTTTTAAGATGCTTAGCAATAATTCCTTGATGAAATTTGCGTTCACTTAAGCTTATAATTATGTGCAAACCGATTAAACTTTGACACTTAAAAGAGTCCTTGTAACGCAGTTGTTGAGGCTACACCACTTCTTTCACATTTAACTTGTTTTAAACGTGCTTCTTGTTGGCTTAACCACACAATGCTCTTAAGTTACCGGTACATGCACACAGTCTTTGATGAGTAGGATGCTGCGAAACTTCGAGAATCTTGCTTGTAGCTCCGTCAACAGCGGGCTAAGATCTTCATCCCACCTCGCGTCGTGGTGGCTGAGTTCTCACTGTTACTCCTCTCAAGTCCAAAACACGAAACCAGGTCGTTCTTTTCTTTTTTACGGGCATTTATTCACACCACAGGCGTGCCGTGAGAACTGGACATACAGAAACATAAAATTACATTAAATTCTCATAGAGAACACATACATACATAACTTAAAGGTTACATGGAAAACGAAACTTAAGTCACGCTAGCTTTAACCACCAAATAATAGTAAAGTAGCAACTGTACCTCATTGGCCTCTTTACTTGAGAGAAATAAAAGGCAACAAATCTTCAGATCTTCAGTAAACACGAATCCTTACTTAAATGTACACACACTTCAAATGTACTGCACAAATACATTAAACTTTCTTGCATACAGTAAACTTGCAAACTGAGGTCTATCGTACTGCCAGCATGGTCTCAACTGTAGCAATCCCTTCAAAACCCCGTCTATCACCTGTATCTTCAGAACTTTGGTTCCGACATGAGTTATGACCCACTTTAAGCCCTTAACTCAAAGAACAAATAAACACAACACAAATGTAATTTAAACATGAAATTGTACTTCTTTCTTAATATTTCTTATTGTTTAATTATTCATGAACTAATATATTTATTAACCTATTTATGAACTTATTAACTTATTTATTTATTTATTCAACTGTCTGATGGCAGCTACATCAGTGAAAGAGATATTTTTAATTTAAATCAAATGTAAACATTCCCTTACAAAAAAACAGCTTTCAGAGGTGCTCAGACTTTTTACAAAAAAACACATAGTACAAATTTCAGGCCAAGACTTTTGAAGTATGAAGCTTGTAAAAGGTGTTAGCTATACATAGGTGATTTTAGCATTCAGAAAGTGTGTGGTTTCACAACTTAATATTAGTAGCTTCAGAGTAACCTTTTTTTCTCCAAACCTAGTGTCCCTACACAATGAATATTGATGAGTTACTGTAGGTGTAAACACACCTGGGACCGCTTATGGCCCATCTGTCAAAGATGATGGCCATTACGTAATGGCTCTGGAATGTCTTTGTGGCTCTCTACCCCTCACAGGTTTTCTTGCCACATCATGACCCAATAGCTATCACTGAATTACCACAACCTTATTATATGAATAGCCCTCATTTGCTAATGGCTGGGTCATTAGGAGCTGAAACTTTACTCAGAGACTAAAATGTGTAGGATTTGAGCTCTACTCTCCTTACAAAGTGCTAATTTACTGTATAGTTTCAAACTGTAAATATACAATTCAAGGTTTCTGGGGGCATTATTTGTATGTCTCTAGGACAAAAACGTGTGGAGTTAGTCAATTCCCCACAAGCGACAATACTCCCAATATATGCAGAAATGTTAGAAAAAATGCATCTCGAGTTCACTATATCCAGTGTCCACTTTTTTAATCGAGCCTACTGCATTGTGAACTTTTACGCCAGTGATTTCATCTTTAGTGGTCTGGCTTATAAAGTTAGAGCACCCTACCCATCCAACCCACCCAAAAACTCATCCAAATCCAGAGTCTCAAAAATGTTCTTGTCTTGTGGAAAATTGAATTATCTTGTGGTTGTAGGAGACTAAAGGTAAGGCCACCTTCTCCTGTGTCCAGTATGGTGTCAATGAGGAGTGACGAGTCAAAGGGCACACCATGGAATTTTAAAGAACAGGAGGAGGTCACAGAGTAAGTCAGTCCTCACCCCACTGCACAGAAGAGCAGATTGACTGGACTAGTTTTATTCTTGTACATGCAATGTAAAATTGTTGGTAATACATTATTCTTTACATTTTACGACAGCATTGGGCATCTACCAATAATGAAATGTAAAATACATCGTTTTCTACGGATACATTTTTTTTTTTTAGAAAGAATGCATCTCAAGTTCATCCCAAACTGTATCCAGTGTCCACTTTTTTAATTGAGCCTACTGCGTTTCAAAGTGGTTTCATTGTTACTGGTCTGGTTTACAAATTTAGAGCACCCTACTTATCCCCCCAAAAACTCATTCGAACCCAGAGTCTCAAAAATTCTCCTGTGTCTTGTGGTTGTAGGACACAAAAGGTAAGGCCACCTTCTCCTGCGTCCAGTATGGTGTCCATGAGGAGTGACGAGTCAAAGGGCACACCATGGAATTTTAAAGAACAGGAGGAGGTCACAGAGTAAGTCACCCCTCACCTCACCTCACTGCACAGTACACACACACACACACACACACACACACTATACTAATTTTGCTCTGTTACAGCAGTGTGCTTTCACCCTTCTGTAAGAGCCTAAAGTGTCGTCAAGCTTAAGTACAAAAAGACATGAAAATGACAGAAAGAGATTTTTTTTACACTGCTGAATTTTCAAACCGTTTATTATTGATGACGAAGTGTATTGTCAGCAGGCTAAAGATATATGCTAATATACAAGCCAAATAACTAATGCCAGCCAGAAGTTAAGTCAGTGAGTACAGTATGAGACAAACCACAATGCTTGTACAGGGAGGAGTTATCTTTTCTCTTAGCAAAACCATTACACACCAGTTCAAGACAGGATTAGCATTTTCTCAGTTATAGTAGCATACCAGTTTAGAAGCTAGCCTAAAAAGTTAATACTTGAACAGCTCAGTTTGAGTTGATGTAAAAACAATTAGGCTACAATAAAGCTCCTTTAATAAATGGTTTATAATTAGGTTATTATTTAGGTTATTAATCAGGTTGTAAACCCTCTCTAGGTCATTAATAAGCCATTATAAATTAGTTATAACACCGTTTTTAGACATGGATGCGGGCTCACTATTTGGGAAAATCCACATCTTGGCAACCCACTGTCTATCCCTTAACTGGCTAAACTAGCCCATTGCACACTCCCTACCATTCTTGTACCTGTTACTACCAGACCCGTAAAGATTACCCAAGCCGAGCCTACTGCATTGTGAACTTTTATGCCAGTGATTTCATCTTTAGTGGTCTGGCTTATAAAGTTAGAGCACCCTACCCATCCCCCCAAAAACTCATCCAAATCCAGAGTCTCAAAAATGTTCTTGTCTTGTGGAGAATTGAATTATCTTGTGGTTGTAGGAGACTAAAGGTAAGGCCACCTTCTCCTGTGTCCAGTATGGTGTCAATGAGGAGTGACGAGTCAAAGGGCACACCGTGGAATTTTAAAGAACAGGAGGAGGTCACAGAGTAAGTCAATCCTCACCCCACTGCACAGAAGAGCAGATTGACTGGACCAGTTTTATTCTTGTACATGCAATGTAAATATAAAATTATTGGTAACACATTAATCTTTACATTTCGAGAGCATTGGGCATCTACCAATAATGAAATGTAAAATACATCGTTTTCTACGGATACATTTTTGTTTTTGAAACAATGCATCTCAAGTTCATCCCAAACTGTATCCAGTGTCCACTTTTTTTAATTGAGCCTACTGTGTTTCAAAGTGGTTTCATTGTTACTGGTCTGGTTTACAAAGTTAGAGCACCCTACTTATCCCCCCAAAAACTCATTCGAACCCAGAGTCTCAAAAATTCTCCTGTGTCTTGTGGTTGTAGGACACAAAAGGTAAGGCCACCTTCTCCTGTGTCCAGTATGGTGTCCATGAGGAGTGACGAGTCAAAGGGCACACCATGGAATTTTAAAGAACAGGAGGAGGTCACAGAGTAAGTCAATCCTCACCTCACTGCACAGTACACACACACACACACACACACACACACACACACACACACACACACACACTATACTCATTTTGCTCTGTTACAGCAGTGTGCTTTCACCCTTCTGTAAGAGCCTAAAGTGTCGTTAAGCTTAAGTACAAAAAGACATGAAAATGACAGAAAGAGATTTTTTTTTACACTGCTGAATTTTCAAACCGTTTATTATTGATGACGAAGTGTATTGTAACATATGTCAGCAGGCTAAAGATATATGCTAATATACAGGCCAAATAATGCCAGCCAGAAGTAAAGTCAGTGAGTACAGTATGAGACAAACCACAATGCTTGTACAGGGAAAAGTTATCTTTTCTCTCAGCATTATCCATTACACACCAGTTCAAGACAGGATTAGCATTTTCTCAGTTATAGTAGCAAACCAGTTTAGAAGCTAGACTAAAAAGTAAATACTTGAACAGCTCAGTTTGAGTTGATGTAAAAACAATAAGTCTACAATAAGGCTCCCTTTATAAATGGTTTATAATTAGGTTATTACCTAGGTTGTAAACCCTCTCTAGGTCATAAATAAGCCATTATAAATTAGTTATAACACCGTTTTTAGACATCGATGCGGGCTCACTATTTGGGAAAATCCACATCTTGGCAACCCACTGTCTATCCCTTAACTGGCTAAACTAGCCCATTGCACACTCCCTACCATTCTTGTACCTGTTACTACCAGACCCGTAAAGATTACCCAAGCCGAGCCTACTGCATTGTGAACTTTTATGCCAGTGATTTCATCTTTAGTGGTCTGGCTTATAAAGTTAGAGCACCCTACCCATCCCCCCAAAAACTCATCCAAATCCAGAGTCTCAAAAATGTTCTTGTCTTGAGGAGAATTGAATTATCTTGTGGTTGTAGGAGACTAAAGGTAAGGCCACCTTCTCCTGTGTCCAGTATGGTGTCAATGAGGAGTGACGAGTCAAAGGGCACACCGTGGAATTTTAAAGAACAGGAGGAGGTCACAGAGTAAGTCAATCCTCACCCCACTGCACAGAAGAGCAGATTGACTGGACCAGTTTTATTCTTGTACATGCAATGTAAATATAAAATTATTGGTAACACATTAATCTTTACATTTCGAGAGCATTGGGCATCTACCAATAATGAAATGTAAAATACATCGTTTTCTACGGATACATTTTTGTTTTTGAAACAATGCATCTCAAGTTCATCCCAAACTGTATCCAGTGTCCACTTTTTTTAATTGAGCCTACTGTGTTTCAAAGTGGTTTCATTGTTACTGGTCTGGTTTACAAAGTTAGAGCACCCTACTTATCCCCCCAAAAACTCATTCGAACCCAGAGTCTCAAAAATTCTCCTGTGTCTTGTGGTTGTAGGACACAAAAGGTAAGGCCACCTTCTCCTGTGTCCAGTATGGTGTCCATGAGGAGTGACGAGTCAAAGGGCACACCATGGAATTTTAAAGAACAGGAGGAGGTCACAGAGTAAGTCAATCCTCACCTCACTGCACAGTACACACACACACACACACACACACACACACACACACACACACACACTATACTCATTTTGCTCTGTTACAGCAGTGTGCTTTCACCCTTCTGTAAGAGCCTAAAGTGTCGTTAAGCTTAAGTACAAAAAGACATGAAAATGACAGAAAGAGATTTTTTTTTACACTGCTGAATTTTCAAACCGTTTATTATTGATGACGAAGTGTATTGTAACATATGTCAGCAGGCTAAAGATATATGCTAATATACAGGCCAAATAATGCCAGCCAGAAGTAAAGTCAGTGAGTACAGTATGAGACAAACCACAATGCTTGTACAGGGAAAAGTTATCTTTTCTCTCAGCATTATCCATTACACACCAGTTCAAGACAGGATTAGCATTTTCTCAGTTATAGTAGCAAACCAGTTTAGAAGCTAGACTAAAAAGTAAATACTTGAACAGCTCAGTTTGAGTTGATGTAAAAACAATAAGTCTACAATAAGGCTCCCTTTATAAATGGTTTATAATTAGGTTATTACCTAGGTTGTAAACCCTCTCTAGGTCATAAATAAGCCATTATAAATTAGTTATAACACCGTTTTTAGACATCGATGCGGGCTCACTATTTGGGAAAATCCACATCTTGGCAACCCACTGTCTATCCCTTAACTGGCTAAACTAGCCCATTGCACACTCCCTACCATTCTTGTACCTGTTACTACCAGACCCGTAAAGATTACCCAAGCCGAGCCTACTGCATTGTGAACTTTTATGCCAGTGATTTCATCTTTAGTGGTCTGGCTTATAAAGTTAGAGCACCCTACCCATCCCCCCAAAAACTCATCCAAATCCAGAGTCTCAAAAATGTTCTTGTCTTGAGGAGAATTGAATTATCTTGTGGTTGTAGGAGACTAAAGGTAAGGCCACCTTCTCCTGTGTCCAGTATGGTGTCAATGAGGAGTGACGAGTCAAAGGGCACACCGTGGAATTTTAAAGAACAGGAGGAGGTCACAGAGTAAGTCAATCCTCACCCCACTGCACAGAAGAGCAGATTGACTGGACCAGTTTTATTCTTGTACATGCAATGTAAATATAAAATTATTGGTAACACATTAATCTTTACATTTCGAGAGCATTGGGCATCTACCAATAATGAAATGTAAAATACATCGTTTTCTACGGATACATTTTTGTTTTTGAAACAATGCATCTCAAGTTCATCCCAAACTGTATCCAGTGTCCACTTTTTTTAATTGAGCCTACTGTGTTTCAAAGTGGTTTCATTGTTACTGGTCTGGTTTACAAAGTTAGAGCACCCTACTTATCCCCCCAAAAACTCATTCGAACCCAGAGTCTCAAAAATTCTCCTGTGTCTTGTGGTTGTAGGACACAAAAGGTAAGGCCACCTTCTCCTGCGTCCAGTATGGTGTCCATGAGGAGTGACGAGTCAAAGGGCACACCATGGAATTTTAAAGAACAGGAGGAGGTCACAGAGTAAGTCAATCCTCACCTCACTGCACAGTACACACACACACACACACACACACACACACACACACACACACACACTATACTCATTTTGCTCTGTTACAGCAGTGTGCTTTCACCCTTCTGTAAGAGCCTAAAGTGTCGTTAAGCTTAAGTACAAAAAGACATGAAAATGACAGAAAGAGATTTTTTTTTACACTGCTGAATTTTCAAACCGTTTATTATTGATGACGAAGTGTATTGTAACATATGTCAGCAGGCTAAAGATATATGCTAATATACAGGCCAAATAATGCCAGCCAGAAGTAAAGTCAGTGAGTACAGTATGAGACAAACCACAATGCTTGTACAGGGAAAAGTTATCTTTTCTCTCAGCATTATCCATTACACACCAGTTCAAGACAGGATTAGCATTTTCTCAGTTATAGTAGCAAACCAGTTTAGAAGCTAGACTAAAAAGTAAATACTTGAACAGCTCAGTTTGAGTTGATGTAAAAACAATAAGTCTACAATAAGGCTCCCTTTATAAATGGTTTATAATTAGGTTATTACCTAGGTTGTAAACCCTCTCTAGGTCATAAATAAGCCATTATAAATTAGTTATAACACCGTTTTTAGACATCGATGCGGGCTCACTATTTGGGAAAATCCACATCTTGGCAACCCACTGTCTATCCCTTAACTGGCTAAACTAGCCCATTGCACACTCCCTACCATTCTTGTACCTGTTACTACCAGACCCGTAAAGATTACCCAAGCCGAGCCTACTGCATTGTGAACTTTTATGCCAGTGATTTCATCTTTAGTGGTCTGGCTTATAAAGTTAGAGCACCCTACCCATCCCCCCAAAAACTCATCCAAATCCAGAGTCTCAAAAATGTTCTTGTCTTGAGGAGAATTGAATTATCTTGTGGTTGTAGGAGACTAAAGGTAAGGCCACCTTCTCCTGTGTCCAGTATGGTGTCAATGAGGAGTGACGAGTCAAAGGGCACACCGTGGAATTTTAAAGAACAGGAGGAGGTCACAGAGTAAGTCAATCCTCACCCCACTGCACAGAAGAGCAGATTGACTGGACCAGTTTTATTCTTGTACATGCAATGTAAATATAAAATTATTGGTAACACATTAATCTTTACATTTCGAGAGCATTGGGCATCTACCAATAATGAAATGTAAAATACATCGTTTTCTACGGATACATTTTTGTTTTTGAAACAATGCATCTCAAGTTCATCCCAAACTGTATCCAGTGTCCACTTTTTTTAATTGAGCCTACTGTGTTTCAAAGTGGTTTCATTGTTACTGGTCTGGTTTACAAAGTTAGAGCACCCTACTTATCCCCCCAAAAACTCATTCGAACCCAGAGTCTCAAAAATTCTCCTGTGTCTTGTGGTTGTAGGACACAAAAGGTAAGGCCACCTTCTCCTGCGTCCAGTATGGTGTCCATGAGGAGTGACGAGTCAAAGGGCACACCATGGAATTTTAAAGAACAGGAGGAGGTCACAGAGTAAGTCAATCCTCACCTCACTGCACAGTACACACACACACACACACACACACACACACACACACACACACACTATACTCATTTTGCTCTGTTACAGCAGTGTGCTTTCACCCTTCTGTAAGAGCCTAAAGTGTCGTTAAGCTTAAGTACAAAAAGACATGAAAATGACAGAAAGAGATTTTTTTTTACACTGCTGAATTTTCAAACCGTTTATTATTGATGACGAAGTGTATTGTAACATATGTCAGCAGGCTAAAGATATATGCTAATATACAGGCCAAATAATGCCAGCCAGAAGTAAAGTCAGTGAGTACAGTATGAGACAAACCACAATGCTTGTACAGGGAAAAGTTATCTTTTCTCTCAGCATTATCCATTACACACCAGTTCAAGACAGGATTAGCATTTTCTCAGTTATAGTAGCAAACCAGTTTAGAAGCTAGACTAAAAAGTAAATACTTGAACAGCTCAGTTTGAGTTGATGTAAAAACAATAAGTCTACAATAAGGCTCCCTTTATAAATGGTTTATAATTAGGTTATTACCTAGGTTGTAAACCCTCTCTAGGTCATAAATAAGCCATTATAAATTAGTTATAACACCGTTTTTAGACATCGATGCGGGCTCACTATTTGGGAAAATCCACATCTTGGCAACCCACTGTCTATCCCTTAACTGGCTAAACTAGCCCATTGCACACTCCCTACCATTCTTGTACCTGTTACTACCAGACCCGTAAAGATTACCCAAGCCGAGCCTACTGCATTGTGAACTTTTATGCCAGTGATTTCATCTTTAGTGGTCTGGCTTATAAAGTTAGAGCACCCTACCCATCCCCCCAAAAACTCATCCAAATCCAGAGTCTCAAAAATGTTCTTGTCTTGAGGAGAATTGAATTATCTTGTGGTTGTAGGAGACTAAAGGTAAGGCCACCTTCTCCTGTGTCCAGTATGGTGTCAATGAGGAGTGACGAGTCAAAGGGCACACCGTGGAATTTTAAAGAACAGGAGGAGGTCACAGAGTAAGTCAATCCTCACCCCACTGCACAGAAGAGCAGATTGACTGGACCAGTTTTATTCTTGTACATGCAATGTAAATATAAAATTATTGGTAACACATTAATCTTTACATTTCGAGAGCATTGGGCATCTACCAATAATGAAATGTAAAATACATCGTTTTCTACGGATACATTTTTGTTTTTGAAACAATGCATCTCAAGTTCATCCCAAACTGTATCCAGTGTCCACTTTTTTTAATTGAGCCTACTGTGTTTCAAAGTGGTTTCATTGTTACTGGTCTGGTTTACAAAGTTAGAGCACCCTACTTATCCCCCCAAAAACTCATTCGAACCCAGAGTCTCAAAAATTCTCCTGTGTCTTGTGGTTGTAGGACACAAAAGGTAAGGCCACCTTCTCCTGCGTCCAGTATGGTGTCCATGAGGAGTGACGAGTCAAAGGGCACACCATGGAATTTTAAAGAACAGGAGGAGGTCACAGAGTAAGTCAATCCTCACCTCACTGCACAGTACACACACACACACACACACACACACACACACACACACACACACACTATACTCATTTTGCTCTGTTACAGCAGTGTGCTTTCACCCTTCTGTAAGAGCCTAAAGTGTCGTTAAGCTTAAGTACAAAAAGACATGAAAATGACAGAAAGAGATTTTTTTTTACACTGCTGAATTTTCAAACCGTTTATTATTGATGACGAAGTGTATTGTAACATATGTCAGCAGGCTAAAGATATATGCTAATATACAGGCCAAATAATGCCAGCCAGAAGTAAAGTCAGTGAGTACAGTATGAGACAAACCACAATGCTTGTACAGGGAAAAGTTATCTTTTCTCTCAGCATTATCCATTACACACCAGTTCAAGACAGGATTAGCATTTTCTCAGTTATAGTAGCAAACCAGTTTAGAAGCTAGACTAAAAAGTAAATACTTGAACAGCTCAGTTTGAGTTGATGTAAAAACAATAAGTCTACAATAAGGCTCCCTTTATAAATGGTTTATAATTAGGTTATTACCTAGGTTGTAAACCCTCTCTAGGTCATAAATAAGCCATTATAAATTAGTTATAACACCGTTTTTAGACATCGATGCGGGCTCACTATTTGGGAAAATCCACATCTTGGCAACCCACTGTCTATCCCTTAACTGGCTAAACTAGCCCATTGCACACTCCCTACCATTCTTGTACCTGTTACTACCAGACCCGTAAAGATTACCCAAGCCGAGCCTACTGCATTGTGAACTTTTATGCCAGTGATTTCATCTTTAGTGGTCTGGCTTATAAAGTTAGAGCACCCTACCCATCCCCCCAAAAACTCATCCAAATCCAGAGTCTCAAAAATGTTCTTGTCTTGAGGAGAATTGAATTATCTTGTGGTTGTAGGAGACTAAAGGTAAGGCCACCTTCTCCTGTGTCCAGTATGGTGTCAATGAGGAGTGACGAGTCAAAGGGCACACCGTGGAATTTTAAAGAACAGGAGGAGGTCACAGAGTAAGTCAATCCTCACCCCACTGCACAGAAGAGCAGATTGACTGGACCAGTTTTATTCTTGTACATGCAATGTAAATATAAAATTATTGGTAACACATTAATCTTTACATTTCGAGAGCATTGGGCATCTACCAATAATGAAATGTAAAATACATCGTTTTCTACGGATACATTTTTGTTTTTGAAACAATGCATCTCAAGTTCATCCCAAACTGTATCCAGTGTCCACTTTTTTTAATTGAGCCTACTGTGTTTCAAAGTGGTTTCATTGTTACTGGTCTGGTTTACAAAGTTAGAGCACCCTACTTATCCCCCCAAAAACTCATTCGAACCCAGAGTCTCAAAAATTCTCCTGTGTCTTGTGGTTGTAGGACACAAAAGGTAAGGCCACCTTCTCCTGCGTCCAGTATGGTGTCCATGAGGAGTGACGAGTCAAAGGGCACACCATGGAATTTTAAAGAACAGGAGGAGGTCACAGAGTAAGTCAATCCTCACCTCACTGCACAGTACACACACACACACACACACACACACACACACACACACACACACACTATACTCATTTTGCTCTGTTACAGCAGTGTGCTTTCACCCTTCTGTAAGAGCCTAAAGTGTCGTTAAGCTTAAGTACAAAAAGACATGAAAATGACAGAAAGAGATTTTTTTTTACACTGCTGAATTTTCAAACCGTTTATTATTGATGACGAAGTGTATTGTAACATATGTCAGCAGGCTAAAGATATATGCTAATATACAGGCCAAATAATGCCAGCCAGAAGTAAAGTCAGTGAGTACAGTATGAGACAAACCACAATGCTTGTACAGGGAAAAGTTATCTTTTCTCTCAGCATTATCCATTACACACCAGTTCAAGACAGGATTAGCATTTTCTCAGTTATAGTAGCAAACCAGTTTAGAAGCTAGACTAAAAAGTAAATACTTGAACAGCTCAGTTTGAGTTGATGTAAAAACAATAAGTCTACAATAAGGCTCCCTTTATAAATGGTTTATAATTAGGTTATTACCTAGGTTGTAAACCCTCTCTAGGTCATAAATAAGCCATTATAAATTAGTTATAACACCGTTTTTAGACATCGATGCGGGCTCACTATTTGGGAAAATCCACATCTTGGCAACCCACTGTCTATCCCTTAACTGGCTAAACTAGCCCATTGCACACTCCCTACCATTCTTGTACCTGTTACTACCAGACCCGTAAAGATTACCCAAGCCGAGCCTACTGCATTGTGAACTTTTATGCCAGTGATTTCATCTTTAGTGGTCTGGCTTATAAAGTTAGAGCACCCTACCCATCCCCCCAAAAACTCATCCAAATCCAGAGTCTCAAAAATGTTCTTGTCTTGAGGAGAATTGAATTATCTTGTGGTTGTAGGAGACTAAAGGTAAGGCCACCTTCTCCTGTGTCCAGTATGGTGTCAATGAGGAGTGACGAGTCAAAGGGCACACCGTGGAATTTTAAAGAACAGGAGGAGGTCACAGAGTAAGTCAATCCTCACCCCACTGCACAGAAGAGCAGATTGACTGGACCAGTTTTATTCTTGTACATGCAATGTAAATATAAAATTATTGGTAACACATTAATCTTTACATTTCGAGAGCATTGGGCATCTACCAATAATGAAATGTAAAATACATCGTTTTCTACGGATACATTTTTGTTTTTGAAACAATGCATCTCAAGTTCATCCCAAACTGTATCCAGTGTCCACTTTTTTTAATTGAGCCTACTGTGTTTCAAAGTGGTTTCATTGTTACTGGTCTGGTTTACAAAGTTAGAGCACCCTACTTATCCCCCCAAAAACTCATTCGAACCCAGAGTCTCAAAAATTCTCCTGTGTCTTGTGGTTGTAGGACACAAAAGGTAAGGCCACCTTCTCCTGTGTCCAGTATGGTGTCCATGAGGAGTGACGAGTCAAAGGGCACACCATGGAATTTTAAAGAACAGGAGGAGGTCACAGAGTAAGTCAATCCTCACCCCACTGCACAGAAGAGCAGATTGACTGGACCAGTTTTATTCTTGTACATGCAATGTAAATATAAAATTATTGGTAACACATTAATCTTTACATTTCGAGAGCATTGGGCATCTACCAATAATGAAATGTAAAATACATCGTTTTCTACGGATACATTTTTGTTTTTGAAACAATGCATCTCAAGTTCATCCCAAACTGTATCCAGTGTCCACTTTTTTTAATTGAGCCTACTGTGTTTCAAAGTGGTTTCATTGTTACTGGTCTGGTTTACAAAGTTAGAGCACCCTACTTATCCCCCCAAAAACTCATTCGAACCCAGAGTCTCAAAAATTCTCCTGTGTCTTGTGGTTGTAGGACACAAAAGGTAAGGCCACCTTCTCCTGCGTCCAGTATGGTGTCCATGAGGAGTGACGAGTCAAAGGGCACACCATGGAATTTTAAAGAACAGGAGGAGGTCACAGAGTAAGTCAATCCTCACCTCACTGCACAGTACACACACACACACACACACACACACACACACACACACACACTATACTCATTTTGCTCTGTTACAGCAGTGTGCTTTCACCCTTCTGTAAGAGCCTAAAGTGTCGTTAAGCTTAAGTACAAAAAGACATGAAAATGACAGAAAGAGATTTTTTTTTACACTGCTGAATTTTCAAACCGTTTATTATTGATGACGAAGTGTATTGTAACATATGTCAGCAGGCTAAAGATATATGCTAATATACAGGCCAAATAATGCCAGCCAGAAGTAAAGTCAGTGAGTACAGTATGAGACAAACCACAATGCTTGTACAGGGAAAAGTTATCTTTTCTCTCAGCATTATCCATTACACACCAGTTCAAGACAGGATTAGCATTTTCTCAGTTATAGTAGCAAACCAGTTTAGAAGCTAGACTAAAAAGTAAATACTTGAACAGCTCAGTTTGAGTTGATGTAAAAACAATAAGTCTACAATAAGGCTCCCTTTATAAATGGTTTATAATTAGGTTATTACCTAGGTTGTAAACCCTCTCTAGGTCATAAATAAGCCATTATAAATTAGTTATAACACCGTTTTTAGACATCGATGCGGGCTCACTATTTGGGAAAATCCACATCTTGGCAACCCACTGTCTATCCCTTAACTGGCTAAACTAGCCCATTGCACACTCCCTACCATTCTTGTACCTGTTACTACCAGACCCGTAAAGATTACCCGAGCCTACTGCATTGTGAACTTTTATGCCAGTGATTTCATCTTTAGTGGTCTGGCTTATAAAGTTAGAGCACCCTACCCATCCCCCCAAAAACTCATCCAAATCCAGAGTCTCAAAAATGATCTGGTCTTGTGGAGAATTGAATTATCTTGTGGTTGTAGGAGACTAAAGGTAAGGCCACCTTCTCCTGCGTCCAGTATGGTGTCCATGAGGAGTGACGAGTCAAAGGGCACACCATGTAAGGGATCACGGCCGACGAGCTGTGCAGTTCTACAAAGTTAATGGACGCTGCGGTGCAAAGAACTCCACGACGCGCAGCGGAGTGGTGTTGGTCCGCGAAGTCCATTAACTTTGTAGAACTGCACAGCTCGGAGGCCGTTATCCCGCTTATCTTTTTTTTTTATCCAAAAATGTTTTTATTATTATTATTATTATTATTTAGAATTTCCTTTATCTTTAGGAAATTTAATATGCATAATAACCTGATGAATTCTTGATTTGAAGCCTAGTGCTCCCGTTAGAGAAAGTAGTGCCTGGAACCGGCTGTTTTTCAAAAAAAAAAAACGTTACGTTGGTTGTCAATGGTAACCATTCAAGAGCATTGATATGGAACGGCGATTTAACTTTTCTACTGGGACTAAGTCCAAGGTGTGTGGTTCCACGAACTTAATGTACACCCCATTAGCCAATCAGAAAACAGTATTTCGTTCCAGAGGGAGATAAGGAATTTTAAAGAACAGGAGGAGGTCACAGAGTAAGTCAATCCTCACCCCACTGCACAGAAGAGCAGATTGACTGGACTAGTTTTATTCTTGTACATGCAATGTAAATATTAAATTATTGGGAACACATTATTCTTTACATTTCGAGAGCATTGGGCCTCTACCAATAATAAAATGTAAAATACATCGTTTTCTATGGATACATTTTAGTTTTTGCCAGTTATAAATGTTAGTAGCTCATTATTAAGATTAATGACTGGTAAGCAGTAACTTAATCTTGGATGGATGGTCACTTTATTAATCCTGAGGAAAATTGTAGGACATCCAGTAGCATCCAGACACAACATCCACAAATCACATCACAAGAATGTAGGGAGTGTGCAATGGCCTAGTTTATCCATTTAAGGGATAGACAGAGGGTTGCCAAGATGGGGGATCTTCCCAAATAGTGAGCCCGCATCGATGTTTGAAAACGACGTTATAACTAATTTATAATGGCTTAATAATGAGCTATAAAGGGTTTACAACGTAATTTATAACCTAATTATAAACCATTTATTAACCTTTATAAAGGGAGCCTCATTGTAAAGTGGTACCCAATGGACTTTCCAGTATCAGTGTCACATCCCCACATGAAAACATAAACAAAGTAGGCTGGTTTAGGTTAAATGGCAGTGCCCTATTAATCAGTGCAAGCCTATTTCGTCGTACAGGACTTATTTTCTCAACTGAGTATGAAAACAAAAAACTCAGTCCATAGTAGTCAGTACACAAATTAACTGCAGAACATTTTAAACAACACTTGTCTGTACACATTTCTATTTCTCTGTGTTCTGTATATTTACTGTTTCCAATAAGTATAGACAAAATGTAGGTTAATACAAATTACTATTAAAATATATAAACATGACATGTACAGTTTTGGGGCTCATGTCCACGTGCACAACCACACAGCCGCTGATTTTTTTTTATTAATCGTGGTGTCAATGTTGACCAAAATATTTATGATAATGATTTTTGTCATAATTGAGTAGCCCTACTGTGCCACCTGAGGTACATCTGAGTCATTTTACTGCCACCCTACCTCAATGGCACAGCAGGGTTTGGGAAATGTGTAAAACTGTATTTCAGACCCTACAAACGAACACAAACATAGCCTGAGGAAACGCCCAAAATCAGTACAGCTTGTGATGTCTTGGTCTTTATAATATTTGCTCTTTGACCTTTTGATTATGGCTGCAAGACTGCTCCTACCAAACACATTTATACAAACATTCATTTAATCATTTATTAATGCAACAAATCCATTCATATGTCCTTGTAGAGTGTCAACTGGACGGGTGCTGTGTGATGTCTGCCCAAATCCAGCTGTGAAGACCTGTCTAACCTGCAGGGATTCCTTCTGCATGACCTGCATCAGGCCTCACTACATTAACCCAGATCTGGAGAGACACCAGCTACTGGACCTTCAGGATCAGAGCCTCTGTGAACAGCACCACAAACAGTTGGAATTCTACTGCAGGACCGACCAATCAGCAATCTGCACACGCTGTTTACTTAAAGATCACAGGGGACATGACGTTGTGGAGCAGGTGGGCACATCTGCAGATCAAGTGTGGCTTCTTTTGTGTTATACCACGGCTTAATAATGTCATTACAGTGCATGAAATGCCCTGTATTGTTATTCCTAGGCTTCTTCTTCTTCTTCTTCTTCTTCTTCTTCTTCTTCTTCTTCTTCTTCTTCTTCTTCTTCTTCTTCTTCTTATTCTTGTTACCCTTTTCTGCGATTAATTCAGCCCAAACCGCTTAACGTAGAAACTTCATTCAAACTTTGTCACGTAGGTCTTGTAAAGGACACTTATGCTATGTATTTTTCACTTTTCTAAACTTTATACTTTTTAAGATATTAGATAAAAACTAATCTAAATTTTCCCATTGACTTAGATTGGGCCATTATGACATCATAATAGGGTCTTTAAACTGGCTTGCACCTGTGCTTCACTGACAGCTGCACCAAATCAAAGGAACCTCTTCTCTGTCCCTCTCAATTTAACTGTAACTAGGAACATTAAGACACCTTCCATTCTCTACTTTTTTTTCTCTCCATCTCTCCATCTTTCTCTCTATCCCTCTCAGTCTACTTTCTCTCACACTCAATCTCTCTTCTTCACTCCATTTTTGTCTCCTTTTTTCAATATTTTCACTCTCTTTTTCTCTTCCACTCTTCTTTCCTTCTTCCAATCTTCTTTCCTTTCTTCTTTCCTTCTTCCACTCTTCTTTCCTTCTTTCACTTTTCTTTCCTTTCTTCACTCTCCTTTCTTCTTTCCTTCTTTCACTCTTCTTTCCTTTCTTCTTTCCTTCTTCAACTATTATTTCCTTCTTTCACTCTTCTTTCCTTTCTTCACTCTTCTTTCTTTTCTTCTTCCACTCTTCTTTCCTTTCTTCACTCTTCTTTCTTTTCTTCTTTCCTTCTTTCACTCTTCTTTCCTTCATCCTCTCTTCTCTCCTTTCTTCACTCTTCTTTCCTTTCTTCTTTCCTTCTCCCACTCTTCTTTCCTTTCTTATTTCCTTCTTCCACTCTTCTTTCTTTTCTTCTTCCTTTCCTAACTTTTGCATTTCATGCACTGGTATTTCCTTCAGGAAATGCATTTTCTAGTTTAACTTTGATATTTGCACACCTATGAAGCTATTTTTTTTTTTACTGTATTATGCTTGCGTATCAATTTTCCCAATTTTTTTGCTGAAGTTTAATTTAACTGCTTCTATGTGACAGTTACAAATTAGTCAACCAATGGAAGTTCAGAGTAGCAACATGTTAAATGTAAAATATATCAGAAGTACATTTTAGTATATCTAGACTGAAGACCACAGTGATTTTGCAAACCTAAAGTTCAGCAGTATTCTGTGATATGATAGCTTGGCAATGACAGATATAGAACTAACGACTGGGCTTTGGCCATAACAACAATCCATTTAGAACTAACAACTGGGCTTTGGCCATAGCAACCATCAATTAAGAACATGTAACAAAATTTCAGGTTTTAACTTAAAAAAAAGACTCACTGTGTGTTACAAGGTAGTAGTTCTGCAAATTAGTCTGTTTTAGGGATCAATTCAATGCATATAATTATATTGGCAAATTAACAAAACGTGAGTGCGGCAACTGTTGCGTAAGTGGTGTCTCTGGACATGCAGGAAATTCTCATTATGAACCTAGTTTCTCTGTTCTCTAATGTTGTATTCTTGTTTGCACAGAATGCAGAGACACAATACAAGGTTACCAAAACAGGAGGTATTTAATATTTTAACACTCTACATTTAAAAGTAGAAATTTGTGTTTAGCACTAAAACCTCATGTTTCAGCTCCCATCTCCACCTCCACCATTCTCAGGTGTTCCTACACCTGGGCAGATCCAGTTTCCCCCAGTGCAGCCAGACTCTGTGACTGTAAGCTGGACACCATCAGAGGGCGCTCCTGGCTCCAACAGCGACACGGTGACTAGGAGACCAGGTCAAGAGCAGTGCAGCATCGTGGTAAAGGGTTTTCAGGTGGAGGTGACAGGACTTCTTCCAGGAAAGCACCACTTAACTGTGGCCACCCTCAGTGAAGATGGCCACCAGAGCCCATGCCTGGCCAGATCTGTACACACAGGTGAGGATTAACACCTGAGTCCATAACTTTTTGTGTTAAAAATTGATGAAAACAATCTCAAAAAATGACCATAGACTGACAATACACTGACAATACACTGACCACAAACGTCATACAAATGTAACTACAACCCTTGCTCAGGGGAAAGCAACATAAGTGGTTTAGATTGTAACTGTAATTTAAATTACAAAGTTGAACATATACGGGGCTTCAGCCCACATGAGAACAGGAAGACCTAGACTTCCTCAATTTTTTCTTGAAATAACAACACATGAAAACAGTAACTAAGACTGATAACAATTTTACAAAGAATTCTCCCTTCCCCCCTATATATACAAAAGTCTGAATATACGTATATATATACAAAAGTCTGAATATATATACAAAACTCTGAATATATATACAAAAGTCTGAATATATATACAAAACAAAGTCTGAATATGTAACGTTCTCAGGTACAGACAAGGAGGAACCCAAAAGCACGACAACAGACAGGGTGTATAGAAAGTATCTTTATATCGTTAGTCCAAAACAGGGTCAAAACCAGGAAATCAGTCCAGAGAATAAACAATCCAAACAAGGAGCAGGCAGAGTAGTCAGAGTCCGATGGACAGGTAGGCAGCGTCAAAACCGGGAGATCAGTCAGTCCAGCAGATAATCCGACAAGGGGCAGGCAGGGTAATCAGAATCCGATGGACAGGCAGGCAGGGTCAGAACCGGGAGATCAAAACAGCAAACAATCCGACAAGGGGCAGGCAGGGTAATCGTAATCCAGGAAACAGTCCAACGGTCTAAGCACAGGGTAATCAGAATATAGCAAACGTACAATCGCGGGAGAGCTTGGCAAAAAACACACAAGACAATCTGGCAAAGAACAAGTGAGAGTAGACAGGTATTAGTACACTGAAACTAATGAGGAGATGAGCTGCAGGTGCAGAGATGGGCAGAGAATACCAGGTGAGAGTAATGAGGTGATTGCCAGGCAAGAGGGTGTGGCCAGATCTGAAATGACAGGAGATGGTGAATAAACAGAAACATGAAATCAGATGAAAACAAACTAGAATTCAGGGGAATTCGTGACAGAATATATATACAAAACGAAGTCTGAATATATATACAAAACTCTGAACTCTGAAGCGCTCAATCCGTCTTTGTCCGCCATATTGGATTGAGCGCTTCCTATTCCTGTAATTATGTATTTTCTGCTTCATGAAATACTGTTTTTCTGTTATATTGTTAAATTTTGACATTGATTTCTCACTAGAAATGCAATAATAACACGTTTATTTTACACCGTTTGACTTCACAAAGGATATTTTTAGAGGCAAGTTCCCCATTGACTTGACTGAGGTCTTGTCAAAACCTTCGTAATTCCTTGTTTTCTGCATCATGAAATACTGTTTTTCTGTTATATGGTAGGGTGACCAGACGTAATCTCTGACAGTGGTTACGTTTCAAATTGCCTGTAGCCTACTAGGCCTACATAGCCATCTTGGTTTTCTGTTGATCATTTAATCTGCCTAAATGCTGTCAAGAACAAGTTCCAGAACAATACTCACATTGAACGCATTGCTGAATACTGTATATGTTTTTCAGTTTCTTTCAACCAGTTGTATACGCAAGGTCCTAAAAAAAAACTTTGCGATGGCAGGAGCCAACAGCAAACAGCACAGTCTATGGAATACTTCAGATATATTAGTTGATAGGGCTGCCAATCTTTGTTTAAAATGTGAAAAACAAAAGAGAATTGAAAATAGTCCGAACACAATTGTTTGAGTAATTTTGAAAACAGCATATGCTTGCATTTTTTTAGAATCATGATCATTAATGTCACTACCCCGCAAACAGTGGACGTCCCCAGGACGTTAACAGGACATTCGCAACATCCCCAATCATCCCCAAATGGTCCCCACCACAACGTTCGCTAGAGGACGTTACCAGAACGTTTTTGACGTTCGTAACAAGTCTACGTTTGGTTCTTCTGTGACGTTCACATGAGTCTTAAATCGGACTTTTACGGAGCGTTCTAATTTGGTCTCTCAGCACACGTCCCCAGGACGTCCTTCAAAAACGTTCCCGTTACCTTTACCTGTGGTCCTCTGCGTGACGTTCGCATGAGCCTTAAAACGGACTTTTAGGGAACGTTCTAATTTGGTCTCTCAGCACACGTCCCCAGGATGTCCTTCAAAAACGTCCCTGTTACCTTTACCCGTGGTCCTCTGCGTGCCGTTCGCTTGAGCCTTAAAACGGACTTATAGGGAACGTTCTGATTTGGTCTCTCAGCACACGTCCCCAGGACATCCTTCAAAAACGTCCCCGTAACTTTTACCTGTGGTCCTCTGCGGGACGTTCGCATTCGGTCCTTCAAAAACGTCCCCTTAACGTCCTCTGATGGTCCTCTCTGTACCAGAGGTTCCGCTGGAGAAAAATGTTGACGGCCAAATATCTATTTCTGCTTCTAAATTAGCCTATTGAAGAAAACTGACGGCCTGCGTAACATAATCAGGTAGTTTAGAATGCAAAATGTTTATTTTCCTACGTTTACAATGGGGGAAAAAAACATTAATGTCTGATGCGCGTCAATAAGTGGCCTTTAATCGCAACCTGCTGTGGCGTTAAATTGAGCGCAGCAACATGGTCATTGCTCTGACTATGTTCAATGAGAGCAGAGATTCTAAAATGATTCGACCCTCTTGTGAATCCTTTGCGTCGCCTTTTCGCAGTGCTAACAGAACATTTTACTGTGACTATCAATTACCTCACACCTTAGCCAAGAGAACTTGTCACTCCATAACAACATACCGACATTTCAGCCTTTTCTCTGGTGAAGCTGTTCGAACATCTAGGGCATCAGGTATTCAGTGTTTGGAAAGTTCACTTTCTACATGAACTAGTTCAGTTCATAGTTCATAATTCAAAATTTTGAACTAAGTTCATAGCTCCAATTTTCAATATGCTGCGAGTACGAGCTATAACTTTTCCAAATCTCTATCTGTCTGCAATAGCGCTCTCGGCTCCTACGCAACTTCGGCGCGCTCACGCACGGGCATAGACAGTAAAATGAAATGAAATGCGTTCAGACACAACACTGCAGGTATTTCAGGTTCATCCTCGTCAGACGGTTTACCCTCATCAGTTGTGTTTGGCCTCTGGCTAGTCTGCTTGGCCATGTTGGATCCTTCTCACTCAGTTCGCTCCTTGTTTGTAACCGAGGGTTGCGCTTTATTTAAAATGCAGCATGCTGATGCAAGATGCTGCAAAAGAACGTAGAGCTCACTGGTCAAATTGTCTGATTGGAATTTCTTAAAAAACGTGCACTGCCCTTATTATGTTTTAAAGGAACAGGCTAATCTGCTGTTATAAAGTTATTAGACAACACGCATTGTTGTTTAATAACTTTCTAACAGCAGATTAGCCTGTTCCTTTAAAACATAATAAGGGCAGTGCACGTTTGCTTTATAGGCCTTAATATTAGGATTGTTGTCAAATTCAAATTGTGTTTGCGAGACGGGATTTTTAAGAAATTCCAATAAGACAATTTGACCAGTGAGCTCTACGTTCTGTTGCAGCATCTTTGAAGGCCTGTAGAAAGCTCAATGTTAAAGCTAGAGACTTGATAGACCTTCCTATGTATGCATTGTATTGGAATCATGCAGACATTAAATTTATAGCACAGATCAGTAGAGAAGCATTCATATTTATTTAATTTTCTCATTATTAGTTTGGCTAGTTATTAGGCTCTGCCTCCCTGACTGCACGTCCGTGATGTGCCATGGATGTTAATTAAAAAAGGAATCATTACGGAAAACCCTCAATGCGTAGTGACTAAGATCGCTACAATATGCTTTTCCTCAAACCCTCGGAAAAAATGACTAAGTTTGTTGACAGTTTCTCACACTGTGATAAACGTGCGCGCGCGTGAGTGTGTGCCCTGTAAGCAAAATGATTGCCCAGCGGTCTATTAATATATATATATTTTTTCATTTAGCTCAGCAAAAATGGTCGTTACCCCCACCGCGCATGCTACGTCCGCGGTGCGTCCTTTTACCGTCCTTGAATAACGTCCCCAGGACGTCTTAAACACGCTTCCCAGAAGTCACCACAATGCTCTAAGGACGTTCTTGCAACTTCCTGCAGAACGTCCCCAGGACCTATTGTAACGTACTGGCTCTAGGTACGCCACATGAAAGGGGAGACCACGCAACTTCCAATCATAATAAGGACATTTATTAAATTATAGGATGAGATTAACACAGACTAAAAATAATGAACTAAGTAGATCATTAAACATTACATAAGTGTGGTGTAAGTCAGTGTAAAGGGATAACTCAAAATGTGGTGTGGATCAGTATAGGAGCAGTCTACTAAGTACAACAGAAGCCAAAATCCGCAAGGAGGAGAGAGAGACCGCCATGTTGGATACGTAGCCCTTTATATCCTCCAGCCAATCACGTACACCTGCACAGAAACACGGAGGAAACCAATAATCTAATCTGCCCGTGGGCGGGGTTAGCTGGGCCGTCACATATCCCCCCCCTTAAGAGAGAAGCCCACCAAGATGGGATTCGGTCATTTAGTATACATCTAAGAAACATTTCAATACAGCTCAAAATTCCAAGCAAATATGACCACAAATCCACCCTGATACAACCATATCACACCCACACTGGGACCAGTGGCTATGAACCCCCTTTACACCATCACCACCTCCCCCTTTTCAACCACTTCACATCCTTACCCTCAGCAATTCTGGTACTTAGAAAAGCAGTTTAAGACGATAAAGAACAGATATGAAGAAAGGAGAAAGGAGACAGGCAACTTACCACACCGACGCGCAAAACAGCGCATCGGCCATTTTGCCATCAATGATTATGATCGGAGAAGACTACCATGGGTGGACACCACCCCCTGCCATATTTGCCCCTAAATTGTTGCTGCTGGTATACTTCATTGATCTTTTTTTCATTGTCATTGCCCTCTTTGGGTCGATATGTTTTCCATCAAGTCTATGTTCTTTTTCCTCTAGCACTTTGTCCACACTTGAAGCCTCTTTGAACCGGATAAAGCCAAATCTCCTTGATCTTCCTGTGTGTGGATCTTTTATAACGGTACAGTCAGTAACATCTCCAAACTTTGAGAAATACTCTTTAAAATCCTTCCTACTAGTGTAGCCGCTCAATCCTCCCACAAACATTTTCCCTTTCTGTGCAGCAATACACACATCCCGATCAAACGAATTTGACATAGCCGGTAGTTGTACGCTGTTACTTCTAGCTTTTGATACCCCTGACGCACCCTCCACTGTCTGTTTGCGACTCCTTGCCCGAGTCACGACACAGGCCGTGAAAACATCAGGGAATTCTGCAGCGCAATCGTACGGCCCAGCAGCCTCCATAGGCTTTACTGTCGGTGGAGCTGGCCCACTGGCCCACACTTTATCTCTGGCTAGACGATTTCCCAAGATGACATCAACCCCCGGCACTGGCAATACCGGGCGAACTGCCACAACCACCTCCCCTTTAACAAGATCGGAATTAAGGATTATTGTATGCAAAGGAACGGACATAGTCTGCATACCAATTCCCCTAATCAAAACACTCTTTCCAATACTCGAGTTGACCGAAAATGGCAAAGCGGTTTCCGCCACAAAACTCTCTGTAGTGCCAGTGTCACGTAATATTTTGACGGGTCTCTTTTCAGAACTGTCAACAAGTGAAATGAACCCCTCAGTAATGAAAGGGCCATAACCTCCACCGACCTGTTCATTTGCACCAACGCTGTACATGTCGACTGCAGAGCAATCAGGCACCACACAGTCTGACCCTCCTACCGTAGCTGGGACAGCGCATAAACTATATCCCGTAGAGTTCGATTTACCCTCCTTTTTATCTCTTAATGCGGGACAATCTTGTTTCCAGTGTCCCATCTCCATGCAATATCTGCATTGATTGTCTGACTTGGCATAAAAGAGTTTAGGATCTTGCTTACCCTCATACCGAGCATTTGCATTACCACTAGACCAGTATGATCGAGGTTCATCTCGAGTACGGTTACGAAAATAGTCACTGACTCTACTTTTATGCGTTAATTCAAACTCATCAGCGAGCACTGCAGCCTCAGAAACTGTTGAAACGGTGTGTTCATTGATAAACGTGGTCAGCCGCTCAGGGACGATATTCTTAAATTGTTCCAGTGTGATTCATTCGCACAATCCCTCAAAGGTAGTCACATTGACTGAGTGAAGCCAGCGCGTAAAAAATGCAACAAGATCCCTACCAAGTTCAGCATAAGTTTGCCGTTCCCCTCTCTTCCAGTTTCTGAACCGCTGTCTGTAATACTCTGGCACTTGTTCATATGTTCGCAGAACCGCCTCTTTGACACGACTATACTGTTTGCGCTCTGTCGATGACAACGCCACAAATGCATCTTGGGCTCTCCCCGTCAAGACAGTTTGCAGTAATAACGTGCGCTGAGAGTCATTCCAACTATGCTCCTCAGCAATACCCTCAAAAAGCGAAAAGAAGATATCGGGGTCACGTTCATTAAATTTAGGTAGAAATCTAATCATCCTCGACAGATCGCCGTGAGTGTCCGACGGCACAGGAGAATCCTCACTACCCCGCATCTTCCCTTCATCAATCAATCTCAGCCTCTCTGTTTGGATATGTTGCTGTAGTCTTATTTTCTCCAGCTCGAACAAACGCTCTTTCTCTCTTTCTGATGCTTTTTCCAAGTCGCGTTCCCTTGCATCCACTCGCTTCTTTTCCTCGGCCTCTAACCGTTTGAGGTCTATTTCTCGGCGAATTTCTCTTTCCGAGTCTTCACGCTCCCTCTCATACTCACGCTTCTTTTGTTCTGCCTCTAAGCGTTTGAGTTCAAACTCCTGCTGAAACGCGCGACCCTTCTCTTGTTCCGAGGCCTCCAAGCGTTTGTATTCCAGCTGAAGCTTCAAGACCTCGGCCGAGTTTTCCAGACTAACCATTTTTTCTCCCGCATTAGGTGTTGACGTCGCTGCCGGTGGACCAGATGGATCGACGGTACCTATAGATATTATCGACCGATCTACCAATTTTGATTTTAAACTGATGAGTTCTTGTTTATTAAAACCCTTTGTAAGATTTAGATCAAATTGGTAGTGTGCCGCTACCTGGCACAACTGATCTTTTGTTAACCTATCGAATAAAGGTTCGGATGGAGACTCCAAAAAGTCATCCAACTCCACGTTAGGCATTTCTTATTTTTGTCAACTCAGGCCTATTTACACGACACTGCAACCACGTCAGCAAATCAGGCACAGGCGAACCAACCCCTTTTTCCACACCAGAAAAGAGCTATCCCGTATCTAACTTCCACCAACAACAAAAAAAAAAAACCTAAATAATTCTAAACTGACGTCTTCAGTGCATCCACATACAATTGAGTTGCTTCCACCGCAACCCCAGCGCGTTCGATGCACCAAAAACAACAAAATACAATAAACAGGAAAACAAAAAAACAGCGGTAAGCGGTCTACCCTGGCACGGGATTCAATTAGCTCCGATAGGATCTAACCTACCGTCACCCTCCCACTTACCATCTACACCTGAGCCCAATTTGCCAACCTAACCAGCGTGTAGCTCCAGAAACCAGATACTATGCTGGCTGCAGGATCACAAATGCAACTCCCTCCTCCATGGCAAATCAAAGAAATTACACGAAAACAAACCAAAACCAATCTCTTAACCAAATTACTATCAAAATACACAATCTATTCGTGGTACTCCCCAATCTGAACTTTACTGAAACAGGTTCTTTACACCTGTGCGAAACTATATTCCAACTAATTTTTACGCTTTACTACCACCAGGCTACAAGTGGCAATATCCATTTACTCACCAGAATACAAGCTTAAGGCCCGGACAAGCCCCCACATGTAACGTACTGGCTCTAGGTACGCCACATGAAAGGGGAGACCACGCAACTTCCAATCATAATAAGGACATTTATTAAATTATAGGATGAGATTAACACAGACTAAAAATAATGAACTAAGTAGATCATTAAACATTACATAAGTGTGGTGTAAGTCAGTGTAAAGGGATAACTCAAAATGTGGTGTGGATCAGTATAGGAGCAGTCTACTAAGTACAACAGAAGCCAAAATCCGCAAGGAGGAGAGAGAGACCGCCATGTTGGATACGTAGCCCTTTATATCCTCCAGCCAATCACGTACACCTGCACAGAAACATGGAGGAAACCAATAATCTAATCTGCCCGTGGGCGGGGTTAGCTGGGCCGTCACACTATAGAAACACGTTTTCCAGACGTCACCGCAATGTCCTAGGGACGTTCTTGCAACGTCCTGCAGAACGTCCCCAGAACCTATAGAAAACGTTTCCCAATTGACACCGCAAGTCCTCAGGACGGTCTTGGAAAGTCGTGGAAAACTTCCTAGAGTTGTCAAGGGAACCATACACATTTAAGTTTTTAGAATGTTCAGAGAGACCATTACAGGATGTCGAGGGGACGTAATTTTGCTTACAGGGTAGACCATCATATTTTAATTGTTCTGTTTAATTTCACAGTGGATGATGATGAAGGTGTTCTGAAAGCGGAGATGCATTGTGGCCATCCTCTCTCCCCGACCTCGATCACACAATGGTGTATTCAGGAACTGGGAAAGGTAAGATATAATAGTCGTAAACATGTAAAAAATGTCCAAAGAAATTAAAAAATGTTTTTGTTGACCTGTGTTCCCCCTTTTAAAATAAATGTGGGTAACGCTTTAGAATAACCCTTGTTAATAAACTTCTTATGAAGCATCTGTTACAGTCTGTTCATCATTTACAAATCATTATCACAACATTTACAAACATTAGTAAATGATTTATTAATGAGTAGTAATGTATTTATGAACATGTTTCAAATGATTTTCTAATGATCAACAAGACCATTTATAAGAACATTAGTTAGCTATTCATAAACCAGTAGTCATGTTTATATGAACATTTTTCGAACCATATTCTAATGATTTATAAGATTGTTTATAAGTTATATGATAATGGTCTGCTTACATTTTATAAATAATGTACAAATGATAGATCAACCAGGTTTCAAACAAGTTACTATTGATTTGTAAGATAATTTATAAGGTATGTGATAATGGTCTGCTCACCCTTTATGGGTCATTATGAATAACCTGTATCACACATAAGCTGTTGTCTAATTCATGAGTGAAATCATATATGTTAGCACATGTAACACCGCAGCTAATGCTTAATATAGGTCTTAAGAAATCATGTATTAATCATTAGTAAAGTTTTTTTCAGGGCTTGATCTAAAGCGGGCACTATCTATACTTTATAAACATTTATAAATGGCCTGTTACTCAGGGACATACCATTAGTAGACACTCCTGCAGCAAAGTCTCAACAAATTACCTCAGTTAAGATGTTAAACAGATCAATGGTAAAAACATACAACACAGCTTCAAGGAAATAAAGTGAAATATTTTATTGGGAAAAAAACAAAAGTACAATCTTAAAAAGGACACAGGGACATATAGCCTACAGTGGTCAGCTAAAGTCAACACACAGTTTCAAAATGTCCACCCTTTGTTGCCTTACACCCGCACACCAGTCACATGCAAAAACAAGTATGAAACACCATACCCCTGGCAGTTACTACCAAGCCAGGCAGTTTTCAGGTTAGAGGCCAGTCTAAAAGCAACATTGCCATCACCCATTGGCAGTAGGATGAAGATTGGGTCGATGTATTTGTCATACATATGAATGGTGTTTCTGCCTATGCAAATTAGGACATATTCAATAAGTGTGGAGTTCATGTGCATAATTTCAAAAGAAACTTGTAATGCATAAAAAGTTACTTTTCATGTATACTTTTACTATGTAAAGTTTTATTGTGGTAGGAGTAAAGGGAAACATTTTGGGCATATTCGATTAGTGTATAGCTCATTTGCATATTACAATTCATTTTCAAAGAAACTTGTAATACAAAATGTTTTTCTTTTCATGGGCACTTTCATTGTGTAAAGTTTCATTTTGATAGAAGTAAAGGAAAAAAACATATTTTTGGGGTGTATTGTTGCATTATTAGCACACATCTCAGATTGATGAGAATTAAACATATTTAGTCAACTAGGATTTCTTAGGACGTTGAGTATGTTGTTCTGGACACCTCATAGAAATGATCTATGCTGAAAAACAATATTTTACAATTAGTCTGTTGTAAAACGCTACTTTGCCTGGACTATAAATGGTGAGTAGACCATTATCACATACTTTATACATTATCTTACAAATCACTAGTACATCATTTATAATTGGTTGATTTGTCATTTCTAAAGGATTTATTAAATATGAGCAGACCATTATCATATACCTTATAAACGATCTTATAAACCAATAGAAAATAATTTGAAACATGTTCATAAATACATTACTACTCATTTATAAATAGTGAACTAACGTTTATAAATGTTGTAATAATTTGTAAATGATGAACAGACTATGAACAAATACTTCATAAACGGTTTATTAACGAGGGTTATTCTAAAACGTTACACGGTGTGGTTTTATTTTCATTGAAGGGCCGTTCATTGTCCTGCCCTGTATGCAGTAAAAAGTGGTCATACCAAGAGGTACGGGAGGTTGCTTTGTTGACCCAAAAGGAGAGGAAGATTTTTGAGGAGAATATGGGTTCTGAGGTTCCTGTTCTCAAATCCGAGGAGGCAAAACATGTAAGTGCCCTGGAAATACAATTTAATGTGATGAGTTGTAGGCAACCTCAAATATACCCAATGAAACATTCCTCTTTTATAGGCTACTTTACAATAGACGATGCATAGCAGGTATAGCTATAGTCTACTTATTGCAGCCTATTCTGTGATAACCTTTTTCAATTAGTCCTATACTTATTTAATGAGTGACTCAACATTATATTTGTTCATGACGGATATAAATTAGGGAATAAGCATATGTGGACTCTCCTGATGTTGTGTATATGTGTCCGAACTGATATATCGAACAGTGCCATGTTTCCACTCTTCCACAATTCCGGTCCCTTATGCTTACGCCCTAATTAATATCATTTTTTCTGCCAATGAGGATAACATATTTTGTACAAGGTAAGCTCCTGCCCCAAAGGCATATTTAAATGATATGTGTGCAAAACATTACAGTACTAGACAGCAGTAATCTTGTGCAAACCGCCATGGATCGAACATAGCATAGTTACATTTTAAAACAAAAGAAAGTTGGTTAAATATGGTTAAATATATGATTGGAGATTTTCCCCTTCAACTTGAGGTTTTCCGGCCCATCACTGCTGACGACAGTTGATGACAGAGTTAGGAGATGATCACAAGAGGTGAAGGGTCCTGACAGAGATTATACGTGAATATATCAGCAATGCTTTTGCTCATTTTTGGTTTATCGCCTTTCACCACACATATCTAAGGTAAATCACACACACACACATAGGCCGCCTCATTCCATGTCACAGTGAAAAGATTCAGGTTATGCAACAAACTGTTACTTTAAATAACCCTAAACGGTTTAAATGGCAGAGTTCCATTTGTATGACATAATTAAGCAATATAGTACGAGTGAGATTGGGATAGGTAATTCCCACGGGTGGTGTTCGGACGTAGCCACTGAGGCCGGAGGCCGTGGGAATATGCCTTACCTACCCCACTTGCACGAGTACAATATTGCTTTTATAAAACAATTCTATCGTCAACCAATTAAAATTTCAACACAAAGTTATTGCTTTAAAAAATGTATTTCGCCATTGTTTCTCCGCAACAAAAAATAGTTCCATTGTCTTGGTTTGGAATGATAAGAATTTTGAATTAACGGTTATCATCAACGCACTATAGAATGTTTCATCGCTGAGTGATTTATTATTAGCTGTGGAAAGTCCATGTTGGGTTGTTCTGGGATAATCCAACGCATGGAACGTCTCTCGTCCAATTGTTTTATAATAGCTATTTATCTAGCTGATGTTACATTCTCCTCAAAATTATCCCTAAGGGTGCCTGTGCAGCTTTTAACACAAGTTCATATTCACACATATTAAAATGAGCTACTAATGATGCAACTACCAACTATTAGGATGGTTCCCTAAGCAAGAGAAAGCAAGTATATATCATTGTTAGTTTAACTTGAGTGAAACCTTGTTATACACAGCTCTTACGGAGGTTCGAAATCTGTAGCATCACTTAAAATAAGCTACAGTTGGATGGGAATACACTCGTTATTGAAGACTGAGTGTGAATGAAAATGTGTCCTATCCCATTTTGTTTTTACCTGATGCGCCATGAATATCAGAATAGATATGCTTTCCTAAAGATAGTCACATTAACAACCAGACACATTTCATTTCATTGTGCCATAGATGGAACATTATAGCCTACCCCCTGTAGCATGTCAGGTTAGTGTCATTGTGAAATCATTATTATTTAATCTTATTTCACAAGGGTTTTTTTGGACACAGCTACTCCTTTTTGAGCTTTTGAGATATAGACACCACTCCAACTCTGACACATTTGTTCTGATGTCCTGTGTAGTGTGCGTGTATAAATGGTTGCCCTGCACCCTGTGTTTTTTTCGGTAACACTTTATAATAACACACAATTCATCATTTGTTAAGCATTTGTTACCTATTAGGTAATGGTTTGTTCACCATTAGTTATTTATTGTTCATACATAATTTATCATTAGTAAAGCATTTGTTCACACAATTATAAATGGTTTGTACATAGTAAATAAGCCTATCAGAAACAGACTAGTTTAATAAAAAAACGTCATTCTTCCGCCACTACAAAATATAGTTCGATAATTTTTCATAAATCGTTGCCACGCAACCCTTGAGGCAACGAAACAGCCAAATGAAACACTTGCGCTACCGACAAAAAAGGGGTGCTTATTTATTCACATTAATTTGTATATCGCCATTAATAGTGCAATAGTTGAAATAGTTTTCAAACGGGTTCCTCTTTGCTGGTGCGGTGCCAGCGGTATCCTGATTTTGACGCTTCAGTGTCCCAGATGATGTTGCTCCACATGTGTATGAAATGCATTATATGAATAAAATTGCCTTGCCTTGCCATTCGCTGCGCAGTCATATGAAATGTTACAACGGCTTTTAGCCAATCATAATCAAGGATTTGAACAATCAGTTATAGAATGCTTTATTCATCATTTGTAAAGCATTGCTCCTATGTTAATTCTCATCAATAAAGCATTTCTACACACACACTCATAAATGGTTTGTTCACCATTTGTAAATTACATAATTATCCCTTTATAAACTATTAGTAATGTCTTTATTCATCATTTTTAAAGCATAGTTCCTGCATTCATTCTAATCAGTCAAGCATTTGTAAATACAGTTAGTAAATGGTAGGTCCATAGTAAGCAAGCCCATGTAAAACGTTTATGAGAGTTTTTTCTTTCATCATGTATGAATGATGCATTAACTAAGATGTAGACCTATGTTTTGATTTAGAAATAGGCCTAAACTAATAGCTGGGGTGTTAATACATGTTACAAATACTTACCAACAATGTAATCCATAATTAATTCAGGAGTTACTGCTGGTTAGTAAAGTATATTGTGTGAGCCCATCTAAAGTGAACACTTTCTACGCTTTACAAAGCATTTATTAATGAGATGCAAACATAACCTGGACACACACATGTATTGTTCTATTTGGAAAGAAATATGCCTACGGATAGTTAGTGTTAATGCATCTCTAACAAGCATTCAACACTTAAATTCATGATTAACTCATGAGTTACTACGGATTAATTGACTACATGGAGTGAGCCCATCTAAAGTGATGACTCGCTATGCTTTACAAGGCATTTATTAATGAGTGGCAAAAGCTAGCAGATACCAAAGAGACACAAGTAATAGAAGTATTATTTTAAGAAAAGGGAAAGAAATGTCAAAGTGATGAAAACGTACAAATATTTATTTAAAACTAAATATTCACACATGTTTAAAATCATCACTCAAAATAATGAAACTGTTGAGTACAAGTAATGCTTATTTTAAGACTTTATGCAGACATTGGAAAACAATTGGAAAGAAATAATGAGATTCGGACTGGAAAGGCTTTTCGTATATATCCTTGAACAACCGTCCAACTGGCCCATCAGGGTGACCGGAGCCAAAAAGTCCATCATTTTATCCGGATCACGGCACCATTGTAACAAGTACTGTGTTTTGTTATGTGTGGGTCTGTTTGCTGGGCAAGAAATGGCCACACACTGAAGTTCTGATGCTTTGTTCAAGCGAAGTGGAGCTCCGTACACTGAACACATTAACATATAACGAGACAGTCTGTCACATGCAGTCGTCAATCACACTTGATATTAGCCTGTTAGCAGAGGGAAAACGTATGCTAGACCTCATGGCATATGATATAACAAGATCAAAGCATTAAATATCACATCATATGTATCACATGTTGCAGTTCACAATCGTTTAGTATATACACCGTTATGTCATCATTATACCTTATCTTTGTGGTTTTATCACTTATAAATATACGTTTAGTATAGTATACCTCTTTTCAGATCAGCAACTTCAAACTAAAGTCTTAAAGGAGATGCCAATTTAACCACGTTTCTTAAAGGGGCAACACAAGCTCAGTGTGTTCAAAGAACAAGATATCATACAACAAATCAGGATCAAATACGTATGAGTCAAAAAATCCTGATTTGTTTATATCTAATCTTGATATTTGAACAGACTGAGTACGTGAAATTGTATTATCCCTTTAAGAAACGTGGTTAAATTGGCATCTCTTTTAAGACTTCGGTCTGAAGTTGCTTTTATGTCTTAAAGTTTAGGCCTATTTCTAGATCATAACATTTTATTCAAGGCATGGACAAATGTAGTTCTACATCTAGGTTAATGCATCATTCATGAATAAACTTTTTACATGGGCTTGCTTACTATGGACATACCATTTAATAACTGTATTTACAAATGCTTTTCTACTGATTAGAATGAACGCAGAAACTATGCTTTAAAAATTATAAAAAAAGAAATTACAAATTGTTTGCAAATAGTTTATTAAGGGACAATTATGTAATTTACGAATGGTGAACAAACCATTTATGAGTGTGTAGAAATGCTTTATTGATGAGAATTAACATAAGAGCAATGCTTTAAAAATGATGAATAAAGCATTTAGTAATAGTTTACAACTGGTTTATAATGGGAACATGATTTAATTTATAAATGGTTGTTTTGTTATTAAAAGTACTAGTGCAGTGCCCGTAGGAATTATGCATTCTGTAGTGTTAGCAGACGTCGGTGTAGCTGTTCGGTAGTGTAATAGCAAGACATTTTTGCACTCCACATAGGTACAGGTTACACTGAAGTATTATTGTGATGCATGTTTCCTTTTCATTAAGAAATGTTTTAATGTTGTACAGCCTTTTTGGAGATACACCAACAAATAAAGTTTGAGATTATGTATGGATGCAGTTGAATATAGATGTCAAAGTTGGTGTCTAAACTATAAACTAAATGTCATAAAGAAAGAAATCATTTTAAATGAAGTTATGGTTGAAATAGGATCACTTCTTTATTGTAAGGGTAAGTGTAGGGTAAGAATGGTCATGCAGTTGGACTCAAATGTAGGTTAATTTTACGCCCAAATCGCTGGTCTACGTCACAATGGATTGGCTCCCGTTGAAATGCATTGGGTTTAATCGCGTCGCTCATAACGGTGACATGGGTTTGCACCGTACGGCAAACGGTAAAATACAAATATCTCGCGAACTATGAATTCAGAAATCTTCAAAATCAAGGATGCACAGGTTCATGACATGCGTAAGCTACATGCGAAATCTCATAACTAACGTAACTACCATCTCCTTATCGTATCCAACGCTATTCTGAACTTTGAGTGAAGGCAGGATAGTTTAATACCGCTAGCCGTATATTGTTTGATTGTGACGTCATTTCGGTGCACAATCGGTCAGTGGGACTTGCTACGGGAAACAATAATCCATAGTGCCTATGGGAAATAGTAAAATACAAATATCTCGCAAACTATGAATTCAAAAATCTTCAAAATCAAGGATGCACAGGTTCATGACATGCGTAAGCTACATGCGAAATCTCATAACTAACGTAACTACCGTCAGGGAGATACGCCCTAGACGGACACACACACAGAGATTTCTGGATTTATAGATAGATAATTCATGTATTTACAAAAAAAAAATGTAGATGGGCTTATTTACTATGAACAACCCATTTATAATTGTGTGAACAAATGCTTTACTAATAATACATTATGTATGAACAATACATAACTAATGGTGAACAAACCATTACCTAATAGTTAACAAATGCTTAATAAATTATGAATTGTGTGTAGTTATTATAAATTATAAAACAATTGGGTTCTATTGCCTAATTTAGCTGTTTCTGATTGGACGAGAGACGTTCCATGCTATAGGTTATTCGTCAACATACCTACAGTTACGGGACTTTTCACAGCTAAAAATAAATCACTCCGCGATGAAACATTCGCATTGATGATAACCGTTAATTCAAAGTTTTTAAAATTCCAAGACGTTGACAATGGAACTATTTTTTGTTGCGGAGAAACAATGGCGAAATAAACAATTTTTAATCAATAACTTCGTGTTAAAATGTTAATTTGTTGACTGTAGAATTGTTTTATAAAAGCAATATAGCACCAGTGGGAGTGGGGTAGGTAAGGGATAATCCCAAGGGTGGTGTTAGGCCGTAGCCATCGAGGCCGCATTCGTCTTGATCCAGGGAATCCAATGGTACCTCATTTTTGAAAATCGGTCATACGGTTCAAAAGTTGCGTGTGTTACAAAAGTCCAACTTTGACCTGTTGGTGGCGCTAGAGTGGTGTAATGAGAGCCATGAAACTTGGTGTGAATGAAGAAGGGACTGTCCTTAATGAGTGTGCCAAATTTCACAAAAAGTTACCATATGGTTCTAGGGGCTGCCATTGACTCCCATGGTACTAACATAATAATATGAAAGCCTACAATAACAATAGGTTACCTCCTACCGGAGGAAACCTAATAAGACAGGATAAGGCATTGTGAACTTGGGAAAACCAATGAGTACTCTGACAGTTAATACAACAGGATACAATGTTATTTTAGCAATGGCAGAACATTGACTTAAAGGCACCCAGTGCAACTTTATATAAACATTCAATGAAAAATAAACATTCAATTTCTAGTCTTTTTTACACGTAGTAAGTTTCAATAACTCCATACCATTACATATCGACATTCAAGGAGCAAAGATGAGACGTCGTTGTGTGGTGAGAACTGATAGAAAATCGTAAACAACAACAATCGCAGAGGGGGAGAGGCCATTTTTCCATTGACTGGAATCCTGCTTTATTTATTGGTGGCACCAATAAATAAAGAAAATGGCGGCGATTGTTGTTGTTATTGATTTTCTATCAGTTCTCACCACACAAAGACGTCTCATCTTTGCTCCTTGAATGTCGATATGTAATGGTATGGAGTTATTGAAACTTACTACGTGAAAAAAGACTAGAAATTGAATGTTTATTTTTAAGCCTCGAAAGTTGCACTGGGTGCCTTTAAATGACCAGAACAATGATTTGGAAAGTGCCCCTTGTCCATTTCAGCCTCCAGTTTCAATTTCAACATAATGTTTTTGATGGCCATGGAGCAGGTGCATCTGCAAAACCGGAGGGTTTTATAGGGCCTTATAAAGCTAGACTTCATAAAAAGTTTTACCATATGTTTTTGTCAACATGGACTGGAGAAGATGTACACCTCATTTGGTGAGAATTGGATGAACCACCTGTCAGGAGTCTGGTTTACTGTGACTTTCGATTTTTTTTGAAAATGTGAGGAAAATTGGTGGTGGAAATTGACAGGAATAAGAGGGATATCATCTTTTGTTTTAACCCCTGCAGTTCCTGAGATGTGAGCCAAAATGTAAATGTAGCCTATTACGTTCATATTTGGTACATGGCTGCTATGTGTTATTGTGAATGAGCTGATAAAGTTTTATGAAGATTGGCCATTGACACTGGGAAATATTGACTGCCGAAATTTGAGATATTGAAATGTGTCAGTTGTAGCACCCCCTGTCTGTAATTTTACTTGTATGACAAGATGCGCTGATCAGAAACCATTGAAGAGATTTATGGTGAAAAATAATCAGAAAAATACAATAGGGATCCAGCAGCTTTGCTGCTGCACCTGTGCACCCCGCCATCTTGAAGTGCTTATAGTGCTCCCACCATATGAGTCACTAGCTTTTACTGTCAATTTGTCTATCTTATGTGTTACTCTTTTTCTCTGAAGTGTCCTGCCTGTAACACCCTTGTGGAGAGAGGAGACGAAACAAATCTGTGTGTTGACTGCCTCTTGTGCTCCGAGGAGAAGGGGGAACGATTTTTCTTCTGCTGGAATTGCCTGAATGAATGGAAAGGACCATACCCACGCTCTGACAAATGTGAAAACAAGGACTGCATGGATCCAGAGCTGAGATTGTTAACGAACTGTCCAGACATAACCTTATCAAATGTTCCTGGAGCACGTTGCCCTGCAGTGCGTGCCTGTCCCACCTGTTGGACACTTGTAGAGCACAACACACTAATGTGTAAAAACATGACCTGTCCTCATTGCACCGTAGAGTTCTGCTTTCTCTGCCTGAAACTCACATCTGATTGCTGCAACGATAATAGTTGGTACAATATGTGCCCTGGTGGAGTCGCACCCCGCCAAACTAAACTTGGGACTAAGTCACGTATTCAATCCGAATTACAAGTTCAGGCACACATTCCCCAGCAGACCACAGCGAGCAGGCAGAGGCGGACACCCCCAGAGAGGCCAGAGGACAAAGACTGTTTATTTCTGTAAAGCAAAATGTGTATGGCTCAAAAATGGAAATGTTTCCTATACATATATATTTTGTAAAAAACTACACATTTTAGTAAGAATACACAGAGTCCAGGTTCTGTTCTATTTGAAGTGGATGAAAATCAATCAGATCTCACTTAAAATCCAGAAAAGGAGGATTATTTTGGTCTCAAGCTAATTAATTGTTAATTTAACTAAATTAACTTTGACCTTTTTTAAAGACTGTTATTCAGACAAAAACTCCAAATACTGTATATTTTTCCAAGCTCAATTTGTGTTGTAATGTACATAATATAACAACATCTTAACCGGTAAAATTCCAGTCATTGAAGTGTGATTCTATTGTGATGTTTGTAGATGTGATGTAAAAGCAGTAACAATTCATTTAAATAGTTGTCATTCGTGTTGGTATTATATTTTGATATTATATCTTGTATTTTGTAATTCTCACAATCTTTTATGAACAGCCCCACTAACCCATCAAAGTGTCAAGCGTTGGATTGATACACACTGTTGGTTGAATCAACTTGGAAAGAATAATATATCCAAATAGTTTGAACCAGTTTCGTTACTACAAAGTAGGCCTAGCCTATTCACAATTACATTCAATAGCACCCCAGATACCACGTTGAAATGTGAAAATCCATAGCGATTACAGACTACAAAAAATGATAGCCTTAGAATATCTTTCTTGATAGTTTCTGGCTAAACATATCACATAAACATAAGCATATGTATTATATTGTATTAATATTTTGTGAATACATAACTCTGAGAATTGATTTCAAAACCAAAATACCGCAACCATCTGATTCATGCTAACACATACGGATACTGTTGTAAATGCAGTGGCGGTTTTAGGCACGGGCAACCGGGCAGCCGCCCGGGGCGGCACTTTTTCATGACACATGGGGGGCGGCACGAGCATTTCATTTTTAAAAATAAAAATCATCTGGGCAGCGAAGCGGTTTTCTTTTATTTATCTATCATATCACTTTGTGGGGAATTGGCAAATTGGCGCCCCCTGCGGCTGCAGGAGCCCCTGCTCCCTTAGAAGGTGCCTTGCACAGATCCTGTGTTAGGGGGAAGGTGAGGGGGCGCGGGGGACAGTTTACCTCTGGGTCTCCCAAATGGAACTTGTTAGTTTATTACTTTAGCAGAGGAAAATTCAAACCTAAGCCTACATGGTCATAGGCATACTCATTATTCACATTTTTGTACCGTCTTACTTTCACCACTGATGTTATGCTAAGCTTAGGCCAGTGTTTTTCAACCTTTTTTGCATCAAGGCACACTTAAGACACAGAAAAAAATCTCACGGCACACCAACAACCGGAAATGATATGAAAATCAAACCCAAACATCGTTTCAGCCTGAGCATAATATACTCTAAGAAATAAGGGAAACGCGTGTTCTATTTGTTGTATTTTATTAAACGTAACATCATGCTAATGCCAAGATGGCACGGGCTTTATGCCCAGGTACAGATCATTTTAGACCGGCTGCATTACCACCACACACCTGTAGAACAAAATGCAGGCAATAACAACGACAACTGTCATGGTATATGAACATCGTTAAGCGCTAATACTTTCCAAACAGAACATTGTGCACCCGTTGCGCAGAATAAATTATGGGAATTACTATGCCGCCATGTGACAATACATTTATTATGAAATGACATAGAACTCACTTATTGCGAAATCTGGGCCTGTTTAGATGCACACAATAGTGGTGTCCGGGCAGGAATTGATGAGAGGCACACACGTAATTCCTCATCAAGGGATCGCAGATGTTCTTTAAGTAGTCTTTATCGCTGTTTAACTTGAAAAGCCAAGATCGCACAAGTATATACTAGAACTTTTCCCCGTGACAACCAATCGGACCTCTGTATGGAGCAATAAGGCACTATGTTCTGCTCCCATCTCCTCACATAAAATTGAAAACAGGCGGCTTTTTAGTGGTCTTGTTTTAATGAAGTTAACCATGCTCAAGACTCTTTCCAACACATCGGTAAGCTCTGCTGGTAGCGTTTTATCAACAAGTGCCTCTCGGTGTAGAAAGCAGTGGGTGACCACCACAACATCAGGGTTTTTCTCTCACTGCTCACAAAGCCTTTGATGCGCCCGACCATGGCTGAAGCTCCGTCGGAGCACAGTGTGTGCTTTTTTGACTTAGCTACCTTTGTGACCTTGTCATCATAGTAGCCTGTTTGACAGTGTTGTCACGCATACGAACAAAATAGTTAAGGTCCTGGTCTTGGAGCGCATGGTGTTTAGTTTGCAAGTGGCGTTTAAGCTGGCTAGGGACCATGGCACTGTTAGCTAGCTTTTCCCCACACTCAACGCACAACACTTTTTTTAATTGTCGCCTCAGTAAATCTGCCTATTATTTACGCTGCGTACCACCAGGGGTGTATTGAGTATTGAGCCTTCATACCACCAACAGCGCGATGTCACACACACACACAAACACACAAGTTGGCTCTCCTCGCACATAGTGATTTTGCTCACCAATGAAGTGACAATATGTAAAAAATGAATTTTTTTCACGGCACACCGGACAGCCTCTCGCGGCACACCGGTTGAAAAACACTGGCTTAGGCAAGTTATCTCTGGTTAAAACTAGCTAACATCAGCTATTCGCTAGCTAGCTAGACAGTTATCGTTATGGTGTTAATTATCGGACTGCGTGTGTTTTCGGCAAACATTCACTTTGTCATTTTAATCCATTAGCTACTAAAATGAGCACATCGATTGTTAAACCATTATTAAACTTAGCATTTTGATTGTTTAACAGAATGGCCGATGTTTTACACTGTCAGATAACTGACCTAGCAGCTACGCTGGGACACTGCCCTGACCTACCCCACTCCCACGAGTATTGCTTTTATAAAACAATTCTACAGTCAACAAATTAACATTTAAACATGAAAAATAGTTCCATTTTCAACGTCAGAATTTTGAATGAACGGTTTTCATCAATGCGCTGCGGAGTGATTATTATTAGCTGTGAAAAGTCTGTTTTGGCCTCCGCACTTTGCCAAGGCGTTACTGAAGCGTCTGCGCCTGTAAAAAGACGCTTATGTGTATTCGAACCCAAATGCGTTTTAAAAACGGAAGACGCTTCAAAATCGTCTCTGCAAAGTGCGGCGGCCAAAACAGCCTGGTGCGCCTACTAAGCGGGCCTGCGTACGCAACCGGGCGATGTTGCACCTATTAGTGTTAGCTTGATATTTTGATTTTTAATCATACAGTTCCTCATAATCGAAAACCTCTAAGATTCAACTGTCGTCAATCTTTAACATCGCAATTGTCAAATTGTATTTTGCCGCTAGCAGCATCAACACAGAAGTAGGCCTACGTTTACAAGTAGTTAGGCCCGCCTCTTGCTTGATCTGATTGAATGACTAGGGCGAGTGTGACATTGATGAGCGGTGCACCTCCGCGCTTCGCACAGGAAAGTTGAGAATAGTTCAACTTTTAAGCTTACCTAAAAAATGCTAGAAAGACGCAACGCGTGGCGGATAAAAGGCGCACACGTCTCAGCCCTCAGAGAGGCTACCTCCTCACAAGCAATGAGTTCCTTCTTCAACTACCCGCTAGAAACAAAAAATTATGACTCCATGTTTCATGCTGTTGTCCAAAATCTGCAAATGTATTCTCTGGAACATCGTAAAAACTGGACAGACTGACACAAAGTTTAAACATAGCATCGCAAACAAATATACATATTCCATTTATAAACCATAGTACAGATACTTGAATTTCATTACCGTGTTCGCTTGAAAAAATAAACAGTAGTAGATTCGTTGGGTCTTAAAATAATCCATGTTCTCTCAATCTCACCAATCCATTTTGCCCAAGCACTTCCATGCGAAATAGCCAGGTAGGGGTCACATGACACACAGAGTCACCAAACTAACGCACACATTCACATTCAAATACCAGCAATTGGACATTAACCATTGGACTTGCACAACAACAAATTACATCACAATAAATTCATGAATGACATTTGAATTGCATATATTGATCAATCAACCACCTAAGGCCACATCTTATCAGCTGACCCATCAGCGTCAGCTACAATATGTATTCATTCATCACATAAGTTCAGGTAAACAGTTCATGATATGGCACAACGCATTATCTTGCGGCTCAACCGCCGGGCATCCGCGGTATGACCACAAGTGTGGAATTGGGTACAATCCTCTTTTCATGAAACGTGTGGTGGTCCTCTAGCGGTGAATCAGCGAAAGTTATTCGAATATCGACAACCCCACCTGCAAAGAAGCAATTTATAAATCAACGGATTAGCAAGAGGGTGTCTGTTCATTGCTCGTTTCTTAATTTAAGTCACGTTTCTAAATTTAAGTTTCTTTCGAGATGGTATTCCCTAGCCATATATTAACAAACTCATTTGTGAATTAGTTATGGTGTTTAAGGTTAAAATTAAATGACACGGTCAGCGTAGTGACCGGAGCACAAGACTTAACTGCTTTGTTGTTAGTGATTCCCCATTGAATTAAAATATGAAACAATATAAATAAACATTTTAGAGACTTAGTTCAATACATAAGCTACTTCACTCCCACACACATTTGAGATAGCGTGCCTACCCGGCATTTTGTCTTTAAGTTTAAGCTTTAGCTCTCCGATGGTCGTGTACTTGAACGCAACTTCTGAATGGGCAATGTCAACAACAATTGGCCTCCTTTGTATTCCGATTACATTAACTTTAAACATCTTTCCCTTTTGTCTGATATCGATATTCTCCGTCAATTGATTGTTCCTCTCACTGCTGATGCTGTTCCTCTACCAAACATGTAGCCTACAATCACGGCGAATTCCGACGGCCTGCGTTGCATGTCGGGTGACAGTAGGTGTCTCTGGCGAATGGGGATGTGTCGACAATGAGATTGACAGGTCAACCACCAATCACGCCGCTAAAGAGCCGTTTACCTTGTGGGTACTTACCTTGCTAACGTGCTCACATAAGGGCTCAGATACACATACGCGTTTTTGTAAAAACAGGACGCGAGCAAATGCATTGATTCCTATGGTACGGCGCGTTTAAAGCGTGCGCCCCTTCTCCACCACGCGTTGCGTCTTTAAAGCGTTTTTTAGGTGCGCTTAAAAGTTGAACTATTCTCAACTTTCCAGCGCAAGGCAGGGAAGCGCACCGCTTCTGTTTTGGCCGCCGCACTTTGCCAAGGCGTTACTGAAGCGTTTCTGCCTGAAAAAAGACGCGTATGTGTATCTGAGCTCTGTGTATCAATGCATTTGCTCGCGTCCTGTTTTTACAAAAACGCGTATGTGTATCTGAGCCCTTAGACAGCTGGGTCAGACGCCTGCCAAATCCCCTCATAGGTATACTTCAGTTACAATACGGTTTTTTTTTTTTTACATTGTACAATTTCTCGATAACTTTTTAAAAAATCTAAGCAAAAAACAGACTACTTGCACTACTTTACAAATTACAACCATCTACAGAGTTTGGTACGCCATATTTTTGGGATATTAGAATTCACAATTTGTTCAAGTGCGACTTTTTGGCAACAGTCTGTCTTTATTGCTCCTAGTTCTTTGATGTCGAGTTGGTGTGTATCCCTGTCTTAAGCTTCTACATTGATGCCCAGTAATATGCCATGCACCTTTATTCTAGGGCATCGTGTGAGCCATTTATCTTAAATGCATGCTTTTGTAAAGCAGAATTCACTCTGAGAATGTCTATTTTGGGGGTTTAATCATTCACAGCGTTTGGCCAGGGGGTCAAAAGGTCCTTCAGAATATGGTTGATTGTTTCAGCCCTGTCACAAAGACAACCTCAAGATGTTTTAGATTTCCAAGTATGTGAAACACCGTTTGGGAGCTTCCTCTTCTCTTTTGTCTTATCTTCTTCTGCTGCTTCTCCTTTCCTGTCTTTGAGTGTGGAGGTCCTCTCTTCCCCTTTACTATTATTCCATCACTCTGTCTGTTTGTCTCGCGATAACCATTTCTCTCCCCTATTCATTCTAGTTTTTGGTATTCATCTCAGGTTATTCTAAATTTCATGCATTCAGGTTTATTTGGTAATTTAAGTGAATTTGGTCTAATTGGCATCCAAGTTGTGTATTAATTTGCTATTATTTAATTTAAACTGTTCATTCATTAACCATTCAAATAACTCCTCATGTGCCATACCATTACCTGAAATTACAATTGCCTTGAATACTGTTTTGTAATACTTAATTTAATAGATTTGGATTCATTTTAATTTCCGCAATATTTATCATTCTAATGCTTTCTACTGTCTCTTATGGTTCAAATCAAATACAACTTTATTTGTATACCATATTTCACACACTCCTGAATAACGGGAAACTTAAACATATTACAAAGCACACGCATAGCATAAATACTACATTATAAGAAGCATAACACATTATACAAAAAAATTATATGTTTCTTGGTTCTGGCTTTTGGAACTTCCCCTGCACTCTTATTCTACCCTTCTGTCTGGAATCTTGAAAACTGCCGCCCGTGGCAATATCCTGAGCGACACTATCCCTAGGATAAACCAGGCTAAATATACAGAGAGGAACTTTTTGATTAACACGTAGGTTTTAAGGCAGAAGAAATGACCAGATAGTCAACTTTGTTAAACTGAATAGTGCAGCCTGATTTGTTCTTAAGAAAGATGGAAAAGGTTCAACTTAAAGTAAGAAATGACTTAGAGGATCGACTCAAATATTAGATGCAATTAGAATCACTTCATGTCATGTCCAAAAGTGAAAGCAAGCATGCACACATGAAGGCCCTAAACTACAAAATAACTCCTTGAGTCAGAGTAAAGGGGTCTCACCAAACTGTGGAGCTTGGTAAACTACTGGGAGAAAGGTACTAATAGCTGATTGACCAAAATGTCCATTCAAATGTTGACATCAGAAAGTACAGTTAAAAAATTAGAATCTTAGTAAGATGTAATATCTGAAATCAAGGAAATATATCTTTGTTTTTTGTCTGACAAGAAACTTCTTCTTGCCAGGCATTTTTTTTTTATATATATCAGAGCATTTCCCTTGCTTCAAGCGTTTCAGTCTTTAATTGTTAATAAGATATTATAACTTGTTAGTGAGATTTTATTACTGGTTCTGAGCAAGTTAATGTTTGAAACTAGTTTGATCACAACTGACAAGTACAAAACTGCTTTGTCAAACTCACAATCAAGACAAATGTACTTGGTTTTTAGTCTGGCCACAGTAGTTTTAAGATATATTTGGGATGTTTTATTTTTTTAAATGTTGGTATATCAAATTTTCCCGTTCAGTTGGCAGATCATTTTGCTTATTTTTAGTCAAATGTCGCCCATTTTATTACTAATTTTCTTGTTTTTGAAAGCTGAATTTTTGCTGTGTATTATTTGTAATTATGACTGTTATTGAAACCTGAATGCATGCTTAATGTGACTGCCTGTGAGTGGTTAGAAGGTGGTAGATTGACACCTGATCTGGAAATGTGTACATGGTAGCTTTAGCAGTTTTAGGATAGAAAATTCTAACAAAAGATGTGTATTACTAATGTTTCGCAGAAATATTGTCCAAATGACTGTTTGAGTATATTAGCAGTATATCTGCTGTAGTTGTTGTCATGGCTGTGTGTGCAAGTTCAAATGTACATAGGTAATACAGCTATTAAAGTAACACTATTCAACAATTTGAATTTTTTTGAAGGTCCTCAAATTCATTTTGATAGCATAGGGTCATGTGAAGGGCCTGTGTCTTCCCCACTTGCCATCCAGGATATGCCCCATTTAGTTCTGTGTAACGGGCTGGTACACCCTGCAAAAATGGTAGAAAAGCTTTGACACGCATGACATTGCCAGCTCAATTGCCAAAAGACACCAGTTAGTGTGTTGGCAAACTTCTATCAGGGTCAGCTTGGCAGTTGGTGGTGTTTGCAAGGTTTTTGAATGCCTTTTAGGTAATTAGCTTACTAGTTTTGGAACAGAACTCCGTATTGCTGCTTTAAAATCACAAGTTGTTTGTGCCAGACAAAAATACTTAGTGAACAGTTTGTGAGATATGTAATCTGCATTTTAGCAACTAAGTCATTTGTACTACAACTGAGAGGATTATGTTAGTCAGACTGACATCTGAAGATTCATGCAATCATTTTAAAAGAGTCATGCCAAAGGACCATTTATGAAGTGAGTGCATTGTAGGTTGTGCACATAATCATGTGTCATGGTTTAATGAAACCATAGCAGTTAATGCTTAACCAAAACGTCATAAAGGCCTCATCTTCACACAGTTTACAGATCACTCCTTGAGGTGATGTTGTGCAATGTTTTTCCCTGGTTATCTCTAGTGTCCTCGGTTTTCCACGTAGACAGTGCATGACCCTGCAATAATAACCTTGCCATAAACGTCTTATCAGAGGGTCAACTAAGAAGCTGTTAATCATTTATTTAACAGAATCATTTACTCAACCTGGGATGAACCAAACACCCACTTTCACTTTAATTTCTTCTTTGTTTTTTTAAGTCTGTTCCTTCACATGTACTTGTCTATGGAAATGCCCAAACCATTACAAACCACACCAAAACTGATGCCATGTGCACTTATTGTTCTGCTGTGACTGGATTGCTGTGTTGTTTGATTTCTGATTTCTGTCTAACCAGTGTTTTAAAATACCTTTCCAGAGCCTCATAGATTCCTTCCTCTCAGAGAGGGGCAAATGGCTCACACACCATAAACACTCCTGTCTGGGTACCAAAACAACATTGGCAACAGGTCCAGGAGAGCATGACAGAGCAAAGGTCTCTTTTGATGCGGTAGCCAAGAGTGGGCTCAAAGTGCAGAAGATTGACTTCATGGAGCTCGACTGTTTTCCATCCATTTGTCAGGAGGGCCAAATCTGTAAGGCATAATTCACTCTGAGAATGTCCATTTTCTGGATTAAGTCATTCACTGTGTTTGGCCAGGGGGTCAAAAGTTAGCAGACACACCATGGCTGCTCAACCTGGACTGTTTGTTATCACAGCAACACCCATGTACTGGTTGCTATTAGGCCCCCCAGAGCCTGGTCACAGTTGAACTAATTGCCACATGCTGCATTCCTTTAGTATATGGTTGTCACAGAGAGAACCTAAAGAGTTTTTGGATTTCCAAGTGCAAATGAACAGTGGGGAAAATAAGTATTTGAACCCCTTGCGATTTCATAAGTTTGGCCACTTGCAAAGAAATGTGTGATCTAGAATTGTAATGGTAGGTGTATATTAACAGTGAGAAACAGAATATCAACAAAAAAATCCAGAAAAATGTATTTTATAACATTTATGACTTTATTTGCATTTGATGCAAAAAAAAAAGTATTTGAACCCCCAAAACTGACTGACAAAAATGACTTAGTACTTGGTGGAATAACCCTTATTGGCAAGCACAGACATCAGACGTTTCTTGTAGTTGGTCACCAGGTTTACAAACATCTCAGGAGGGATTTTGGTCCACTCCTCTTTCCAGATCCTCTCCAAATCTTTAAGGTTGTGTTTTCAATGGGAGGGAATGAGGTTCAAGCCCAATATTCCACGTTACATGGCCCCATCCATAGTCCCCTTGATGCAGTGGAGTTGTCCTGTACCCTTGGCAGAGAAACAGCCCCAAAGCATAATGTTTTCACCTCCATGCTTGATGGTGGGTATGATGTACTCTTAGGGTCATATTCAGCATTCCCCCCCCTATCAAACACGGCAAGTCCAGTTGATGCCAAAGAGCTTGATTTTGGTATCATCCGACCACATTCTGTCTCCCAATCCTCCCTAGAATCATTCAAGTGTGTAATGGTAAACTTCAGATGGCCCTGTACATGCGCTTCCTTGAGCAGGGGGACCTTGCGAGTGCTGCAGTACTTCAAAAAATTACGGCGTGGTGTGTTGCCAATGGTTTTCTTGGTGACTCTGGTCCCAGCTACCTTGAGATCATTCACAAGCTCCCCCTGTGTAGTTCTGGGGTTATTCTGCACCTTTCGAAAGATCACTGATTCCGCACGAGGGGATATCTTGCATGGAGCCCCACACCTAGAGCGGGTGACAGTTGTTTGGTGTTGCTTCCATTTATGAATAATCGCACCAATAGTTATCTGCTTCTCACCAAGCTGCTTGCCGGTGGTTTTGTAGCCCATTCCAGCCTTGTGCAGGTCTACAATCTTTGGTCTTGCCCATGGTGGTGAGGTTGAAGGTGTGAAGTATGATTCTTTGGACAGGTTTCTTTTATACAGGTCACCAGTTGAGATCAGGTATACCTTGTTAAACCTAATGAGGACTAATCTGTGTGCTTTTTGGGCACATAACTGGCCATTGGGAGCCAGAATTCTTGCTGTTTGCTTGGGGGTTCAAATACTTATTTTTTGCATCAAATGCAAATAAAGTCATAAATCTTATAAAATGCCGTTTTCTGGATTTTTTTGTTGATATTCTGATTCTCACTGTTAAAATACACCTACCATTAAAATTCTAGATCACAAATTTCTTTGCAAGTGGCCAAACTTGTGAAGTCGGCAGGGGTTCAAATACTTATTTTCCCCACTGTATATGAATGTAACATATGCATGTTTGGTCTTGAATTGATCATTGTGATGCGGGCAGTAGTCTGATTATGGTTTCCTTGCAATCTGAAGTACCTGCTATAGCTGTGTAATTTGATTAGCCCATTGTAACCTCTATCTGGGCATACCCAGATTACCAGAGTTGGTGGGGGGAGAATGTTATATTAGGGTATCTAGGACAGATGGTGGGCTTAAGGAATTGACTGGTGGCAAATGCATAGCTATGGGTCTTGCTGTGCAAAACCAAACACTGTTTGGGGGCTTACAATTCTCTCATGTCTTTTGTTCTTCTGATGCTTCTCTTGTCCTGTACGTGAGTGTGGAGATCCTCTCTTCCCCTGCAGTCTTCTTCCATCACTCTGTCTGTCTCTCCCTAACCATTTCTCTCACCCATTCATTTTAGGTTTGGGTATTCATCTCAGGTTATGTTATTTTATATCTCATGCATTCAGGTTTATTTTGGTCATTTAAGTTAATTTGGTGTAATTCGCATCCAAGCTGTGTATTCGCTTGCTATTATTTACAGTTGTACTTATTCATTTGGATTGTATATTACATTCAATTTGACTGCTGCTGTTGCTGTTCCTGCAGCTGTCGCTGTTGCCGCTGCTACTGCTGCCTTCGCTGTTGCTCCTGCACTGTAGCTGTTCCCGGTAACGCTTCTGCACCTGCTGCAGCCGATTCTGCAGCCACTGCTATCGCTACTACTCCAGCTGCTGCTCCTGCAACTATCGCTCTGGTTTCAACCGATGCTGGTCCTGCCACAGTCCCAGGCGCCACAGCCATTACAGGCGCCCTCATCACCAGTGACCCAGGCAGCCCAGATGGCCATGGTGTCCAGTGCCCTGGCTCATTTCAGTCATCCCACAAGCCAAATCCTGAGTACGAGAGAGGGCTCAACCCCGTCCAGCACTCCCCATCAGCACCTAGTGGTCCTCTTGTTACAAAGCCTGAGCGAAACCAAATGCCCCCAGTATGGTCTAAGATACCCCAACCCCAGTGAGGCTTACCATACCATAACTAAAATGGATCCTTGAGGGGACACTGACAAAGGGTAACCGTGTCAAGAGTCTTTTAGGGTAGGGACAAAAAGGCAGCAGGGAAACAAAAACATTTGTAATTTATTTGCCCTCCACTAGGTGCATAATCAAAGAAGATGAAAAAATAAACAAAAAGACTAATAATATAAATCTAAAGAAAATATATTTACAAACAGCTGTATACTGTACGTACAGTCAACAAAATGTCCCTAAATTGAGACAGTACAAAGATATCAACCTCACGCTTCTGAAGATAAGAGAAGAGCACAGACTAAGCTCACCAACCAAACTCTCACCAATGAAGCTCTAAGCACAGAAGCCTACCAATAACTAATACGCCAACTTTTTTATCTGTTAACTGAACTCCCCCTAATTGGCCCATAGGCCAACAGCATAGGGGTGATGTCATGTGTCAGAAGAAATTCACTTTTAACAAAGTAAAAATGATTCCAATAGTAATTCCAACAAAGTCAGGCATTCAAAATAATATCAACAATGGTTATAGGTCACATTCACCATTGAAAACCTAACAACTCCTTTGATTGATTCTGCGAGGGCGAAGCCATGTTCCTCGCCAACCTGCTCAAACCATAAAGCTGTTCCGGGATGGGAGCACACTTCCTAAGACAGGAAAAGATCCAATGGCGGCAAGAACTCATTCAACTTTTTTGTTTAACAAGCATGGTACATACACTGTCAGTCATTCTTATATGCTATATTAGGGCAATATAGTACGAGTGTGAGTGCCATTATAGTAGCCAAAATAGTTCCATTGTCAACATTTTTTAGAATTTAGAACTTTGAATTAACGGTCATTGCTTAGGCCCAATTTACACACAGGTTTTCGCGATGTCGGCGACATCTGCGCGACATCTGCACGTAGATGTCGGGCGCATTTACACACACCGCAGGAAGTTTCTCAGTGTGCCTCTGTTGATAGCGATGTTGCCTAGCAACACTGTCTGTAATATGCCTTACAGATGTCAGGTCGCGTTTACACGCACTTTGAAGATGTCAGGGACTCCCGATGGGCTGTCGGGCGAATGGTACGGGGCTGTCGGCTGAAATTCGGCCGACATCGGCACACCGACAGTTAAATTTGCGTTTAGACGCTGAAAAAAGCTGTCGGTGTACAGATGTCGGCTGTGCCGACATCGCGAAAATCTGTGTGTAAATTGGACCTTAATTGTATTAACGCGCTATAGAATGTTTCATCGCGGAGTGATTTATTATTAGCTGTGAAAAGTCCAAGTTGGGATGTCCGGGGATATTCCAACTCATGGAACATCTCTTGTCCAATCAGAAACAGCTAAATTATTCGATAGAACCCAATTGTTTTATAAGTAAAGACAACTAAATAACAGTGATTTGACGCAAAAATATTTGTGGAATAAAATGGAGATTTTGAACAACGGTAAATGAATGGGTGTGAGGTGAAATGTTTGGCATAGTGTAAGTGGTATAGTGTAAGGCTGAATCCCATTTCACCCCCTACCCCTTTGTCTTTCCCCTACCCCTTCGTCTTTCCCCTTCCCCTCCGTTTTGCGCGTTCACGTGTAGGGGTAGTGCTATCCCAATTCACGTTAAGACAGAGGGGTAGGGGAAGGGGAAGCGCTTTCTACCCCTCCAAACGGAGATTTTCCGAGGGCACACTTCAAACGGAGGGGTAGGCTGATTTCCCTCAATGCATTGCGAACCGGTGATCATTAAAGAAGAAACATCGCGAGTCCATTTAAAAATGTCGGAAACAGCAGGGAAAGCATCACACAAATGAAAGTATTTTCTTTGTAATTCATGATTTTAAAACTTGTTTGATGAAATGTTGCATTGTGTAAATAACATCTGCAGGCGCCATGTTTGTTTATGTGTGGTGAGTGACAGCTGTCGCTCTCCGGTTACGTAACAGCTGACGCTTCGTACTGATGACGTACGTAATTGTTGAAGGGCTATCCCATTTCGAAGGGCTAGCGTTCCCTACCCCTACGTTATGGCTCCGTTTGAAAAAGCGAGGGCAAAGGGGTAGGGGTAAGGGTAGGGGTAGAGATTAGAAATGGGATTGGGCCTAAGTGTGCACCCCTACACTGTGGGGATGTACAATAAGGACTGTAGAAGTCTCCGTTGGTGGTTAAAGGTAACGCACCATTTAAAAGGGAAATAAATAGGCTTTCCAACGGTATAAGATTTATTGCAAAGAAGCATTGTTACAACAAAGAAATAATCTTCCAAACACAAATGTCCTTACTCTTTGTGCTATGTTTATGAAGCCAGCCTTTATAAGGCCCTATAAGGACATTATAAGGACCTTAAATAATGACTTCTAAAGAAGCTATAATTCATTGTAGCAATGATTATAACTATGTATAATGTCTTCACATAACCATTACTTTATAAACATTGTATCTGTTAATTCTAAATGGACAGAATAATGCATTATAAATATGTATGATCATTAATCTGTGTGTCGGTAACTTTCTATAAAGCCTGCCTTTATAAGGCCCTATAATTTAATTCACTGGTGGAGAGCATGCTAAGACGCATGAAAGCAGTGATTGTAAATCAACGTTATTCCACCAAATACGGTTTTCTGAACTCTTCCTAAGTTAAAACACTAATATATGAAAATTAATATGAAGTTGTTTTCTTTGCATTATTCGAGATCTGAAAACACTGCATCTTTTTTGTTATTTTGACCAGTTGTCATTTTCTGCAAATAAATGCTCTAAATGACAATAGTTTTATTTTAAATTTGGGAGAAATGTTGTATGTAGTTTATAGAACAGAACTCTTCATTTTACTCAAACACATACCAATAAATAGTAAAACCAGAGAAACTGTTATTTGTGAAGTGGTCTTTCAGAGCTGTATACCACACAGGTCTTTCTACATTACTTTAGAAGATCACATGAAATATTACATTGCATTAAATCTACATTGCACAACATATGAAGTGGCACAATTACAAACCACTGTCTACAGTTTCATGGGGGATACCAGTATCATAATCACAGGTATGTTCAGATACTCCCTGATTTCCCAGAAATATGTTTGTTTCTACTGAAAAGAAGGTGTTTGTTGCTTGTGATGGCAAATACATCAATCCCTCATGTGCATTCCTCAAATAGAAAACATACTGTGAATTGCACTTGTGGCTTTATTCATGGGTTCCAAAAGAAATCGCTTCCGAAAAGCCTGCAGGCATACAAAAGTTTGGGGTCACTTAGAAATGTTCAAAAGTTTGGGGTCACTTAGAAATGTCCTTATTTTTCAAAGAAAAGCACTGTTTTTGTCAATGAAGATAACATTAAATTAATCAGAAATACACTCTTTACATTGTAAATGTAAATAGAATAGAAAAGCCTTTATTGTCAACGAAATTTGGAGTGCTTCTCCTGTTGGTGCGACGAGGGACAACATATAACACAACAACAACATATAACACAACAATATTGCATATCTAAACACGGTAGAAATAGCATAAAAATATATATAAATATTAAGAGTGCAACAAAGCGCTTTGGAATATATTAAAGTACCTAAATATATATATATATATTTACATACAATATATACAGCAACAGCACACAGCATAACAGAATATATATATATATAGTATATATATATATATATTAGTGCTGTCAGTTTAACGCGGTTATTGGTAAAATAACTGTAACGGTTCATTGTTTTTGAAATAAGAGGCCTGACTTCTATGTTCACAGCAAACTTGAAAAAAAGAAAATATTAAGCCATGGTTTAACTGCACTATAGGCTGAGTCCTTTATCTGAAATGTGCATTTTATAATTTTATTTTGTACCGCCCTGTTTGGCAATGTTGTTTTTCAATAAAATAAAACATTGCATAAAGCAAGCCAATCCACTTTTCCATGTTGATAAGAGCATTACAAAAAAAAAATGATTGAAGGGACATTTAGAATAGATACAAATTTGCGATTAATATATTTACGATTAATCGCGATTCATTTTGAGTTAACTATGAAAAAAATGCGATTAATCGCGATTAAATATTTTAATCGTTTGACAGCACTAATATATATACCTATATACAATATATACAACAACAGTACACAGAATAACAAATACAGAGATGGTATATGTGTGACTTGCAGTCAATAGAGTGAAAGTTTAGTGCATGACTGTATTTAGTGTTCTGATGGCCGTAGGGAAAAAACTGTCCCTAAGAGTGTGGTCCTTGGTTAAAGGATCTGTACCGTCTGCCTGAGGGTAGGAGAGTAAGCAGGTGGTGGCCTGGGTGAGAGGAGTCTTTTAGGATGGTATTGGCCCTGCTAAGGTAACGGGAGCGGACAATTGATTCCAGGGAGGGCAGGGAGCAGCCAGTGATCTTTTGTGCTGTGTTGATGACCCTTTGGAGGGCTCTTTTGTCTGCTGCAGAGCAACCAGAGTACCACGCCGAGATGCAGTACGTCAGTACACTTTCGATACTGGTGTGGTAGAAGGCCACCATCAGTTTACACTCCAGGTTGTTTTTCCTGAGTAATCTCAGGACGTGTAGTCGCTGCTGTGCCTTTTTAACTGTCACTGAGGTGATGGCAGACCATGAGAGGTCATCTGTCAGGAGGGCTCCTAAAAACTTGAAGGAGTGGACCTTCTCCACACAGTCCCCGTTCATGTAGAGTGGGGCCGGATCTGCACTTTGCCTTCTGTAGTCCAGAATTAATTATTTTGTTTTAGTGGCAGTGAAAGATTGTTGTCTGAGCACCACACTGTCAGTTTCTGCACCTCATCTCTGTACGCTGATTCGTCGTCTTCTGTTATGAGCCCAATCACAGTGGTGTCATCAGCAAATTTAATGATGGTGTTGGTGGGATGGGTTGGAGTACAGTCATGAGTGTACAAGGAGTACAGTAGTGGGCTCAGTACACAGCCTTGTGGAGAGCTAGTGCTAAGCGTGATGGTGGAGGAGAGGTGGGGGCCGAGTTTTACAGTTTGTGGGCGGTTTGTGAGGAAGTCCTTTATCCAGGTGCAGATGGAGGGGGAGAGGCCTAGTGCAGTTAATTTGCTTACTAGTATGTCAGGGATGATGGTATTAAAAGCTGAGCTGTAGTCAATGAAGAGCATTCTTATATAGGTTCCACGGAGTTCCAGGTGGCTCAGTGCGGAGTGGAGGGCTACGTCTATGGCATCTTCCGTGGACCTGTTTGCTCTGTAAGCAAACTGATGCGGGTCGAATGTGAGGGGAAGGGTTAATTTGATGTGGCGAGAAACCAGTTTCTCAAAGCACTTCATTATTACAGGTGTAAGTGCAATCGGTCTATTGTCATTAAGGCTGTTGATGGCTGGTTTCTTAGGGACGGGGATGATGATAGCTGATTTTAGGCAGGGTGGGATGGTGGCTAGAGTAAGCGAAAGGTTGAAGATCTTGGTGAAGACCCCAGCAAGTTGGTTGGCACAGGAATTGAGTACCTTTCCAGATACTCCGTCAGGGCCAGCAGCTTTTCTGGTACTCACTGATTTGAGCACACATTTCACCTCATGTTCTTGTAGGATGAGAGTGTGGATGCTGGGGGTTGGTGGAGTCAGTGTAATTGTGGTGGGCCTGTTGACCTTGAAACGGGCAAAGAAATTAAGTTCCTCTGCCAGTGAGGCATCAGCGTGGACAGTGCTGGTGTTGCTGTTTTTGTAGTTGGTGATGCTTTGAATTCCCTGCCACACTCTCCTTGGATTGTTATTAGTGAGATGGTCTTCAATTCTCTCCTTGTAAGCCCTCTTGGCATCTTTGATGCCTCTCTTCAGGTTGGCTCTAGCAGTACTGTACAAAGATTTTTATGGTCTTAATGTACGGTTTAGTCTTCCTCCTGAGGGGTGTATATGCCGGGATGAGGAGCAGTGAAAGGTCTGACTGTCCTATGTGGGGGAAGGGGTGTGGCTTTGTAGGCATGTTTTAAGTTGGAGTATACGTGGTCGAGTGTATTGTTCCCTCTGGTAGCACACATTGACATATTGACACAAATGACTATTCTAGGTGGAAACGTCTGGTTTTTAATGAAATATCTACATAGGTGTATAGAGGCCCAATTCCAGCAACTATCACTCCAGTGTTCTAATGGTACATTGTGTTTGCTAATCGCCTTAGAAAACTAATGGATGATTAGAAGACCCTAAACAAACCCTTGTGCAATTATGTTAGCACAGCTGAAAACTGTTTTGCTGTTAAGAGAAGCTATAAAACTGACTTCCTGTGAGCTAGTTGAGTATCTGGAGCATCACATTTGTGGGTTTCGATTATACTCTCAAAATGGCCAGAAAAAGAGAGCTTTCATGTGAAACTCGCCAGTCTATTCTTGTTCTTGGAAATGAAGGCTATACCATGAGAGAAATTGCGAAGAAACTGAACATTTCCTACAACGATGTGTACTAATCTCTTCAGAGAACAGCACAAACGGGCTCTAACCAGAGTTGAAAGAGAAGTGGGAGGCCCCCATTGCACAACTAAGCAAGAAGACAAGTATATTTAAGTCTCTAGCAAAACGCCTGTGTCAAAGTCTACAGCGAAGAGGCGACTCCGGGATGCTGGCATTCTAGGCAGAATGGCAAATAAAAAGCCATATCTGAGACTGGACAATAATGTGGGCAAAATAACACAGACATTGGACAGAGGAAGATTTGGGAAAAAGTGTCAAACAAATCAAAAAGATGCTGGAATTGTGCCTGACGCCATCTGTCAAGCATGGTGGAGGTAATATCATGTTCTGGGGCTGCTTTGGTGCTGGAAAAGTGGGAGATTTGTACAAAGTATAAGGGATTTTAAATAAGGAAGGCTATCACACCATTTTGCAACACCATACCCTGTGGACAGCGCTTGATTGGAGCCAATTTCCTCCTACAACAGGACAATGACCCAAAGCGAACCTCCAAATTACGCAAGAACTATATAGGAAGAAGATGGCAGTATGCTGTCTGTTATGGAGTGGCCAGAGCAGTCACCGGATCTCAACCCCATTGAGCTGTTGTGGGAGCAGCTTGGCCGTATGGTACGCAACAAGTGCCCATCAAGCCAAGCCAACTTGTGGGAGGTGCTTCAGGAAGCGTGGGGTGAAATTTCTACAAATTAACAGCTAGAATAGCCTGGATACCAGCCTGAACTCCGCCCACAAAAATTTTGGTCTGGGAGATTCAGTCTGGACTTGAACTAGTTGGGAGAGACTCAAGTTTTCGAAAAAGTCGAAAAAGCAATCTGACCACCAATCAAATTGTAAGGGCGGGCTTTATACGATGATGGACAGATGATCAACCAACGCTTGAGTTGAATTAAGCGGTAGATTCGAACTCCGACCAAGATGGCCGCTTCTCGGGAGCTTAGTGGGGAATATTTTATGTGAATTAAGCTATCTACACGACTTTTTAATGTCTACATTGACTCGGTTAGTTGTGTATGTGCAACACGAATGTTGCAGAGTATTGTTTGTCTTAACTAAAGCTCTCTAGACCATTATTGTTAGGTCATGCTTACACCAAAAACCCATTGAAACACACTGTAGCTTCTAGCCTTGAGTGCTAATTAAGTAACGTGAGCAGGCATATCTCAACAGATATTGACAGCGCATTCATTTTGAAAGAGGAACAGAGAAACGCGATCAAGGCATTTGTCGATTGAAAAGATGTTTTTGCCGTCCTTCCTAAGGGATCAGGTAAAAGTTTAATCTATCAGATGGTAATACTACGTTGCTCTGATTGGTTCTAGGTATCAAATTCAGTGAAGAGGCATTTTCTTTCCTGGTTCGTTGAAACACACCCCATAATCACAGCCCAATGGTTCAGTATCAGACTCATATTCTGACAAGCAGTACCGTAAAGGAAACGTGTGAGGCCCCCCTGCAGAATAACCCTGAGAGGCCCCCCTGTCCTGTCCCGAACCCCCCCCCCCCCCCCCAAAAAAATGTGTTGGTTATCGAGAAAAAAAAAAATGGTTATCGATATAACCTTACGTATATCAGAAGTGATGGGTGTGTACACAATTAGCTAAGTGTTGCTTGACTCTCTCTTTCTCTTGCCTTTTTCTACTTCCACTCTTATGCTTAAAAGGCATTGGTATGAGTAAAGTTGTGTTAAATGAACTAGGTTGTCGTGACCTTCGAATTGGTTGAACTAGCCTTTTGTATTGCATCCCATGTAATGTAAAAAAAAAAAAAATCGTCGGGGCCACACGAGGCCCCCCAACCCTGCGAGGCCCCCCCGCGGTGCGGGGTCTGCGGGGGTATTCTCTACGGGCCTGCTGACTAGAATTATGAGTATGACATCGTCAGGCTACAGCTAGAATGCCAAAGGTCTCCAATGCTGTAATTGCTGCAAATTGAGCCTTTTTTGACGAAAGCAAAGTTTAAAGAACAAAATGAATATTTTAAATAAAAAACATTATTTCCAACCTTGTCAATGTCTTGACTATATTTCCTACTCATTTTGCAACTCATTTGATAAATACAAGTGTGAGATTTCATGGAAAACATGAAATTGTCTGGGTGACCCCAAACTTTTGAACGGTATTGTATATACAGCCGCGGAAAAAATTAAGAGACCACTTCAAAATTATCAGTTTCTCTGGTTTTACTATTTATTGGTATGTGTTAAAGTAAAATGTACATTTTAGTTTTATTCTATAACCTACTGGCAACATTCCTACCAAATTTCAAATAAAAATATTGTCATTTAGATCATTTATTTGCAGAAAAATGACAATTGGTCAAAATAGCAAAATTGATGCAGTGTCTTCAGATCTCGAATAATGCAAAGAAAACAAGCTCATATTCATTTTTAAACTACACAATACTAATGCTTACACTTAGGAAGAGTTCAGAAATCAATATTTGGTGGAATAACCTTGATTTAAAATCACAACTTTCATGTGTCTTGGCATGCTCTCCACCAGTCTTTCACATTGCCGTTGGGTGACTTTATGCTACTCCTGGCGCAAGAATTCAAGCAGCTCGGCTTCTTTTCATGGCTTGTGACCATCCATCTTCCTCTTGATCACATTTCAGAGGTTTTTTATGGGATTCAGGTCTCGAAATTGGGCTGGCCATGACAGGGTCCTGATCTGGTGGTACTCCATCCACACCTTTACTGGCCTGGCTGTGTGGCATGGAGCATTGCCCTGCTGGAAAAAACACTTCTCAGAGTTGGGGAACATTGTCAGAGCAAAAGGAAGCAAGTTTTTCTTCCGGGACAACGTTGTACTTTGCCTGGCTGAGGTTTGTAAAAGACCATAAGGATTGAAAAAGCGGACTGGAGGTTCTTCTTAGTTCGTCTTCTCTGATGAGTCCGATTTCACAGTAGGTGCAAGACTCTCTGGCTTGTAGGCCTCTCCAGGTCTCCGTCTAACCATCAGACGACCATGTGTTGGGCAAAGCTGAAAATTGGACTCATCAGAGAAGACGAACTAGAAGACCCTCCAGTCCGCTTTTTTCAATCCTTATGGTCTTTTACAAACCTCAGCCAGGCAAAGTACAACGTTGTCCCGGAAGAAAAACTTGCTTCCTTTAGCTCTGACAATGTTCCCCAACTCTGAGAAATGTTTTTTCCAGCAGGGCAATGCTCCATGCCACACAGCCAGGCCAGTAAAGGTGTGGATGGAGTACCACCAGATCAGGACCCTGTCATGGCCAGCCCAATTTCGAGACCTGAATCCCATCAAAAACCTCTGAAATGTGATCAAGAGGAAGATGGATGGTCACAAGCCATGAAAAGAAGCCGAGCTGCTTGAATTCTTGCGCCAGGAGTAGCATAAAGTCACCCAACGGCAATGTGAAAGACTGGTGGAGAGCATGCCAAGACACATGAAAGTTGTGATTTCAAATCAAGGTTTTTCCACCAAATATTGATTTCTGAACTCTTCCTAAGTGTAAGCATTAGTATTGTGTAGTTTAAAAATGAACATGAACTTGTTTTCTTTGCATTATTCGAGATCTGAAGACACTGCATCTTTTTTGCTATTTTGACCAATTGTCATTTTTCTGCAAATAAATGATCTAAATGACAATATTTTTATTTGAAATTTGGTAGGAATGTTGCCAGTAGGTTATAGAATAAAACAAAAATGTACATTTTACTTTAACACATACCAATAAATAGTAAAACCAGAGAAACTGATAATTTTGAAGTGGTCTCTTAATTTTTTCCGCGGCTGTATATCATATCATGCCTCTTACCTCATATTCATAACTTCTATTGCTACCTTCACCTGAACTGCATCTGCACATTGCATATACCTATATCATATCTGCACTAATGGCCAACTATTGCTGCCAATGTTACTACTGCTCATACCCCGTACTGTCATATCATACTGTATATATCCCATCTATTTATTTTTATATTACCACTATACATATGCAGAATACTCTGCACTCTTCTGCTATCTGCACTTCTGGTAAGAATCCGTTGTCTCAGTACTTGTACTCTGTGCATTGACAATAAAGTTGAATCTAATCTAATCTAATCTAATTTTTTGACCTCTTGATTTTTGGGGAAGTTCATGTGTAATGCTGACCACAACCCCTTGTGTGATGTCACATGTGTGCGCCAATGTTGTCATTTGCGTCATGTTATCATTGTCAACTTGTGGGAGTTGTATTGTTAAACAGTGAGTACTTTGGTAGATTTAAGTGTAAACTTTGAATACAAATGCTAGTACAACTTCTATACAGTATCTTTAAGGTTGTGAGTGTGCAGTGGTAATGTAAGTTGGATTCGTAAAACGTATTTTGGGAAATAAATGACATTGCTTGACCGTGTAGCTATTTGTTTTGTTTCTGTGAGAATGAGTAAGAGCTTTAATAAGAGTCTCAACCACGTTTATAGGCAATGTGCCTCGAGCGACTGGCTTCGTGCGGTACGCATCAGATCGCATGCAATGCTCGTCTCATTCACCAGGTGAGGCGAATCGCATCGTGCGCTATGCCTCTGATTGAATACCTGAACTTAGCTCATGAAAACGCCCATTTCCAAAGAAGGAGCAAAAATCCGTCATCAATGCCATCTGATTACCGAAAGTAAAACGTTTTTGTCAGTTGAGAGTATACAGGTGGGTCTAGTATTTCTCAACAAAACCAGTTGTCTGCGCCAACGTCCTGAAAAACACGTCGCGATGGCAGGAGCCAACAGCAAACAGCACGACCCATGGAATACTTCAGTGAAATTAGTTTACAGGGGTGACGATCTTAGTAAGTTTAAAATGCGAAAGCGAATTATGCGTGTTTCTAGAATCATGATAATGAATGTGACTAGACCGTTATATTTTAATTGTTCGGTTTAATTTCACAGCGTATGAGGATGAAGGTGTTCCGATAGCGGAGATGCATTGTGGCCATGCCTTTTCCCCGACCTCAATTACAAGATGGTGTATTCATGAACTGGAAAGGGTAAGATATATTATTCTGTAAACATGACAAAAAGTCACACGAAACTCAATGTTTTCCTTGACCAGCGTTCCCTATTTAAAATAAATGTGTATCACGGTGTAGTTTTACTGTGTTATTTGAAGGGCCGTGCATTGTCCTGCCCTGTATGCCGTGAGAAGTGGTCGTACCCGGATGTACGGGAGGCTGCTTTGTTGACCGAAGCCGAGAGGACGTTTTTTGAGGAGATTATGGGAGTTGAGGTTCCTGTTGTCAAATCTGGGGAGGCAAAACATGTAAGTGGCCTGAAAAAAGTTTTCAGTGTGATGAGTCACACCTCAAATAGGACTAATGAAACATTGCTCTACTTTACAATCGCCGATGCATACGTAGACAAGCTATACTAAATGCAGCCTATTCTGTGATAAGAACTGTAGCGCCCCCAGCCCTATGTGGGGCTGTAATTAACCCTCTTGGAACCTATACTAACTTGACTTTATGCAATAGAAACATGAATTTCCACCATTTAAGTAAAGTAAAGGTATTGTATTGAGAATGAATTCAACAGGTATTAAATAAAATAAATGAAAATAGTAGGGCTGGGCAACGATTGCAATTTTTAATCGCGATTAATCGCATGATTTCCCTGATTAATCGCGATTAATCGCATTTTTTTTTTTACACAAAATCCAATAACCAATTCAAAAGTAGTGTATAGCGCACTTTTATTTTAAATGTTATGCCATATGAACAAAAGTGCCACAACATTTGTTGTGCAAACACTTAACATCAGCTTTTTTATATAGGCCTAGTAGCAGTTTAATAAAATAAATACTTTGTGTATTTCTCAACTTAAACAATGTTATCAAAACAAATACAAAACTGAAGCTTATTGCCACTGCCAGGGCATTGATGTTTAGAGTGTGGTGAAGCATCAGAAAGTTGTGTTGACAATATTACAACTCAATTCCATGTACTTGATGGCTGGTTTCCCTGTAATGTAACTAACCAGCCTGGTTATGACATTGTTTCTGCCATAGCCCTCTGACGTTTGTAGCTCGCTAGTTAATGGCAAATCCCCATGCTAGCTAGCGACAGCTAGCACATTAAAATTAGTTAGCTTAACTTATCGGGAGCTGGGGGGACAGGGGATGTCATTGCACAAGCTCAAAATCATATTTTCGATAGTTGATTTTCTTGTCATCCTGATGTGATCTTAATGATAGATCCAGTAGGGTGACAGGCTAGGATAGCCAGCTGCTTAGCTGCTGCTAGCATCATTCAGAGACAACGAACTATTCTAGCTAAACAGCTGACCGGCTAACGCCCACTGACGTTAACTTTGCTGGAGGTGATGCACAGGCAATTAATCGCCCATTATTTCGAGAAGTTTAGCTTTCGTGTATCTGTATTAACTTGCGTGTGGTCAACCTTTCAAGTTTAACTGTATATGTCTGTGGCCCTTCTCCGGTATGTTTATCCGGCCATTCTTTTCTTTTCCGGTTGCGCAGCAGTCAAAATAAAAGCCTATTGGCAACAGACTTTTACAATCATTAAATAAATAATAAAACCTGCGTTAACGCGCGTTCAAATAATTGTCGGCGTTAATTAATTGATGAATTAACGCAAGATTAACGTGTTAACTTGCCCAGCCCTAGAAAATAGATAACACTGTGCACCGCAGTCAGTAGCCGTTGTCAAACTCATGCGCTGTCTGCTTGTCTGGCTTCTCTCCTGCTTGGCGATCCTGTGACTCCTTGCACTGGCCGATAGCAGTCCTCACATTCAGTCTATTCACCGTCTCTTCAATAGCAAAACACAGCAAGCTACAGCTTACTAACTGCACACTGGTCTAAATATCAAATAGATGGACCAATGTCTATGAAAACTGCAGAAACTTCTCTGTGTAACGTAAAATAGTCTACTTAAACATGTACACCAGTGGCGGCTGGTGGTTTTTAAAGTGAGGGAGGAAGGACTGCGCGCTTGGTTGCCATTGGCCTGCTTATTCTGTTGGTGGCATAAGTATGTGAGACACAAGTTGTTTCAGGGTGTTTTTGTGAACTACAGTACAAAATTAGCCTGACGTCATAGCCTGATGTCATACTTATAATTCTAGTCAGAATATGAGTCTGATACTGCTCCATTGAGCTGTGATTATGGGGCATTGAAAGATTGTGCTGTCCTCCGGCGGATTCGCGGATGCCCACGCTTGGTTCAAGTTAGCTTGTTCAGAATAACAGACTTGTAGAAGACGGCTTAGCGAAAGAATGTGTTTATTCAGTCACAAGCCACGGTCATCTCCATACAGCACAAGCATGCACACGTCTGCTGCTGAAGAGTCGGCCTCCTTGCTTCTTCTTCTTCAACATCATTACAGAAGGTTGTGACTCTTATAGAATTAACATGTAAACAATACCAAGAAATGAAAGGTGTGTCCATAAAATGAAAGTAGGAGGTATTAACTAATTTGGTCTAATTTAATTCAGTGTTTGTCTGGGGTCCTGGCTCCGGGACATCCCATACAACCATTGATCTCCAGCTGTCCTTAAGCTACATCAAGAGTCTGGCTTGATGGTCCTTCCTGGCCCTGGACAAAAGACAGGATCTATCTTGATGTCTCAGCCAAACATCAAATGGTCAGGGAACCAAATGTTTAGGAAGCTGGCCTGACGCTCCGTCTGTGAGACCTAGATGCATATTCACAGAATGGGTCTTGCCATGATGCATATGAGATTATATTATGTAAACTAAAACCTATGTATCTAACTGAATCTAACAGGCGTGTTTCAACGAACCAGGGGAAAAAAATGCCTCTTCGCTTAATTGGATACCTAGAACCAATCAGAGCAACGTAGTGTGACCATTTGATACATTAAACTTTTACTGGATCCCGTAGGAAGGACAGCAAAAACATCTTTGCGATCGACAAATGCCTTGATCGAGTTTCTCTGTTCCTCTTTCAAAATGAAAGCACTGTCAATATCTATGAGACAGGGGCGGACTGGGACAAAAAATCGGCCCGGGCATTTTGAACCAGACCGGCCCACTAAATTCGATAACACACCTTTTTAGTCTTTTTGGTCTCTCGAATGTCTACACCAACCAGGCTTTTAGCTAGCAGGGCGTCTGCCCTATAGTCTACTAAAAATTAAGAAGAAATGGGACGCCCTACTTTTAGGCAGGACGGCCTAAAGACGCCCTATTTTTCTCCCGTTTTACCTGTTAACTTCGCTGAATGTGATCAAAATTCACCGTTTCAGTGCTTAGCGAAGTCTAGAATCATACATATGCCCTGCCAATTAGAAAATAGCATTGCTGTATTCCCGCTACAACAACGTTACATCATGATTCCAACGAAACATTGATTCACGGGCTTGCAGAAGCTACAGAAGGCCGCTGTCTCACCGCACGTCACTGAACCTACTACTTTATGAGTTCAACAAGAGTTTGTGTGTTAAGGTGGTGGTCTTTATTAATCTAAATTCAATACAATACAATATACATCATACACTTTAAAGCTTTGTTCAGAATACGGAGCTAAGATCGGTCGATATTTTCCTTCCTTTTTTGGAACCAGAAAATAGCGACTGAAGAACCCCCTGTTCTCGTCTCCGAGAGGTAGAGACTGTATTGCTCCCTTTCCTAGAAGGGAGTCTATTTCCTCCTGTAGGAAACGTGCTTGATGAGGTGGCACTAACGTTTGAACCACGCCCCTGAACTTCGGGAGGGGCAAACTGGAGCGTATAACGGGCTATCATAATTCGGTATAATCGGACAAATTGGCATATTTTCGGAAATACCAGGGTTTGGGAATACTGGGCTTTCGGAACATTGACATGGCACCGCGCACCAATAGGCTAACTGGCTAGTCCACCACCTCAAACACACAACATAGAGTGTAGGCTAACGGCTGGCTGTTTCAAAGTAGAGTAGGCTGAGGGCTAGCAACAGCTACACACTTGTCTTGTATTTACAATGCAAACGAACTTGGCCATAGAACATAGGTCCTAAGTCAAACATATTTTAGAGACATTTTAATTCATGATCAGTAAGCTTACCGTAGGTCGTTGTATCGTATATCCCTGGCTGTCGCCACCAGCATCACTGTCATCCACGGGAGCTGATGATGGCCCTGCCGTGGCAAACATTTCCGATATTTTGGCACATTTGGCAGCGTTGGCTTGAAGAGCAAGCCTCTTCTTATCTCGCAGTTTCTATGCACCCCCTTTTCGCTTTCTGTCCATTTTGGACTGGAGGATTCTAACGAAACGTGCGTTTCTGTGCTCCGACCAAGCTGAAGGTAGAAGGTGTTTGGTGATATGATTGGACGAGCCCCTTGTCACTAAAGAAGACAGCCAATGGGCCGCAGACTAGCGTGCGCGTGTCAAGCATGTCAAGGCCATGGGCCACGCTGAGTTTGTTTACCGTCCTAATGCATTATGTAGGCAGGTCCAAATTGAAAGGGGTTGGTGTTGGGTCAGCCCAGGGGATGTGATTGGGCCAGCCCAGTTTCAATAGGGCCGCTCATGAACTACTTTCGTGGGCCAGCCGGTCAGACCATTATATGGGGAAAAAAATAAAGATTCTGGACTGTCGGCCCATATTGCACGCCGGCCAGCGGGCAAACGCCCGGTATGCCCGACTGCCAGTCCGTCCCTGCTTTGAGATATGCATGCTGACGTTATACTTATTAGCAGCGAGGCTAGCTGGCTACTATGTATTTCAAGAGTCAATGTAGACATAAAAAAAAGTCGTGTAGATAGCTTAATTCACATAAAATATTTCCCACTAACAGGCTCCCGAGACACCGCCATCTTGGTACGATTTCAAATCTACCGTTAATTCAACTCAAGCGTTGGTGATCATCTGTCCATCATCGTATAAAGCCCACCCTGACAATTTCATTGGTTAGATTATTTTGCTGAAAACTGATCATTTCTCCTCAATGGAACAGTGCCAGACCGACCTCCCAAACCTCAAATGTTGTGGGCGGGGTTCGGTCTGGTATCTAGGCTAGTACAAAATAGCAGGTAGGGATAAAATTGATGCAAAGCCACCATTTGTACTTTGAAAGCTAGTGGGCAGCATGTCTTTGGACTAGACAAGGCCAGAAGGAAAGGATGCAAAGCCAATAAGTTAAATCAGGCCTACTCTTGATTTGAAACTAAATACAAAATGTTGGGCCTATTTCCCCTCTCAATTACTGAAGCTGTTGGTTATTATTTGACTCATTTTATTTTCAGCTGCAATTGTTTTAAGAAAAATGTAGACACAAGACCAAAAGTGACAAGTAAAAGAATATTATTTCGCAACTATTAACATGGGCTGTAAGCCTAACATTGTTTGTGGCAAATGTGGATGTTAATGGATGTTTCAGAATGTTGGTCAATGTGCATTGATCACTTAGGGGTGGACTGACTTTGACAATGTAATATTAAACGGAAATATATTTTTATGTTTAGGCTATGTGTCTGTCTAAGCAGATGTTTTAAGCCTATATACTGTATAACAAATAGCCCTATGGAAAAAGTACAAACCCTGAGTAAATTACCTTTGCTCTCTAAAATTGCAAAAACAAAACTTCCTATAATTGCTGCTCAGATTATGCCAGATTATTACAGCTATCACTCAAAGCAGCCTAATATGAGGCCAATGCCCAAGTGACAACGTAGGCTAATTAGAATACAGTGCCCTCTGCAATTATTGGCACCCTTAGTGAATGTGACCAAAACAGGCTATGAAAAAAACATATCTTTGCTGTTTATCTTCTTGGTCTTTCCCTCAAAATATTCAAAAGAATCCTACTTTTCCATTGAAGTAAAATTCTTGAAAGAATTTTTTTTTGATATTACATAAAATATTTTTCTCCAAAACATGGGTGCCACAATTATTGGCACCCCTAGAAAATCCTATAATTAAAATCTAACTGAAGTTTATTACCAGTCATTTTTTACATTTTTGAGTTCACCTGTTTGATTAGGAACTCTTAAGTGGTCAAACATGGCTTCCTGCTTCACAGAGGTATAAATATGAGGTGACACAGGCCAAATACCCTTAGTCATTCATCAACATGAGAAAGACAAAGTAACTCAGTGTCAAATTGCGACAAAAAGTTGTTGAGCTGCTGGAACCCTGATTTAGGGATATAAGAAAATATCTAAACAGTTGGAAATACCCACTTCCACAATCAGGGCAATAGTTAAGAAGTTAAAAGCAACAGGAGATGTAAGGAATCAGCCTAGAAAAGGACTTATCTGTAAATTGACCCCACGCACCGTGAGGAGGATGGTTCGACTGGCAAAAGAATCTCCAAGGATCACAGCTGGATAATTGCAGAGGTTAGTTAAGTCCTAGGGTCGGAAAGTCTCCAGAACTACCATCAGACTGCACCTACATCACCACAAGTTGTTTTTGAGGGTTGTCAGAAAAAAGCCTCTGCTGTCAATCAACAACAAGCTAAAGTGCCTACAGTTTGCCAAATGTAAGTCAGACTTTTATATTAGAGTTATATGGTCAGATGAGACCAAAATAAGGCTTCTTGGCACGTCCATCAAAGGTGGGTTTGGCGTAGACAGAAAGATAGCCATACAGAAGAGCACCCCAAACCCACTTTGAAGTATGGTGGCGGATCTCTGATGTTGGGGGGCTGTTTTTCTTCCAAAGGCCCTTGACATCTTGTTAGGATACCTGGTATCATGGACTCCATCACATACCAGCAGATATTAAATAAAAACCTAACAGCCCCCTCTAGGAAGCTTAAAATGGGCCGTGGTTGGGCCTCCCAGCAGGACAATAATCCGAAGCACACCTCCAAATCAACACAAAAATGTTTCACCGACAGCAGAATAAAGGCTTTACCATGGCCATCACAGTCCCCAGACCTAAACCTCATAGAAAATCTGTGGAAAGAGCTAAGACCTATTGTACCAGCGTTGACCCAAGAATCTGAAGGATCTGGAAAGATACTGTATGTAGGAATGGTCTCAGATCCGTGCCATGTGTTCACCAACCTCATCACGCATAATAGGAGAAGACTTGGAGCTGTAATCTTGGCAAAGGGAGGCTGCTCTAAACATTAAATTAAGGGGTGCCAATAATTGTGGCACACCTGTTTAGGAGAATAATATTTATTTAATATAAAATTAAAATGTTTTCTTTCAAAATTTTATTTCAATGAAAATGTGAGATTTTTGTGAATATTTTGAGTGAAAGACCAAGAGGATAAACAGCAAACAAAAATATTTTTTCATAGCCTGTTTTGGTCACATTCACTAAGGGTGCCAATAATTGCGGAGGGCACTGTAGATACGAAACACATTGCGTTCTGAAACATTCATTTACAATTTTTATTCAGAATGTCAGCTGAACAAGAACAGTCAGACTAACAATAGGCCTATGAACGATTTAAACAAACTCGTATAGCTTTAGCCAATGGTTTGTAATGTTACCAGTGAGCCATGAGTATTTTGCATACCAGTTAACATTAACGGCAGCGGTTTTACCATTGGGTTTACTGACTTGGATTTTTTTTAAGTGGTCTCCTTGTTGTTTTGATACTAACCTTCTCTCTGTAGCTAAATGTATGAAACGTTTTTTTTAATAAAACATGCAATATCTTCGTTCTCCATTGCACATCTCTTTATTAGCAATCTTTCTACTACAATATTTAAGGGTGAAGTTCTATCGATATCCTACAGCAGAATGGTTGAAGAGGGAAACTTCTTCCAGTGTAATTTCCAATCCCCTCCCTCCAATGCCAAATCCGCTGTTTATTGGTTAAGCGATGTTGGTGCAGACTCATACGCTAGGGAGGTCTTTCCTCCCCTGGGCAATGTAAGTGAATGAGCCCCACGAGTCGCCAGTATCAGAGAACAAGTCCATTGATCTCAATAGGAGCAAAAGGGAGGACGTCCTCCATGCAATCATTTCTGGTTACGATAGAGGGTGCTAATGTTATTTTAACTCAAGGAAACAAATAATAATATGCATATTATTAAATATTTAATACTGATATCAAACTGCATTTTTAAAGGAGTTTAGTCAGTTCAATTCAAAAAATACATTCTCAAAAAGTTTGGGGAGGTCATTCCTCCGTTTCCTCAACGGAAGAGCCTCCTCTGATACACTATAAACACTGGTTGTCGACAACCATTCTTAGACTATCTTAAGAGGAATATCTTTAAGTTGCAGTCCTCAAATGTGACCTTCTCTGTTGCTTGTCCGTAGCCGAAGAGGACGTGCATTGATCATCCACCAGATTTTCCTACATCTGTGAAGATGTCTTGTTGCTTTGCCGGCCAACGGAGTAGAACTGCACAGTTGAACGCCACAGTCAGCTCGCGCACCCGTTACATTGTATTGGTAGTGGTACTTTTTAAATAAAGATAACTTGCTCAATTTTCAGACCCGCAGCAGACACTACCTAAGCCGCTGGTCTTAGCCCAGAATCGGAGTGTTGTGCTGTTCCTTTGTTTGTCATTGTCTTTGTGCGTTGCACCGTGGATCTTGATGCAGACATTCTGTTCACGTGGTTTGGGGTGGATCATTGCTTGAATTCTAAAATAAACCCATCGTTAAACTTACTCCGTCCGCTCTTTATCTATTGTCATTTCTACCCTAGAGGTATGACATGTGACACATGGGGGCTCGTCCTAAAGTGCATTGTTTTGATTAAGAGATAAATAATCCTAGTCTACGTTGATCGGTGCGTTGTTGTAATGGAGTGGAGTAGGGTGCTTGTGGGTTGTACAAACTGTGGTGAGTAAGCACGAATTAGTATTATTTCTGATGAATGTAGATTGGAAAGTCGGATCAATAAATTACCAAGATTAGGATCAGTGCGTGTCTTTGGGTACATGGTTTGTTATTTTGGTTTGTTGTTTTTGGGTGGCAGGGATCTAGAGCGGTCGTCTCGGGGGCACTTCCGATTTCCACGGAGTCATTATTAACAGGTGGCTCTTTTGGAGGTACGGGCTCAGTGCCTAAAATCCCCGGTCTCACGCCACCTGAAGAAAAGCAGGGTCTACTGTTTAGACTATTTTCGGGTAATTTGTTGATCTTAATTTCAATCAATAGTTAATTTGGGGATATTTTGTTGCTTTTGTTGCTTGCTATGACTTCGATTGAGACACCGGCCCCACAAGCGCTTACTTTTGGGGAGCAAAAGGCTCTTATGGTAATTCAGCAGGAGACAGAGCTTGAGAAAATCCATCTCACGCTAGAGAGCGTTCAGGAGATTCGACCTGCAGCAGACACTACCTAAGCCGCTGGTCTTGGCCCAGCATCGGAGTGTTGTGCTGTTTCTTTGTTTGTCATCGTCTTTGTGCGTTGCACCGTGGATCTTGATGCAGACATTCTGTTCACGTGGTTTGGGGTGGATCATTGCTTGAATTCTAAAATAAACCCATTGTTAAACCTACTTCGTCTGCTCTTTATCTATTGTCATTTCTACCCTAGAGGTATGACATGTGACAGTCGAACACACCAAGATCATAGCTTACGGTCTAACACTACTTCAAACCCCCAGTTCATAGCAATGCAAATGGCCTATGCTAGCCTTTATACAGGTAAACCCATAGCCAACCTGTCACGAAACGGATCGGACACAGAGATGGTATTTCTTGAAAGACCGTTTATTGCAAATGGAAACAGCCAAGGACAAACGAGACAGACCACAGGTTGTAGGGAACACAGATGACGGGGAAACAGATCCTCTTGCATGTAGGCAAACCCCACGGAGGGGCGCAGGCTCAAAGCACTGTATGAAACTCAGGAAACCGGCAATGAACGCGCAGAAAGAAACTAAACTGAGTCGAACTCTTTAACTGAAACAAACGCTCTACTTCAACGCCATAGGGGGAAACAAAACGTGAGTCACACTCGGCCAGGCTATTAACAGAACTGTAACTAAGGCTATAATCCGAACAAAGACAAACTTCAATGCAAACTATGGTTATACTCATCAGACGTCAGGCAAGCGGGAACTTGAAAGTAATCCGTGTGGTGTGATAGTGTTTGTCTTGTCCTGAGACTCCTGGCTATCCCTAGCGCCAATGCAAGTGGCAGCTTTTTCATGTAGCTCTGGTGTTTTATAATCATGTATGTATTGTTTGTGAGTTGTATGTATCTACAGTATGTGCTGAGGTGTATTTTTTGTGTTTGTCATGTCCTGGTAGCCTACATTTCCTGTCATAAATCAATCAATCAACAAAGGGGGGACATAAATTAAATATGATTGATAGTTTTAACATTTAGTATAGGATACTTACTATATACATCATTTAAATTGAATGGAAATTAATTTATGGTAGAGAATAATCAGAATAAATACAATAGGGATCCAGCTTGAATGCCTGGACCTCTAATAGAGTGTTGCAGTGACCTTTGTTATTTTGTATGCGGTGGATTAGCATTCTTGCAAATATAAAAATATTGTAACTATGAATCCTTCTGTTTTCGTTAGCTTAGCTTGAGCCCTTTATATCTAGCAAAGAGGGTCCTCTTCCATGTAGTCCAACATGTTGGGCCGCAGTGTTTTTATAGTAGCCCTGAACGGACGAACCAAAACACTAGCTCGAGATAAATACGATGATTACCTAAGAATTTGATAGCCACAATCTGTGGCATAGTATAACTCAGATGTTGGGCTCTAGAGCCATAACACCGTACGTTTTCTGTACCCATGGATACAACTCTGGAGTAGCACATGCTGTCTGAGGCAATGTAGTCTGTTTTTTTTCTGCTATAACGTATTTGTGGCAACATCTTCTTGACAAGACAACAGTTAGTTACAAAAGATGGCTGATAACTACATTTTAATTCTCCAAACAGTTTACTCAGGTTTCGTTCACATCTTATTTTAGCTGATTTTTCGCAACCCATTCATTTTTCCACCAAGAGTTTTTAATTTGAAACCAGGAAGTGTTAAAATGCTTACACTAAAACCTACTAACTTCCGGTCGGCTTCCAAACTCTATAATATATCTGATGTCATAAACCACACAACAGGAAATTCAGTTCTATCACATGAAGTAACAGTAATGTTTGGAAACCTAAAGAGAGAGATGAGGAGGTAGATATATAGTTCTCCCACCACATAAGTTACTTGATTTTACTTTTACAATTTGCCAATCTGATGTGTTACTCTGTTTCTCTAAAGTGTCCTGCCTGTAACACCCTTGTGGAGAGAGGAGACGAAACTAATCTGTGTGTGCACTGCCTCTTGTGCTCTGAGGAGAAGGGGAAAAGGTTTTTCTTCTGCTGGAGTTGCCTGAAGGAGTGGAAAGGACCATACCCACGCTCTGACCAATGTGACAACAAGGACTGCATGGATCCAAAGCTGAAAGTGTTATTGAACTGTAGAGACATAACTTTAGCAAATGTTCCTGGAGCACGTTGCCCTGCAGTGCGTGCCTGTCCCACCTGTTGGACACTTGTAGAGCACAACACATTAATGTGTAAGAACATTACCTGTTCTAATTGCACCATAGAGTTCTGCTTTCTCTGTTTGAAACACACATCTGATTGCTGTGGGGGTGGGGGTTGGTACAATATGTGCCCTGGTGGAGTCGCACCCCGACAAACTAAACTTGGGACTAAGTCATGTCTCCCATCTGAATCACAAGTTAAGTTGCACATTTCCCAGAAGACTACAGGAAGCAGGCAGGGACCCCCAGAGAAGCCAGCATACAATGCACAGCGCCAACACCCCCCCCCAGAGAAGTCAGCATACAGTGCACAACGCCAACACCCCCCCCCAGAGAAGCAAGCGTATAGCGCACAGCGCCGACACCCCCCCCCAGAGAAGCAAACGTATATCGCACAGCGCCAACACCCCCCCCCAGAGAAGCAAGCGTATAGCGCACAGCATCAACACCACCCCCCAGAGAAGCAAGCGTACAGCGCACAGCATCAACACACACCCCCAGAAAAGTCATGTACAGCGCCAACAAACACAACACAGAAGGACCCAGAGTGTATAGCTATGTAAAAATGTGTATGTGCTAAAAAATGGGAATTTTAATATATTTATATATTTTGTAAAAACCTACACATTACATAGAGCCAGGTTCTTTTTGATTTGATGTGGATGAAAATAAATCACTTAACCCTTAAGGGACACAGGCCTTTTTTGAGGAAGTCTCAGACCCCGTTAACACGGTGGGAAAATATATTTTTCATGCGGTTTGGCCTTTCATTTACAAGAAAACTGAGGTATTATCACGGAAAACGATAATTTCTAAAAACTTCGGGCAACGTGGAGATTTCTGAAAACTTTGTTTTTGTGTTTGCGTGTGCACTGGGTCAAATGGAGTTTTAGGTTCTCAAACGTCAAAGTATGCGACTAAAAATGCATCGCATCATGTGAGCGTCCTATGTTTACAGTTAGTTTGCTAGCTGATCATGGATGCTGTTAAGGTAGTGCTCATTTATACGAATGCAAACGCAGGATCGCATTCTTTCAACCCTATAACTGAATCTCTCAACCCTTCCCCAGTGTGTGACTACTGGCTTTAACAATGGTATCCCCTGCACCTCCACCAATGGACAACGAGTTTTACATTCCATCTTGTCTACCTGTTGTAGTAGCCCAGATAAACGTAAAGGATCCACTCAAATATCTAGGACTCATAGCCAATTTAATGGATTAGCCTACTTATGCAAACCTACAGATTTGGCATAGTTATGATTGGCTTGGGGCGTATATGCGGGTTCATGTAAACAGAAACTTTTTGGAAAACGAGCTTGTGTGTACGACGTTATTTTGGAAAACGGAGGGGCAGACATTCATTTCTGTAAATACCCGGCTATGTGTAAATGTGGTCTAACATGCCTTGATGTTTTTGTATATTTCCCCTAACTAAAAGTATTGATGCCAGGTGGCATATATGATTATATTTTAGAATACCTCTGCAACAATAACATGACAGCAAAAAGAATGTAGTAAAGTAAATTGTAATTAAATCAAATGTAAATATACTCTTACAAAAACCTTCATTCAGAGGTGCTCAAGTTTGTACAAAAAAAAAAAACATTTTAAAAATTTCGGACCGAAACTTTTGAACTCTGAACCTTGTAAACATAGGTGTTAGCTATACATATGTGAGTTCAGCATTTAGAAAGTTTGTGTGTTTTCACTACTGCATTTTTATAATTTCAGAGTGACCTGTCCCTCTCCAAAACTAAAATGAATATTGATAAGTTAGGTGTTAACAAACATGGGACACCTCGGTCAAAGACAATGCACACATGGAAGAAGTCAGCAGCTCACATCAGTGTTGCCAACTTCCCTGTAAGGAAAGTAGCTGTTAGCTCTCCCAAAAGTCACCAGAAGTCGCTAGATGGCGTAATTAGCTAATTTGCATAATATGCAACCAAGCTGCGCATGCACACATTATGGGATAGGTGAATACAAAGTTCTAATATTTTTCCCGCGAATACAACGCTCTAATATTTTGCTGCTATCTAGTAAGACTGGCCGCGCAGGAGCTGTCTGAGTGGAGAGGAGACGACAACAGCCCTCACTGTACTCAGCTCTCGTGAGATCGGTTGTAACGTGACCTGCAGAACGGGATATGTGAGATGCTTTTTCAGTGCTTTGTCAACACAATAATCCACCAAATGATAGAAAAAAAAAGTCGCTAGATTTGCCAAGTCGCCAAGGGGCTCTGGAAAGTCGCCAGATATAGCGACAAAGTCGCTAAGTTGGCAACACTGGCTCACATTGCTCACAACCTTTGATCTTGTGAGAATCAATTATTTTTTGTGCTTTGTACTTACTGTGTTTAGGATCAGTAGGGCAGAAAAGTGTGAATACTATACATTTTCTGTGGTAGTTCGTATGAAATGTATTAACTGTTATGTAACTATACACCATTGGAAGTGTTTAAGTGGTGTTGGTTAGCTTCTAAGAGGACGACCAGGATTTGATTCACGTCCACTGCAGAAAGCATATGTACTGTAAGTCGCTTTTGGTTGAAGTGTCTGCTGAATACCAGACATTTCTTTGTATTACCATGTTAAGCAATCCTCTTAAATCACACAATGCGCTCTGTCTGCTACGAGATACTTTCATATCTTGTGGTTCTTGATTGTAATAGGCCCGCAAGGATTTTAACATCTGAATTTGAAAAAAGGTAAATTGCATAAGAAGATAATGCATCTTATAGAAACATACAGTATTAACAGCAAATGATAACATTTCCATTAACCAAATACGCTCCTCTGCACCACTGTTATTTCAAGGGCAGTGCAAAAGTCTCTGGGTGGAGCATGGTTTATTAAGCAACTACATGTGGTACCATGTTCAGCTTAATTTGGATGGTACAGATAAACCCCTGTCATTCCCACTAGCCACCAAGGCTATGCACTATGTAGTTATGTGGTTTGGGTAGGTACACCCTGCAACAGAAGAGAACAATGGGCCTCATTCTCGATCATTTTCTGAAATTCTTCAGAAATGTTTCTTACACGACTTCGTAAAAACAACGTAAGGGGAAACACCTCCGCCGCATTCCTGCACGCTTAGAAATGCGTTCATAAGCAGCCAAAGTCTTCTCAACTGTGTTCCCCCGGATTAGTTTCTTAAATTGTTCTCGTGAAAGTGGATTTGCATACATACACGCCCCGCCAGCTCCTTATTAGGGCCCGCAATCGTAGAAACTTGTGCTGTCGGAATCTCCCGAATCCACACGAAAGCACCTCGTAAGGCGAGTCATGTTTAAGCGGAAAGCGAGCAAAAACGCATATTTAACATAACCGGTGCGGACATGGAGGTACTGCAGGATGTATACTGTATGTGTCCATTCTATTCCACTTTGGCTATTTTAACGCGATTGGGTTTACTGTTTATTTATTTATTCACTTACATTTGCAGTGTTCGTGTACATTTACATTCACATCCAGTCATTTAGCAGACGCCTTTGTCCAAAGCGACGTACAAGGGAGAGAACAGTCAAGCTATGAGCAATAGAGACCTAGTGTAACAATACATAGCCTCCTACTTTACATAAGAAATAGAAAAACGAGGTAGAAAAGAAGTGCAGGAATGCAACTGCTGTAAAGTCAAGCACTAATCGAAGTGTCAGTTAGGAAGGGAGGTGCTCTCTGAAAAGTTGGGTCTTCAAAAGCTCCTTAAAGGTAGAGAGGGACGTGCCTGCTCATGTAGTAGGCCCTACTAGCTTAGCAGTTCATTCCACCAACGTGGATCTACAAATGAGAATAGTCTGGATTAGCATCCTGGTGTAGTCCTTTTATTTATTTAATGACATCACGATGCCTCGTAGAATCATGACTTTGAATGTGTAACGTAATTGTTAATGATACAAATATTCTCGTATTTATTATTATTATACATATTTTAATCCGAGGATGTCTGTAGAGTTGACGTGAACGCAATTACCAACGGTTTCTCACAAATTCAGCCATTAACCCAGTTTTTTTAAATGCGATTCCCCAATGGGCCTCATTCTCGACAGCAGTTTAGAAGACTTTAAGAAGGACTTTCTTAGGAAAACATTTGCCATTCTCGATAGTGAACTTCAGAAGACTTACAGAACACGAAATCGGCCATCTTGTGGTTATTTGAGGAATCACATTTTTAAGCACACCTTCCTACGGTTGCGTGCCCTAATAAGGAGCTGGCAGGGCGTGTATGTATGCAAATCCAATTTCATGAGAACGCGCATCAATTTAAGAAACTAATCCGGGGGAACACAGCTGAGAAGACTTCGGCTGCTTATGAACGCATTTTCAAGCGTGCAGGAATGCGGCGGAAGTGTTTCCCTTACATTGTTTTTACGAAGTCGTGTAAGCAACATTTCGGAAGAATTTCAGCAATTAATCGAGAATGAGGCCCAATATTGCCAAAAGATTCTAGTTAGCATGTTTACAAGCTTTTATCAGTGCCAACTGGGCTGATCTTGGTAGTTTTAGACCAAAATTCTGTAATGCTCTTTTAAAATAGGCCTACAAGGTAGGCATACATTACATTTGACTACATTCAAGTGGCCTAACAGAAGATTCAATTTCACATACATAAATAATAAAAGTACAATTCCCAAACACAGTGAAGAGGCTGTGTCAGCCCAGAGCAGTGATGGATTCATGTGGAAGGAAGGTGAGATTCAGGGTTTAGGAATAATGCAAGGAAAGGCTCATCCACAATGCCGAAGCTATGGTCCAGCATAGGGAGCAGATCCAGAGGAGGACAACAGCAAGCAGGCAGGAGTGGAGACCCTGAGGAAAGACAGCACACCAGGCAGAGGCCAGCACCTGCAAATATATGATTTGCCGGGGGAGACGTGGTGCAGGCAGCAGCTCCGACCATGAACAGTCTTGAATGCCCAAGGGGACCCGGTGTAACAGGCCAAATTAACCCCCGCCCAGATTAAACTTGGGTATACTTTGGCCCAGGCCTAGGCCAGACTATACCCCTCCAGGCAGGGATGACCCTTCCTATTGGTGACAAAGGCAGTTGCCTAGAGCGCCTAGGCCAATTCAAACCCAGGAGTATAAATTGACCTAGGCCATAATATATCCGCAGTATAATATAGCCTAGGCCCCAGGTATAGTCCGGACTCGGGGTATACTATGGCCTGTTACACCAGGATTGAATCTGACTCCCAGTCATCTCCCGATCCCACCTCTTCTCTCCAGCTTATTTCCTGTCAAAACCATCACTATCCTATCTAATTAATGGCAAAAAAAAAAGTGCTTCGGCGTCAGAATGTCTTTATGTGAGTGCTTTAAAGACACAATGCCAACCCAGGATAAATTAATTTTAGGAACCAAAGCCAGCTCTCAGGTACAGAAATATTTCCCTTTTCTTTTAAATGAATGGACAGATTAACTGATACACAATTTCTATTTCCTATACATGGTTGTTTTAAATACCAGTTACAGTTTCTATTAGATGTTTTTGTACTTCCCTGTATTGTCCACTATCCTTTTCATTTTAAAACAGTCCTGCACTATATCCAATGTATTGAACAAAGGTTGTTAGTAGTGTTGCACCGATGCCATTTTTTGGCTCCGATACCGATACCGATACCTGGCTCTGCAGTATCGGCCGATACCGATACCATACCGATACCACTCTGTTTGAAATTTGAAAAATATATATATATATTTTTAATTTATTTTTTATTTTATTTTTATCAATGGTTTGGTCCCATGTATAATACTAGTGTAACAGTAAGAAAGTCAAATTACATTTCTTGACAGTTTCAGCACTTCAGACATAACTGAGGACTAGTCCTCTATAATTGATGGTTTACCTTACTGAGCAGCACAGTGGCTTTTCTGATTTTGAACACAATAGAGTTAAAGTTTGGTCAGTTCTTTTTTTTTTTCTTTCCCTGTATTGTTTCTTTGTGTGTTTGTTTTGTTTGTGGACCAAACCATTGATAAAAAAAGAAAAAAAAAAAAAAAAAAGTATCTGCACTATTTGTTGGTACTCGCCGATACCGATACCACCATTTTAGTGCTGTATCGGGGCCCTATCCGATACTGGTATCGGTATCGGTGCAACACTAGTTGTTAGCTGTTAGTGGGTTTGTTTGTTAGTAAAATGATTAGTTAGTTTGGTTAAATATGATTTTATTAAACCTGTTGTTATGTAGTCATTTAAAGGTACAGTCCTTGATCCTGGTGAAAGGGTGTTTATATTTCAGCTTAACAGCCAGTCAAACCTCCCTTCTGAAGCAACACTGTTGATGGTTTACAATCAAGGACTGCACATTATGGGCAAACTATGAGACACAGACAGAGCGGTAACTAAATGAACTGAAACAAAAAATTGTGGGAGATAAATGTTTCCTTCCTTCTATGACTACCTTTATACATCAATACAGATTTCTATAAAGGTGTATATTTTTTTACCGGTGTTATGTCAGTAGCATTTTTTTTAATAAAATCTGTAATTTAGTTCTTAGTGTAGTTGTACCTAATTGTCCTAATACTACCACACTTTGATCATTTCATTGAAAACTGAAAATCTGAGACTGCTAAACTGATACCATCTAGTCCAGGCAAAATAGCGTTTTACGACAGACTAATTGTAATAGAATTTTTTTCAGCATAGATCATTTCTATGAGGTGTCCAGAACAACATACTAAAAGTCCTAAGAAATCCAAGTTGAGGAAATATGTTTAATTCTCATCAATCTGAGATGTGTGCTAATAATGCATGGTAAAAATATGCCTCAAAATTTACATTTTTTCCTTTACTCCTATCAAAATGAAACTTTACACAATGAAAGTACCCATGAAAAGTAACATTTTTTGTATTACAAGTTTCTTTTGAAATTAATTTGAATATGCACATGAGCTCCACACTTATTGAATATGTCCATAGGCAGAAACACCATTCATATGTATGACAAATACATCGGCCAAATCTTCATCCTATCATCCTACTGCCAATGGGAAATGGCAATGTTGCTTTTAGACTGGCCTCTAACCTGAAAACTGCCTGGCTTGGTAGTACCTGCCAGGGGTATGGTGTTTCTGACTATGCAATCAGGACATATTCAATAAGTGTGACGCTCATGTGCATATTCAAATTCATTTCAAAAGAAACTTGTAATACAAAAAAAGTTACTTTTTATGTATACTTTTACTATGTAAAGTTTTACTGTGGTAGGAGTAAAGGAAAAAATTAAGCCCATTGGGTGTATTTTGGGCATATTCGATTAGTGTATAGCTCATTTGCATATTCAAATTCATTTTCAAAGAAACTTGTAATACAAAAAATGTAAATGTTCATGGGTACTTTCATTGTGTAAAGTTTTATTTTGATAGGAGTAAAGGAAAAAAAAAAAATTTTGAGGTGTATTTTTGCCATGCATTATTAGCACACATCTCAGATTGATGAGAATTAAACATATTTCCTCAACTTGGATTTCTTAGGACTTTTAGTATGTTGTTCTGGACACCTCATAGAAATGATCTATGCTGAAAAAAATTCTATTACAATTAATTCCATTTTTGGCTCCAAAATGGGCTATTTTGCCTGGACTAATCTTATACCTTACACTTTCAAGTTATGGGTAAACAAACTATGAGAAAAGGTAGACCACTGAATACTCTTTATAGCTATGGCGAGAATTCCTGTGTTTTTATTCCTGTACCTTCTTTATTAACCTGAAAACGGAGTTCCTCTTCCCTTCCGCTTGGTTTCAGAGCAATCATTTCAACTTGCATTTAATTTTCCGACTTCAAGGAGAAAAGATCAGCCCCAAACAAAGATCAGTCCCAAACAAAACTGCAGAGCTTGAGAATAATTCACTAGCAATGCTTCAGTCCTTTAAATCATATATATTCCTTTATATACATATATTAATATATTTAAATAAAACATGTATTTTTGCTTCTGTTATGTTGAATTGAAGTTAACCCAAGCACGTTAAATATGAATTTCCATTAGATGGCAGTAAAGCTCCTAAAGAGAAACTAAACTACACAAGAAGAAGAAAAGAGCCCTTGCCCCGGAAGCCGAAGAAGTGTTACATAAGTACTTCCTCGTCTAATCGCATCATTGGACGTGTGAAGTGCGTTGGTAAAGCAAGTGTGTTTGTAAGGAGTGTTGTTTGTTTGTACCAATTCGGAATAAGAGACTGGCTTCGTGTTAGCCATTTCTTTGAATACAGCTCAACTTTACGCTCAAATAGGTTGTAACTGTGTAGAGTTGACAAACTACTAGCAAGGTAACGTTACCTAGCTAGCCAGCTAGCTGAGTTACCAGATTCGCAAGGTAACGGGTAACTAAGCTAGCTAGTTAGCTAAACGAGTTTTCTTAACCATGGGTTCCTCCAAGAAACACAAGGAAAAGGACCGCGATAGAGATGCCGAGGAGCGACACCGTGAGCACAAAAAACACCGTCACAAGGACCGCGAGAGGGATAAGGAGCGGGACAGTACCCGAGACAAAGAGAAGAGAAAGCGGTCACGGTCGCGAGACAGAAGTAGCCGGGGGGCCGAGAAGGAAAGTCGCAGTAAAGGCGATAAAAGCACCGGAGAGCCGCGAGTAAAGAAAGAAAAAACAGATCCCGGATATGAGGAGACTACTGGTAAGGGTTTATTACCTGTTGGATGGCTAACTAATCTGCAGGTTGAGCCTACTTAAGTGACGAAAGGCAATGTTTGTTTACATCCAGCTCAGCCTATTGACCTGTTGTATGTGAAATGTTACACTGTCCTGTGTCCTCCTGTGATATTATTGTAGTCAAGCTGTACACTACAGGGAATGTTTTGAAAGAACTGACAGGCTGTTATCGTTTTAACATGTAACACTCTTTGGCTTTCAGAAATTGGACCACAGTCTGCAAGTGGTGATGCCTCCCTTAGTATTGAGGATACGAAGTAAGTGTCATTGATGGATAATATCTGTGTAACAATAAGATCCTTTTACTAAGCATAGTTTAAAAATATAAATGTTTGCAATGCAATATTTGTGTTTAATGTTTTAACCAAAAGTGTTTTTAATCAACAGCAAGTTGAGGGCCAAACTTGGCCTGAAGCCCCTTGATCTGAATGAAGCCAAGAAAGGTAAGGCCAGCTTGAGTAACATTGGGACTGCCATCAGGATTTGTTAATGAACAGCATAATACCTAGAAACAAGGGTTCAGTGTATAGAAACACAGTCATTGTTTTTGTCTGGGTTGTAGTTGATGTTGGCACTCTGAGATTAATTTGAATGAAGAGTGTGTTACAAATTAAATGCATTGTTATTGTTGTTATTATTATTGATGTGTTCTGTGTCCATTATCAGAGCTGGGCACCAAAGAGGATCCAAAGGTGGCGGAGACCATCAACCCCGTCACGATCAAAAAACAGAAGGAGATGAGGGAGAAACTGGCCGCCATGAAAGAGAAGCGCCTGCTCAATCAGAAGCTGGGGTAAGGAACGTCTTGAACAGGCACTCTGGGGTAGGAACACTGCTGTCGGCAAAGTCTGGAGAATGAAATTGTATTGACCAGGAAGTCTGAAATTGTGTTGGGGGAAGTCTGAAATATGGAATTCTTCTGCAGGAAATGTATTGCATCCAGTTTCAGGAGAGTCTGGGTTAGGGAAACCTATTTTAGCAAGTTTTGGGGTATGGAATCTTATTGTACAGGGAGTCTGTAATGCTGTTGGAGTCCGGGGTATGGAAGCCTGTTATAAGGGCAGTTTGGGGTATGGAAGTTTATTGTACAGGGAGTCTGGAAAGCAGTTGTCGTGGGAGTGTGGGGTATGGAAGCCTGTTTTTAGGGGATGTCTGGATTTGTCACAAAGTGAAATCAGGGGTCTGGAAGACTGGCCTACAGGAGTTCTAGGGACAGTCTTCAGTTCAGATGGGGATGATCAGTGACAGACATGCAACAGTGAAATTTCTCTTAGTCATATCTGGTGTAGTACCTAGATAATGTGCCACTTTCCCGTCATTCCTACATGCTCTTACATTTCATCTGTCTCCCACCTCTTCCCTTTCTCTCTTTCACTCCTCTTATCTTTGTGTTTTCCCCCTTGTTCTCGTCCCTTCTCCTCTCATCTCCTCTCTTTCACTCTCTCGTCCTGTATCTCCTTCCAGTAAGGTGAAGACTCTGGGAGAGGAGGAGCCCTGGCTGGATGACACAGCAGCCTGGGTGGAGAGGAGTCGCAAACTGACCAAGGAGAAGGAATTGGCGGAGAAGAGGGTGAGCCAAAGCTCTCTCCCCCCGGGTTCCTCCATCGTCCCTTAATTTGCAGCCTCTTGTTTTGCCATAGTTAATCTCTGCTGTGTGTGTGTGTGATCCTCCAGGCTAAGATGCTTCAGGAGATGGATGAGGAGTTTGGTGTGAGCAGTCTGGTGGAACAGGAGTTTGCTCATGACAAAATGGTTGGTCAACAGACACAAACTTCACAAGACTACTCTCTCGTTCTGTAAATTATGAAAAAATGAATAACACAATATTTTAATCTCTGTGATTGTTGTCCATCACTTAATCAAGCTTTTATCTTTTAAATTATTTATTTGTTAGTAATGTTTCACTAGGTCTTTATAAGGGTAGAATATGACTAATAATAATACTAGTCATTTTCCCACTGTATGCTTCGTTCTTGTAATTCACCATGATGATGATCATTTCTGTACATAAATTGATAAGTAATTCATCTTTCACTATGTGTTGAGATGAGTCTAAAAGCCAGAGTCCTAATGAATAACATGAAGTCTCCACTACATTCATTAAGTTTGTAATACCCTTTCTGCTTCTGTAGTCTGCATACACCTCCCGTGATCTCAGAGGCCTGACTGTCCAGCACAAGATTGATTCTTTTAAAGAGGGACAGACTGTCATCCTCACACTGGAAGACAAAGGTGTGTGTGTCTCTCTCTCTCTCTCTCACGCATGCACACACACACACAATGTAAAATTTTTTGCAGATACATACGCCATACAAATACAAATTTGTACATACGAAATGAGTGTATCTATAAATGTGATCCACACAGACTAACTTGTGTGTGTGTGCGCATTTGTGTGATCTAGGGGTGCTGGATGAAAAGGAAGACATCCTGGTGAATGTGAATATGGTTGACAAAGAGAGGGCTGACAAGAATGTGGAGCTGAAGAAGAAGAAGCCGGACTACAAGCCCTATGATGAGGAGGAGAGTGTGGATGACATGGCGACGGTGCGTTCTCCCTCAGGGAAGCACGTTATATAGTGCTCAGTGCTTTACATATGTAAAACTGCTTGACTTATAGGCTTATACTTATAGGCTTAAATGTTTCCATTATTAACATGTTCCCAGCATGCATTACATTAACATGCTTTTAGTCCTGAGGAGTTTCCTGTGGATTGTTATGGACTTGCAGAGAATATAGAAATGACAGCATAGAGCTTTATTAAATCACATGTTTACATGTTCAGTTGTTTACGCATACTCCTAACAGAAATTTGCGAAAGCATAGCTTGTGCTGTAGCACAGAGCACTTATGGGTTCTGAGAACAAAGGTGAAACAGACTGAAGTAATGGCATCATCCTGACCGTTTCCTTTCCCCCTTTTCTGCGTCTGCAGTTGAAGACCAAGAACATGCTTGAGAAGTACGACGAGGAGATCGACGGGGAGAAGAAGAAGGGCTTCAGGCTGAACGCTGTGGGCTGCGCCGAGGGAGAGAGGGAGCGCGAGCTGCAGGCCATCAGGGAGGCGCTCCGCAACGATGCCCAGACCCTGCAGATGCCAGCCCTCCAAATTGCATCAGAGTACTACACAGAGCAGGAGATGGTGAGCGCACGCACACACACACTCACACACACACTCTCTCACACACACACACACACACACTCTCTTTCACTCACACACTCTCTTTCACTCACACACTCTCTTTCACTCACACTCTCTCTTACACACACACTCTCTCTTACACACATCTCTCATCTCAGACACTCATTTCCTTTTCGATGTAACCACAGGTCGGCTTCAAGAAGACGAAGAAGAGGGTGAGGAAGATCAGGAAGAAGGAGAAGGCTGGGCCGTCTGATGAACTGCTGGACGACACACGCGTCACAGACTTCGGCTCCAGGTACAACACTCACACGCAGGCTTTTAGCCAGGCATGCGTCCGTGCGTCTTTTGGACGCACTGTTCTAAAATAATAAGAAATTGGACGCAGTACTTTTAGGCAGACGCCCTACAGACGCCTTAAGTTTTTCGTCCCGTTTCAGTCAGTCAAACTTTTTAAAACGTGTTCACAATAACTCACAACATTGTTCAAACGTTAATAAGCGTATTCACGTTGAAACACGTAAAACAACAGTCTGTTACCGCTATCAGGGGTGGGAACCGGCGGCTCGCGAGCCGCATGCAGCTCTCTGCCGGCTGACGTGTGGCTCGACTCCAGCTCGAGTGCTCACTGACTTTTCTTTTGGTGTACAGAATTTTCGTAAAATAAACATCTAATATGCATATTTTGCACGCAATATATTTGGAAATACAGACAAAAAGCTGTCCGATTTGAATGGGGTATTTATTCATGTATATTTTGTCATCACGCGATCTTGAGAGATGTCTTCAAGTAACGTTAATGTTCCAAACATGAAACATTCTAATGTGTACACCCAGTCTCAGAGAGTTACTAGCCAGACTAGCAGTAGCTGCTGAAAGAATGCCATGGATCCAGCAAAGCGTACAGCGAAACGAAAATATGAAGATGAACACCGCACGTTCTTGCCTGAATGTGAGGAATTATTTGCGGAGCAAAATGGAAAACCCCTCGGCTTAATATGTCAGACGTCACTATCGCATTTTAAAGCCTCAAACCTGGAGCGCCTTCTCTCCACACACAATGCTAACATAGAGCAAGCACAAGGTACATACTTTGAATTGAAACGTCAGTCAGAGAAACAGACTCGGCTTTTTGGGAAATTTACGAAGTACTCTGAAACGGTCACGTTGGCATCGTATCATTTGTCATGGAATATTGCTCGAGCAAAAAAAGTCATATAGTGAGGGAGAGTTTGAAAATTGAACAGAGGATATCTGACATTACCTATAATTAGCACCTATCTCAGCAGATGTCTTCAATATGTTTATTTTGTGCCATATTTTAAATCTACATGTGTTAATTTCTCTTCCTAAAACCCACTAGAGGACACTATTTAAAAGGTTATTTTTTTTAAAGGAGGCAACTGCTGTTATTAGGCTCTTATCCAGGCACAGTTTGTTTCTCTGCTTTGTTTAGATCACAGTCATTGCAGAGAAGGAGTCCTCACATAAATATGTGGAGGCAAAGGGTAGTAGCTGCTCCTAAGCTTTCTCTCCCAGGTCAGGGTGCTCCTGCTTCACACATATCCAAAACAAAATCTCAGCAGATGTCTTCAATATGTTTATGCCATATAATACATCTAAATTTGTTTATCTCTTCCTAAAACCCACTGGAGGACACTATTTAAAAGGTTATTTTCAAAATAATTCTTATGGGGGAGCATGCCCCCAGACCCTCCTAGTTTTGCAGGGTCACTGGGGCTACGCTGCGTTAGGTTCAATTACAAAATGGACCCCCCCCCCCTCAAAAAATCCTAGCTAAAAGCCTGCTCACACGTGCACACACATACAGACTCAGATACACATAAAGATGTGCACAAACACACACACACATAGGCACACAGACACCCTTAGATCTGCGCACGCACACAAATAAGAACACAAGTTTAAACCAGCAACTCAAAAATGGCCACGCATTTGAATCTTATGGAGGATTTTTGGAACTCAAAAATTAGGGCCCAGGTTGAAACTTTTTATAAAAGTTTCCCTTTAAATGTACAAAGTGATTACCTACACCCAAATAAATGCGCACACACACACACACTCACTCTCTCCACTGACGCTGTGTTTTCCTCTTCTCATCCCTCTCTCCTCTCTTTACCCTTTGTTTTCCCCCTCTCTTTCCTCTTTTCATCCCTCTCTCCTGTCTACCCCTCTCCCCCTCTCTTTCCTCTTCTCATCCCTCTCTCCTCTCTACCCCTTGTCCCTCTCTTTCCTCTTCTCATCCCTCTCTCCTCTCTCCCCCTCTCTTTCCTCTTCTCATCCCTCTCTCCTCTCTACCCCTTGTCCCTCTCTTTCCTCTTCTCATCCCTCTCTCCTCTCTACCCCTCTCTTTCCTCTTCTCATCCCTCTCTCCTCTCTACCCCTCTCTTTCCTCTGCTCATCCCTCTCTCCTCTCTACCCCTCTCTTTCCTCTTCTCATCCCTCTCCTCTCTACCCCTCTCTTTCCTCTTCCCATCCCTCTCTCCTCTCTACCCCTCTCTTTCCTCTTCCCATCCCTCTCTCCTCTCTACCCCTCTCTTTCCTCTTCCCATCCCTCTCTCCTCTCTACCCCTCTCTTTCCTCTGCTCATCCCTCTCTCCTCTCTACCCCTCTCTTTCCTCTTCTCATCCCTCTCTCCTCTCTACCCCTCTCTTTCCTCTTCCCATCCCTCTCCTCTCTACCCCTCTCTCCTGTCTACCCCTCTCTCCTCTCTACCCCTCTCTATCCTCTTCTCTTCCCTCTCAGGTCTCGTGGTCGTGGGCGGCACAAGATTGAGGAGGAAGCGGTGGAGCCTGTGGAAGAGGAGGAGCCTATGGAGGAGAAAAGCAGCAGCAGCAGCAGCCGATTGGCTGTGGATGTCCCAAAGCAGTCTGATGACATCAGAGTTGCAGACATGGACATGAGTGATGACGGTGAGTGCCGTGTCTGTCCATTGATGAGACACACACACACACACACACACATCTATGTGTCTTTAAAAGCATTGTTTTTAAATATTCTACAAATGACCTCTGAAGTTGAGGACAGTGGTACGTCAGGCAGGTCTGAATACGGCATGGATCATATCCCACTAGGGATGCAAATGATTAATCGACTTTAGATTAATTGTCGATTAAGAGGTTGCTCGATCAAAATGTATTAATCACGATTACTCGCTAGAGGGCGCTAGCGCGAGAGACCGGTTGAAAACGAAATGAAGCGAGCGAAAAGAAGTGCGGTGTGGGACCACTTCAACATTGTTAATTTAGGCAAAGAAGTCAAATGTTCTCTGTGTAATGCGGTATTGAAATACAATAGTTCCACTAGCTCACTCAGTTATCATTTGAACACCGTGCATGCTGCTGTCCTGCATGGCACCACCAGTTCACCTGGTCAACCTGAAATCACAGCTACACTGTATTATACCTTCTCTCGCTTACTGCCGCGATTTAAGGCTTAAAACTCAGGTTAGCTGTTAGCTCGTTAGCTGGCTAGCTCACCTTGCTATGAATGTGAATATCTCTGTCTACTCCCGCGCTAACGTGTGCCCGCGAGTTTGGCTCATGAGAGTTACTAAGTAAGTAAGTAAGAGTTGAGTTGGCTATTTAGCTTGATAGCGGACTAACTCACTCAGGCTTAATGATATTATATACCTAGCTCGTTAGCGGGCTAGCTTACCTTTGCCTGATGGCTTGCCATTAAGAATGTAACTACTCTATCCCTCACTACCGTGAGCGCGAGTTAAACTTCAGAGAGTTGTGTTGGCTATGTGTAGCCTAGATGCAGTTTCTTCATAATCTATAGGCTCAATAATATTGTGTTTGGCTCTCTATTTAATTTCTTCTATTCTTTTTTTTTTTATGCCTGTTTCAAATGCAAGAACTGAGCCAGTCTAGCCTGACGATGTCATACTCATGATTCTAGTCAGAATATGAGTCTGATACCGGACCTTTGGGCTGTGATTATGGGGCGTGTTTCAACGAACCAGGAAAGAAAATGCCTATTCGCTGAATTGGAGACCTAGAACCAATCAGAGCAACGTAGTAGCCTATTACCATCTGATAGATTAAACTTTTACCTGATCCCTAGGAAGGACGGCAAAAACATCTTTTCAATGACAAATGCCTTAATCGCGTTTCTCTGTTCCTCTTTCAGAATGTCTGTTGAGATATGCCTGCTCACGTTAATTAATTAGCATTAAGGCTACAAGCTACAGTTTATTTCGATGGGTTTTTTGTGTACACGTTAGCAATGATATAACAATAATGGTCTAGAGAACTTTAGTTAAGACAAACAAAACTCTGTAACATTCGTGTTGCACATGCACAACTAACCGAGTCAATGTAGACATTAAAAAGTCGTGTAGATAGCTTAATTCACATAAAATATTCCCCACTAAGCACCCGAGACGCGGCCATCTTGGTCGGAGTTCGAATCTACCGGTTAATTCAACTCAAGCGTTGGTATCTGTCCATCAACGTATAAAGCCCGCCCTGCCAATTTGATTGGTCCGGTTTGATCCTACCGATGAAACTCTCTCCCAATTAACCCAGAGCCAGACCAAATCTCCCTGACACATTTTTTTGTGGGCGGGGTTTGGGCTGGTATCCAGGCTAGAGCCAGTCCATAATTTATTTCTTTGTTTTAAATTAAAGAATGTATTTTGTTGTACCATAAAAAAACTTTTCTGCTTTCTTTTCCTAATGCATAATTACTTGAGGAATGTATAATAGAATAGAATAGAATTATCATAATGTAATGTAATATAATAACTCAACTATTTAGCTGATATTTGTAAAGGCCCTATTGAAGCACTGAAACTCAGGTGAAAAACGCCGCTTATCAATTAATCGAAAGTCGATCGATAAGATTATCAACTAATGATTAATGAATTAATCGATAATTTGCATCCCTATATCCCACCCATCAACCCTACTGGTGGTTCACGTTAACATGGCAGCTGCAGTTTAAGCAGATGGCCTTGACCACACTGCCCCAAGTTACAGAAATTGACCTGTATTTATTGACTGCAATGCACTGCTGTGGCCAATGAGCCCTGCTTGATATCTGTATTTATTGACTGCAATGCACTGCTGTGGCCAATGAGCCCTGCTTGATATCTGTATTTATTGACTGCAATGCACTGCTGTGGCCAATGAGCCCTGCTTGATATCTGTATTTATTGACTGCAATGCACTGCTGTGGCCAATGAGCCCTGCTTGATATCTGTGATTATTGACTGTAATGCACTGCTGTGGCCAATGAGCCCTGCTTGATATCTGTGATTATTGACTGTAATGCACTGCTGTGGCCAATGAGCCCTGCTTGATATCTGTGATTATTGACTGTAATGCACTGCTGTGGCCAATGAGCCCTGCTTGATATCTGTGATTATTGACTGTAATGCACTGCTGTGGCCAATGAGCCCTGCTTGATATCTGTGATTATTGACTGTAATGCACTGCTGTGGCCAATGAGCCCTGCTTGATATCTGTGATTATTGACTGTAATGCACTGCTGTGGCCAATGAGCCCTGCTTGATATCTGTGATTATTGACTGTAATGCACTGCTGTGGCCAATGAGCCCTGCTTGATATCTGTGATTATTGACTGTAATGCACTGCTGTGGCCAATGAGCCCTGCTTGATATCTGTGATTATTGACTGTAATGCACTGCTGTGGCCAATGAGCCCTGCTTGATATCTGTGATTATTGACTGTAATGCACTGCTGTGGCCAATGAGCCCTGCTTGATATCTGTGATTATTGACTGTAATACACTGCTGGGGCCAATGAGCCCTGCTTGATATCCTCTGGGACATGGCATTGCTGTACTGTAATGGATATTTTGTATTTGGAGATTCATTTTGTTTCCCCACTTTACCCCTCTCTCTTTTCCTATCCCCACTTTACCCCTCTCTCTTTTCCTATCCCCACTTTACCCCTCTCTCTTTTCCTATCCCCACTTTATCCCTCTCTCTTTTCCTATCCCCACTTTATCCCTCTCTCTTCTCCTATCCCCACTTTACCCCTCTCTCTTCTCCTACCCCCACTTTACCCCTCTCTCTTTTCCTATCCCCACTTTACCCTTCTCTCTTCTCCTACCCCCACGTCACCCCTCTCTCCTTTTCACTTCATCCCGTGTGTGTGTGTGTGTGTGTGTGTGTGTGTGTGTGTGTTCAGAGGGTGTTGCTCCATCTGAGCCGGTGGTGTTGGAGGAAGACGAGGCGGAGCAAGAGCTCCAGAAGCAGCTGGAGAAACAGAGGAAACTCAGACAGAAGCAGCAGCAGCAGCTGCTCAAAGACTCCGCAGAGAAGGTCAGCTCACACACACACACACACACACACACACACACCTGTTCATACTCATACGCAGCTATTTATAGATATACATACTCACATACAGATGTGGACAAATTCTCCTGCACACACAGACCCTGGTACATTATTTCCTGATTTGAGAATGTCAGCCTAGATCGGTCACTTGTCCTGTCCCGTCCATCTGTCTCACTCTGCATTTCCCTTTATTCTCTATCTCTTATCCTCCCTCTGTCTCATTCACTCTTCCTCCTTTTCTTTTTCTCTTCCCTCTCTCCCACCCTCCCTCTCTCGCCCTCTCTCTCGCCCTCTCTTTCTCTCGTTTCTCTCTCACCATCTCTTTTCTATCACCCTCTCTCTCTCTCTTTTCTCTCTCTCTCTCTCTCTCTCTCTCTCTCTCTCTCTCTCTGCAGGTGGTGGAGCAGCTGAAGGGTCGTGGCGGTCTGGAGGACGATGACCCTGAGTCCGTGAACATGAACATCGTGTTCAACGCCACCTCCGAGTTCTGCCGCACGCTGGGTGACATCCCCACCTACGGCCTCTCAGGCAACCGTGAAGACCAGGAGGACATCATGGTGAGGAAGGGAGCAGACTGCTCATCTTTGAGCACAGTAACATCCATGTCCTTTGTAGAAGTAAAGAGATGAACAGCAGTATTGGGGTGGAGTAAACCTTTTACTGTGTGTGTGTGTGTGTGTGTGTGTGTTTAAATATCTGTTGTGTGTGTGTGTGTTTAAATATCTGGTGTGTGTGTGTGTGTGTGTTTAAATATCTGTGTGTGTGTTCATGTGTGTGTTTCAGGACTTTGAGCAGGAGGCTGCGCGTGAGGGAGGAGGCGGTTCTGAGTCTGAGACGGACGAGAACATTGGCTGGAGCACCGTCAACCTAGACGAGGAGCAGAAGCAGGCTGACGTGAGTCACACCCCAGGACACTCACCTGTCAGATCTATTACCTGCTAGATCCCTCACCCACTAGATCCCTCACCTGTCAGATCTATTACCTGTCAGATCTATCTATACCTGCTAGATCCCTCACCTGTCAGATCTATTACCTGTCAGATCCCTCACCCACTAGATCCCTCACCTGTCAGATCCCTCACCTGCTAGATCCCTCACCTGATAGATCCCTCACCTGTCAGATCTATTACCTGTCAGATCCATCACCTACTAGATCACCTCCCTGTCAGATCTCACTCTCTCCTCCTGTCTGTCCTCACTCACTCTCTCCTCTCCTGTCTTCTGTCTCCTCACTCTCTCACACTCTCCTCTTTCTGTCTCTTTGTACCTTCCTACCCTATTCTCTAACTCACCAAATGCTTTCTCACGGTTTCTCTCCTCCTCCTCTCTCCCCTTCCTCATCCCTTCTTCCTGTCTTCTCCTCTCCTGTAGTTTGGTACAGCCTCCACCACTATCCTGGATGAGGAGCCCATTGTGAACTCTGGCCTGGCTGCTGCTTTGCATCTCTGCAAGAATAAAGGTGAGCTGAGTGGCCGTGATCCGTGCGTGTGCGCGTGCGTGCGTGTGTGCTGAGCCTCAGGTGTGCGTGTGTGTGTGCTGAGCCACAGGTGTGTGTGCGCTGAGCCACAGGTGTGTGTGTGTGTGTGTGTTTGTGTGTGTGTGTGTGCTGAGCCACAGGTGTGGATGGGTAAATGTGTGCAGTCACGTCACACTAGACATGCACACAGAACAACACGAAGCTGTCTGCTAGCTCTTCCTAAACACAAGCTTCTCTGCTTCTCTATATGTCTTATACTAATGTGTGTCTGAGTCATGATATTATGTGAGAATGCCTTTTGTTGTGTCTCTGAGTGATTGTGTTTTGTGTGTGAGTGATGTGTTTGTGTTGTGTCTGTGGGCGTCATGTCCTACAATTCCTTATATGAATTACTTGTGTTGTTGGGGTAATTGGAGATCTGAAAAGTGGTGTGTGTGTCCTTAATAATAATGGCGTTGTGTGTCTGGCAGGGTTGCTGGACACTCAGATGCAGAAGATGGCGAGGGTGAAGGCTCCACAAAAAATTATCATCAACCAGGATGACAACTACTGCATCGAGGACAAGATGTAAGTGTGTCTATGCATGCCTGCTTACAGCTAACTGACACTATGGACTGAGAAGGACCTCGTTTTTGTGTGTGTGTGTCTGTGAGTGTGAACTGCGGCGTAAGATTAAAAACACTTTTGTGGTCTTAAGCATCAGTGAGTAAGTCCCTTCATCCCTCTCTCCTCTGCCCCTCAGGATGATAGACGACAAGTACAGCCGTAGGGAGGAGTACCGCGGCTTCACACAGGAGTTCAAGGAGAAGGACGCCTATAAGCCCGACGTCAAGATCGAGTACGTGGACGAGTCTGGACGCAGGCTCACTCCCAAAGAGGTAATCGTCTATTTATTGATTGATTGATTTATTGAATAGGTTGGTGGGTCATGGCATCACTAGTCGTGTGAGTTGCTGTGCCTTTTCTGCTGTAGTTGTGTGGGTTGGTTCTGTACCTACTAGTCTAGTGGAATTGCCAGTAGTACTAGTGACTGTTTGTGTGTGTGTGTGTGTGTGTGTGTGTGTGTGTGTGTGTGGAAATGCCAGTAGTACTAGTGGAAATGCCTGTAGTACTAGTTTGTGTTTGTGTTTGTGAAGGATATTATGTACTGTGTGTGTCTGTAAGTGTGAGAGGTAGACTTACAGGTGTGTAAACCGCCTGTCCCCTCTTTCTCTCAGGCTTTCCGACAGCTGTCCCATCGTTTCCACGGGAAAGGCTCAGGGAAGATGAAGACGGAGAAGAGGATGAAGAAGCTGGAGGAAGAAGCTGTAAGTTGTGTGTGTGTGTGTGTGTGTGTGTGTGGCTGCCTGCCTGCCTGCCTGTAATGTACTGATGTTGTGGTTCTCTCTCGCTCATGCAGCTCCTGAAGAAGATGAGCAGCAGTGACACTCCTCTGGGTACTGTAGCTCTGCTGCAAGAGAAGCAGAAGTCCCAGAAGACGCCCTACATCGTACTGAGTGGCAGCGGCAAGAGCATGAACGCGTGAGTTTCACACACTCTCACCCATAGACTCTATGCACTTCAATTACTCTCCTTACTCATGCACTCTTTCACTCTCTCTCTGTCTTTATTTGAGATTCTTTTTTAGATCTTTGATCATGGTATTCTTCTCTGCCCATCATAAAACTGCTGTAACCAGCAAACTTGTATGTCATCTCACCTTTGCGCTCTCTTTTCCCCCACAGAAACACCATCACCAAGTAACCTCTGCCAGCTTTACAAGGAGACCACACCCTTGCATTCTCTGTCTTTCACACACACACACACACACACACACACTGACCCACACAGATGCACACACACTGACTGACACACACACACACACACACACTGAAGCACGCACACACACAAACACACTGACACACACAAACACAATGACACACACACACTAAGATCTGTTGCTTAACGTCAACCTGATTCAAAATTTTATGTACATAACTTTGTGTGAAGACACAGTAAGGCATTTTAAATGGTTAGTTAGTTGTACAGAACATGCAATTGTCACATCATTCAAATCATTGGCATTAGCTAAATTCGGCATGTGTTGTGCATCATCATTTGATTTCAATGCTGTATCTATATTCTTGATTTTGTTTGTTGGCTTTTCAGTTCAGTACTTAACTTTACAAAATAAAGTGCAGACCGTGGCTTTTCAAATGTCAGTGTTTTTGTTACTGTGTAGCTGATCAGGTTAACAGTGAACGCTTGTTTCATGTAGTTTTTTTTCGCTATTCACACAATTCCCTCTAACCAAGTTCATGCAATTGATAAACATCAACCTGACATTTCATGTATGGAAAATTGATGATGAAAAAATTGAAAAAATCATGGTAAAACTCTCAAGGGATTCTCATACTTTCAAGCGTATGTATAACACAAGTCATTAAATTTTTAAGATGGTTGTTATTTTTCAAAACGGCAGCTGTGACTGGTTTACTGGTTAGTAATTGCAACAAAATTGCAAAGCTTTATGATATAGACTACAGAATCATAACATCAAATCACCCTTTTTCATGCTGCTGAATTCAGATGGTAACTCTAAAATGATGCCTACTAGAAAGTTTCCTTCTGTTTAATAAGGCAAGATTGGTGATATTAGGTCTATACATGAAAATATAAACTGTCCAAATATATGGTCCAAATATGGTCATAGTAGGGCTGTGCAGTCTAAGGCAGCTTTTTTGCTCTCGCACACAGTCCTTCTTACATTTGCAGGAGACTCACCTCCTGAAGTTCATAGCTGGACTGCCCTGAATCTGGTAGGCATGTCAAGAGTGGTTCATAATGAACCTCATATAACTTTGACCAGCCCCATTTTCAGGATGAACCTAGCTCTGGTGTAGCTTACATTACATTTAGTCATTTAGCAGACGCTTTTATTCACACATATTTCATTCATATACACATTTCTTTTTTAATACTGCTGGCACACTGCACATCATCAGGAGCAATTAGGGGTTCAGTGTCTTGCTCAAGGACACTTCGCCAGGGAATCAAACTAGAAACTGTCTGATTACTAAACGATTTCTCTACCTCCTGTGCCACTGTCGCCCCAGTCCCAGCATTTGACCCCACACCTGATCTCCCTGGTAGACTGACCGTATAACAGGCCCCTTTAAGGCAGCAAAATGTTCAGAGCTGCTGCAGTGATTTGATAAGCCCTCCTGGTGTGAGACCTTTGAGGAAGGAGTCAGCTATCACCGCAGATGTGATGCCAGCTTGAATTAACGCTTCAACCTAACCACTTCCTTGCGACCAGTTCCCCAGCATTTTCAGTACTGCCTTCTCAATATCGGCCCACCAAAACATAACTACAATTTGTCCTCACCATATCTACCAGGCCACTTGAACTGGATTTGCTTCGCCAGGGAATACACAGACTGGTCAAATGTGATCACTGGAATTTGGCCAGGATTCAGGTGTTCCTCAGCTTTATGGATGGCATCAAGTGAATGCTTCATCATGGTATTTTAAAAAGTGAAACAGCCCAGTACATTTTCAAACTGACCTATAAAAAGACATGACATCTTAAATATTTGTAGCTAATGGCCCAGTCGCAATGCCATAAATACACTAATGTATATATTGTTGTGTCCAGCGAAATAATTACACTGCAAAAAAATAGCTACAGGTAGGTCAGTCAAAACATAGACACAACGATTAGCTCCCTTGTCAGAATTCCACTCGCTGATGGCCTGTGTAGAGAAGCGGTCGAGCTCGTTTCGGTTGCTGCACGAAAATGGTTAAATAGAGTTAATCCCCACTCCAGAGAGACATCAACCGCTACCAAGCGGTCCTACATTCGATGAAGCACCTACCTGGGACAGCAACCCAGGTTGCTCTTCCAAGTCTACCCCGGATTAGGATGTTAGCTGCAGCAGTACAGTTGTTGTTAGCCCAGCTACTAGCTTTTATGTGTGCAAATCAACTCGGTGTGACTGACAGATTGTCACACACGACATAGCAAGCACCTAAGTGAAAAGACTTATGTCCTTTACATAACATTATAACTGTGTACAACTTAAACACACTCTTATTCTCTCTCTTACCCTATAATCCCCACCTAATGCTTTCCCATGTTTCCTCTCCTCCCCTCCCCTCCTCTCTCTCTCTCTATCCTCATCCTTTCTTCCTCTCTCCTCCTCTCCTGTAGTTTGGTACAGCCTCCACCACTATCCTGGATGAGGAGTTCATTGTGAACTCTGGCCTGGCTGCTGCTTTGCATCTCTTCAAGAATAAAGGTGAACTGAGTGGCTGCTGATCAACAGGTGTGTGGGTAGTGTGTGTGGGGGGGGGGGAATGTGTGCTGAGCCACAGGTGTGTGTGTGCGCGGATGGGTAGATGAGTCAAGTCACGTCACACTAGACATGCACACAGCACATTACAGAGCTCTCTGGCTGCTAGCTCTTCCTAAACACAAGTTTCTCTGCTTCTCTATATATCTTGCACCTCTGTGTGTCTCTGTGAGTCATGATATTATGTGAGAATGCCTTTTGTTGTGTCTCTGGGAGATTGTGTTGTGTCTATGAGTGATGTGTTTGTGTTGTGTCTTTGGGTGTCATGTCCGTCAGTACTTTATCTTCTGTCCTCTAGAGGGCCCCTTTGGATTGGAATCACTTGGGCATGTACATAAGTGGCCTGAGAAGGACCTCGTGTGTGTGTGTGTGTGTGTGTGTGTGAAATGCTGGCTGTGGCGGAAGATTAAAAACACTTATGTGGTCTAAAGCTTCAGTGAGGGAGTGAAGTCCCTGTTTCCCACCCCTTTCTCTTTTTCATCCCTCTCTCCTCTGCCCCTCAGGATGATAGACGACAAGTACAGCCGTAGGGAGGAGTACTGCGGCATCACGCAGGAGTTCAAGGAGAAGGACGCCTATAAGCCCGACGTCAAGATCGAGTATGTGGATGAGTCTGGACGCAGGCTCACTCCCAAAGAGGTGATCGTCTATTTCTTGATTTATTCAATAGGTCGGTCGGTCATGGCATAACTAGTCGTGTGTTTTGCTGTGCCTAATCTGCTGTAGTTGTGTATGTTGGTTCTGTAACTACTAGTCTAGTGGAAATGCCAGTAGTACTAGTGACTGTTTGTGTTCTGTGTGTGTGTGTGTGTGCGTGTTGGTTCTGTACCTACTAGTGGACACACCAGTAGTACTAGTGTGTGTGTGTGTTTATATATAGATAGAAATAAAAACAAACAAGGCAATAATAGAAATGTGCAGAATGAAAAATGATTTAAGCAACCGTATTAGATACCAATTAATATTAATATAAATATACATATATATATATATATATATGAAGATTATGATTAGTAATAATGGCATCATTGTTATTATTATCATTATTATAACATTATATCTCAATATTATCATTATCAATAATATTAAGACCAAATACCAAAACTATGACTAGGTTCACTCTATGATACAGAGTGGAGTGTTTGGCCATTTGTACATTAGCATGAGTCCTTGTATCTCCAGTGAACCAAAATTTTGTTTCCAAGCCCACCATTACCATGTAACTTGTTTCCTTTATGTTTACAGAAGTAGGCTATATTATTATTGTAAGCCTAGAAAATGATGCTGTGGACAGAAAAGCTGTGTCTGGTCTTTAAGCGATAGACAACTTTGTGCTGGTGGGCTGATTAGCAGACATCTGAATGGAAACCACCTGTCAGATGGCAGACGCTTGCAGCTCTTGCATTTGCAGGCCTGGTGTTTTTTCTGCTGGTAGAAAAAAACCTACTTCCTGTGGTGTGTTATTTTTTTTTGCACATAATGTATCCCCGTTCCTTACTCACACAGTCACAGTCACAGTATAGTGAACCATGGACGCTACAGGGAGAATGAAAAGAATCCTTCTCTTGTTGCATGTTCTCTCCATGTCAGGTAAGGATTAAGTCCGTCTCTCTGTCTCTGTGAATGTGCCTTTGAAGTGGTAGACAAAGCTTTCTTTTTTTTTTTTTTTTTTACAGTATTACCCCTTTGGTAAGATTATTGCATTATGATTATGGCTGAGACTAGGGCTGAACGATTTGGGAAAATAATCTAATTGCGATTTTTCTCCAAAATATTGCGATTGCGATTCGATATGCGATTTTTTAAAATGTTATCCTCTTCTTTTCTCCAACAAAACGTACTGAATGATTTAAATATGACACAATATAAGATACATTTAGTGTATAATATTCTTTCCCACATTTTACATTTGTATTTAACTGCTCATTACAGAAACAAATCGGTGGCTTTGCCACTGTGCATTTAAGTTATTTAAACAAAGTCAAGTATAAACACAAGGCATGCACTTTTTAAATTGGCCTTATGCATTAATTGTACTTCAGGGTTAGGGTTAGGATTAGCAGTTTTACCTTAAAATAACAGCTTTGAAAATTGGGGCGCTACAATGACTTTTAATATGGAGAATCACCTCTGTGCCATAGCCATACCAGGGTCCGTAGGCAAATGACTGCGTTATGTAGGTGTGCCTGAAGCCGCCTGGTTTTTACTGTCTGCCTAACTAGTAAGTAGCTTATTTGCCGTCTTGTGTTGCACTTGCTTGATGTTTGACTGTGTTAGGACAGTTGTTGACTAACTAGTTGGTCATAGTGTCAAAGTAAGTACATTTCAAGATTTCGCTAGTTTGAGCCACTAGCATCTCGTTAGTGATTAGCAAGTGATCTGTTATGCTGTTTTAATCACTGTGTGCAAAATTTTCCATATTATAAAAAAAAAAAAAGTTATTTGTTTTTTTTTAATCGCGGTTTTTATTTAAGTTGCCGTTTGAAAATCGCGTCTCATCATATCGCGATTAAACCGCAAATGCAATTAATCGGTCAGCCCTAGCTGAGACAAATGAAAAGTGTCAAAAACCAACACATCAAAACAGAGACTTTTAAAGTAAAGAAAAGACAAAGCTACTATAGCTGCAAGCACTCATATGATTCAAAATCCAATTCATACACATATTAGGATAAGTCGACTGCACCACTGTTCATATGTTTACATTGGTAGGCATCATAACAAAGGGGCAACGGTCCACGGCCCTCGACCCACCCTGTCCAGGTGGTCCAGACTCTAAGTACTGAATCAGACACTAGAATTATCCTATAATCAGTCAGTTTATTTACAGTTATTAGCCATGATTCCACTATCGGCTAGTTCAGGACCAAATGTTTATTTATTTATTTTAAGCAAAAACAACATTAAAATTAGCTAGGCTACTCTCAAAATTGTGATTACAAAATGGCTGGTAAAAAAATTGGAGTGGCTGGTAGATTTTAGAAAACGTAGGAAGAAAATAACAATTTCCATCCCTGGCACTAGGCTACCATAAGACATGAGTATCTTATCTGCCAATGCCTCAAACCCAAACCAAATTAAATTCAGTTTAACAGGCAGACGTTTGCTTCCATGAAAAAGAGCTTTCAAGTAGCCTTACGAGAGCTGCCAGCATGGTTTTTAGTTATTTTGTTAATACAAAAATTCAGAATTGATAGTAAACTTGCTCATTTTTCTCTCAAATGCTCCCATTGCCTACATTAGGATGCAAAAACAATTTGAATTATGCTTCATTCTAACGCATCAATCTGACCGACACGTATCTATTCACGCCGGAAGGCCAAATTGCGACAAATCACCGTCCTGAGCCCGACCCCTCAGATACCCTTAAATAGGGGATGATGATTGTCTGGGAATTCCCCGCCCCTTCACTGCATTTCATTTGTTCAGTTAGTCTGGCCAACTCCTCAATGGAGGTCCACTTCACTCACGTAATTGGACACGCCTTTAACCAATCAGACCAACGATACAACGATCGGTAATAAAGCAAACACATCTTTTTTCTGTATGAATTGTTCCAGAGCAGGTTTCTGTTCTATTTTCAAAGAAAACTTGCCTTTGAAATCATCCAAGACAGCCGCGAAAGCAGTATATAGTTTACTGTGCTTTTCTCTTAAGTTTCGCTTTTGTTACGGTAGACGTGGTTATTTTAAATCCGCCAATGGCGCGCCAGGTAGCCAAAAGCCAGTTTGCGATTGGCTCCAAGGATTCTGGAAATCTTGAAATGAACGGCTTTCCAAAGTCTGCCAGACCCAGTTCTGAGGCAAAATCAATTTGGCCGGAAGAAGTGGGGCGGGACTTCCCAGACTAGGATGATGACGTTTCTCTATCTCTAAAGACTCTGAGCATGGAGCCTACCAGAAACAAAAACACTGTACACGCAGCGCTTGTTATTAAGGGGGTGAGAAAACGGCCAACTCAATGACCTGGTTACACCTTGTCACCGGCAATCGAAAACCGAATGCACGACGGGCTGACAGATAGTGCTTGCATGTCACCAATGCGCTTCGCTGACACCAGTGCCAGGAGCAGCGCGGTCTTTAAAGACACCAACTTCATGTTTACCGTTTCCAAGGGCTCGAACGGGGGACCCGTGAGCACCCGTAACACAACTAGCAAATCCACAAAATCCCCAGCCATAAAGCGCGAAGCTAATGGGTGGTTACCGGGAGATTTGCCATTAATGCCAGTATGGCAGGCGGAGATGGCTGCTAAGTATACTTTGATAGTAGAAGCCGCCTTCCCCTCATCAAACAATTGCTGTAAGAATTCCAGGATTGCTCTCAGAGCGCAGTGAACGGGGTTGTGCTGACGCGCGACGCACCAGCGCTCGAACATGCGCCACTTGAGCGTATACAGAGATCGGGTAGACGTTGCCCGAGCGCTCTGTATCTTATTCACCACTGAATCTGACAGGCCTGAAGCTAAGAGCCTGTTCCTTTCAGGACCTTAACTTTTTCGTTGAGAATTGTATGCATCATGAAAAATAGTGTTCGTTTGTTTAACAAGAAGCACACCACTCAAGCATTTTGACGTTTCTTTATTTCAGAAATTGCTTCAAAAAAAGAGCATTCTTCCTCACAATTTCTGTTCATCTTGGTTTACAATCTGGCTGTTCACTTCCCAGCAGCAGCTTATCAGCCGGCATGAATACTATGCACATGAAATGAAACTTGTTGAACTCACCTCAACATGTCTTTTACAGTCATTTAACCCATCATGGGCAATGCTGAAATCACTGTTACAGATAGTACAGCGTGCAAGACTGTCATTGTGATTTACTATATGACACAGGGGTACACCTTTGTATAGTCTGTTGTAAAATGTCTTATATTTTCTTTTTTGGAGGCACTCTCCCTGTGCCATGGTGCCCCAGTTCCTAGATACACTGACATGATTAAAAGATAAAAGCCCGCTCACACTGAAAATTGATTGGTTGACTCACCGAAACAGGCCAATCAGGATGCTCCTGAGGTACACACGCACACTGCCTCACACACGCACAGTCTCCCTCTCTATTGTGCGCGCGCTACACAGGTGCTAACGCGGTTTGGAGCACGTCTGTCTCGTGTGCGCGGTCTTCTCGCTCTAGATTCCGGGAGATTTTAAGTAATTAGCGGGCATCAGGGAGTCCTTATCAATATGCGGGACACTCCCGGAAATTCCCGGGAGACTTGGGATGTCTGTACTGCCATTTGCAGTGTTCATACATTGCTTATATTTACCTCCAGCAGGGAGGTTATGCGATCGGGTCCGTTAATTTATTAGTGTGCTTGCCCGAAGGGAAGCACAGTATTGTTGTTTGTTGTTTGTCAAGTTTTCTTTATTTATTCTCCCCGTTTTTCTTGCAGCTAACTACTCCTCGCCCGTTCGAGGTACAGACGCCGTTCAAACACCGAAACGTCCGGCCCGATCCGGTGCAACCTGCTATGACTTTTCGTGGCGGTACTCCTTGCCACTCCTTTTTTATTCCTCTTTTTCCATCACCTTTTTTCTCCATAGACTTGCATGGCAGAACTCTGTGGATTATGACATCATAATGGGGTCATTAAAACTAGCTTGCACCTGTGCTTCACTGACACAGAGCAAGCACACTCTCACAGTTCGTTCACGAAACGCATTCTAGTTAGTGTGCTTGCCCGAAGGGAAGCACAGTATTGTTGTTGTCAAGTTTTCTTTCTTTCTTTATTTATTCTCCCTGTTTTTCTTGCAGCTAACTACGCCTTGCCCGTTCGAGGTACAGACGCCGTTCAAACACCGAAACGTCCGGCCCGATCCGGTGCAACCGGCTATATCTTTTCGTGGCGGTACTCCTTGCCACTCCTTTTTTATTCTTCTTTTTCCATCACCTTTTTTCTCCATAGACTTGCATGGCAGAACTTTGAGGCATTATGACATCATAATAGGCTCATTAAACTGGCTTGCACCTGTGCCACACTGACAACTCTCACTGACACCTGCGCACGGCTCATGCATACTCACTCATGTTTACTCACTCATGCATACTCACTCATGTTTACTCACTCATGCATACTCACTCATGCATACTCACTCATGTTTACTCACTCGAGCATACTCACTCATGCATACTCACTCATGCATACTCACTCATGTTTGCTCACTCATGCATACTCACTCATGCTTACTCACTCATGCATACTCACTCGTGCATACTCACTCATGCATACTCACTCATGATTACTCACTCATGCATACTCACTCATGCATACTCATTTGTGCATGCTCATCCAGCAGGGAGAGCTGGAGAGCTGACACCTGCCCCAATTCCAAGGCACTTGTTTTCTCGGTCATGGCCGCAACAAAGCAAGCACACTCTCGCAGTTCGTTCACGAAACGCATTCTAGTAAGTGTGCTTGCCCGAAGGGAAGCACACTATTGTTCTTCGTTTTTTACTATTTTTTTTATTCTAGTAGTTTTTCTTGCAGCTAACTACTCCTCGCCCGATTGAGATAGAGACGCCGTTCAAACACCAAAACGTCCGGCCCGATCCGGTGCAAGCTGCTATGACTTTTCGTGGCGGTACTCCTTGCCATTCCTTTTTTATTCCTCTTTTTCCATCACCTTTTTTCTCCATAGACTTGCATGGCAGAACTTTGAGGCATTATGACATCATAATAGGCTCATTAAACTGGCTTGCACCTGTGATTCACTGACAACTCTCACTGACACCTGCGCACGGTTCCTCTTCTCTCTCTGTCCCTCTCCATTCAACTGTATAACTAGGAATATTAAGAGACACCTTCCATACCAGGGCTCTACTCACTCATGCATACTCACTCATGTTTACTCACTCGTGCATACTCACTCATGCATACTCACTCATGCATACTTACTCATGCATACTCACTCATGTTTACTCACTCATGTTTACTCACTCATGCGTACTCACTCATGCGTACTCACTCATGTTTACTCACTCATGCATACTCACTCATGCATACTCACTCATGTTTACTGACTCGTGCATACTCACTCATGTTTACTCACTCATGCATACTCACTCATGCATACTCACTCATGCATACTCACTCGTGCATACTCACTCATGTTTACTCACTCATGCATACTCACTCATGCATACTCATTTGTGCATACTCATTTGTGCATGCTCATCCAGCAGGGAGAGCTGGAGAGCTGACACCTGCCCCAATTCCAAGGCACTTGTTCTCTCGGTCATGGCCGCAACAGAGCAAGCACACTCTCGCAGTTCGTTCACGAAACGCATTCTAGTTTATTTATTCTCCCCGTTTTTCTTGCAGCTAACTACTCCTCGCCCGATTGAGATAGAGACGCCATTCACACACCAAAACGTCCGGCCCGATCCGGTGCAACCTGCTATGACTTTTCGTGGCGGTACTCCTTGCCACTCCTTTTTTATTCCTCTTTTTCATCACCTTTTTCTCTCATTGACTAACATGGTGGAAGGTTGAGCCATTGTGACGTCACCCACTCTGAGATAGGAAAAGGCGAAGCTCTCTTTAATGCCATAAAAATCATGCTAATCGAAAACCACCATCAAGGTTTATACCTCTTAAATGCCATAAAAATCATGTAAATCGAAAACCACCATTAAGCTTTATATCATGATACAGTAGTAGTAATAGCTAGCGAGTTGTTTACGTTCACAACCCACAGACAGTTCAAAAGGCCCGACAACAGTCACCAAAGAAAACCTAGATATACTATTGATACAATCGTGAATAGAGTGATGATAGCTAGCGAGCTATTTAGCCTTCACCCAGGCTCAGGTTTATTTTGCTAGGTATCTCCGATATCGACGCAGAGACACAGTGTGAAAAAGGATGGAAAACTTAACTAGGAAAAGTGGTTCGGGAACTACGTGTGCAGTAGTTGGCTTTACCAACTCAAGAAAACACCTGAACGAGTTGTTAGATAGAGAGTGCAAAATATTAAAATGAATGTAGTGGCAACAGTTTCAGGTACAGTTTATACACCCGCTCTAACAGTGTTAACCAGTATGTGAGTAACGTGGGTTTTATTAAGGCATAGCGTGTGTAATGTGTAGCTATTTCATTCCGTTTGTTAACCTTTCCGGCTGCTTGTATACCAGCAGCAGAGCGGAGCATTTTACTCCCATGCCATCTCGGAATGAAATAGCTACACAATACACACGCTATGCTTTAATAAAACTCACGTTTTACGAGACACCAACAGAGGCACAACCGACAAGTCTTACCATTGAAGATCTTTGACGTTCGTTCTGAAACTACATACAGCCATCCAGGTTAATCCATGTCGTTGTGGAGAACGAGAGTTGCATCAATCATATTTCATTAAAACTTCACACTTCTTACATTGGACATATCCACCAGCCTAATTAGAATCTGCATTGTCTACTGAGCAGAAATATCTCCATACAGTAGATTTCCCTTCGTTTAGTATCATTTTAAACTTTCCAGATGACTGTATTGCCCCCGCTCGTCAAGTGATACGTGTCCAAAAACAAGGCTCCTTTGTCTGGATAGCCAGAGCTAGCATAACTGCCATTGAAATCCAATGGTAATACTACCTAGCTAGGTATGCTAACTGTCGGTATCCATCATTAACTCGTTAATCGTTAACCATCATGTCACTGGCTTTAATTTAAGAATGGCATGTTAGTAGTACATTTAGTAGTACATTTAATATCAGTACACTTGATTCATTACTGCTGATGTGTTACTTATATGTTACTTATTAGCAGCTAGCTACCTAGCCACTACGTGTTCCAGTGTGTTTTCAGTTAGTGTTAGCGGCAAGCTAGCAAGCCGCTGTAATACTTGAGTTGAGCTTCAGTTAAGACGCTGCGTACCGTACTTCATCATCACATTCGATTATTTATTACAAACAAATTCGAATTCAGCTGTAGGCATGAGATCTGTATCTTGGAGACTAATTGCATCCACAATTTAAGTACTGCAAGCTAGATAACTATGCAGTTGACACAACACAGGAGGTCCCTGGGCCTGAGAAGGGAAGGGAAGGAGTTTAATGTGGCTATAATATGGAATTTTAAATGTCCCTAAAACTAGACTAAATTGTAATGAGTTTTCGAAAACTAGACTGAAACTAAGAAGGATAACTATGACCAGTGGTGGACGAAGTACACTAACTACGTACTTAAGTGAAAGTATAGATACCTGGTTTAAAATATTACTCCAGTAAAAGTGGAAGTATGCACTTTGAATTTCCACTTAAGTAGAAGTATAAAAGTATTTGCCTTCATATATACTTAAGTATTAAAAGTAAAAGTACCTTAATGAATTATGGTTCTAATGGCCTTTTATCATTTTCACATCCAAGCTCCGGCTCAATCAACTGAAAATACTAATGCCAATCTTTAAATAGTGTCTTACATTTGTCTATTAAAGAGTGTATAAGCACAAAACATTGAAAGCTATCTATTGTCATTAGGTAAGACAAAGTGGTTATGAAATACAAGAGAACAATTATTTAATTTTACATTTATTTGTAGCTTAGTTGCACATTTAATTATAAAAAAAAATGTGGAGTTAAACATAAGCCCCTTTACTATATCACATCTGTCTGTCTGTGTTACCCTTAAACTCATAAATCCTGATTTATGTTTCAAAGTATGATAAATACCATTACAGGAACGTGTTCCACAAAATCAGAGAATGTGGTGTTATACTAGTTTGTGCTGAAAACTAGTGGTAGCAGTGATATTCCACACAAACCTACAAAAAAAAAAACACTTGACCTCAGATCAAACGTGAAGAAAGAAAAAGTCATTTCAGGAACTAGTTTTTGCATAAATTGCACAAAATTAGAGCATACCAGTCTGCACCGAAGACTGGAAAGAAGTGTGTAGTGATACCTTTACCGAGGGAGTCAAGAACTGCATCATACAAGTTTGCGACATCGTGTACCCTGATAAAAGGCAAGCATTTTTAAATGTGAGCCTGAGCAGAAACACCGTTGATGGTGCATGTTTCTTACATCATTTATGTAGCGTTACGTAGGCTGCTTGAGCATAAAACAGGCTCAAAATGCTGCAGAATTCAACCTAGCTCGCGCTCAACGACTGAACGAAACTGACAAAACCGAAAGGACTTCAGAGCAAATAGCGCTAATCCTGATTGTGAACTCACTTTGACCTTTCATTATTTGATTCGCTTTGGTAAAAAGGAACGAGAGGTTTTACTAAATGTAATGGAGTAAAAAGTACGAATTTTCACTTTGAAATGTAGTGGAGTGAAAGTATAAAGTCTCACCAAATAGAAATACTTGAGTAAAGTACAGATACATAAATATGTTACTTAAGTACAGGAACGAATTACATTTACTTCGTTACTGTCCACCACTGACTATGACTAAATGTGACTAAAACTATTATGCATTTTTGTCTTAAGACTGAATCTAAAAATAGCTGCCAAAATGAACACTGAGATAGGGGACCCCTTAATCTGCAATTCATGGTTGCTAGCTCTAATCAGATGTACTACCTAGGCTTATAAGAGAAGACTAACTTTTTATGCCAACGAACACCAATAACTAGAACTAATTTGACAGACTATAAACCAATGTGATACACGTGCTCTCTATCTATACAGTAAAAGTGTTGCTTACGTTAGATACTAGACCTACAGTCTAACTCTAAGGGCCTGATTTACTAACAGGATTGCGCCCATTTTCTGGCGTAAAATAGCGGTCGTAACGAAAAACGGTATTTACTAAGCTGGCGCAGCGCATATTAACGCTTTGAGGGTGTGTACCTGCAAAAAGGTGGGATGGTTCGGAAACGTGGGTGGTAACGTAGGCGTGTAGCGCTATTTAATGGGAGGAGTGCGCCTAATGATGAACTGCGTGGTATTTACTAAACTGCCCGGCGAGCGCACATCTCTGATTTGCAGGCTAATTCTCCGCCTCATAAAAGCACGTCTTAACCAAGCGCATTTCCACTGAGTCTGAAAACGTTGATATGGCAGCAGCAAGGCAAAGACAGAGACAGCGAACAGAAATATTTGTTTCAACTCGTATAATCCATATATTCATATATATGAAATTAAACTTTCCGAACGTAATTGGAGAAATTGATCGCACCCACATGCAAACAGTCCCACCTTCAATCCGCGAACACGTTTACCGAAACAGAAAGCACACATATTCAATGAATGTCCAGGTCATATGTGATGCCAACATGACCATTACTTACGTGGAAGTGGTCTGTCCATGACAGTTTTATCTTTCGGAATAGTGCCATTTATCCATGATTGAGCAACGGTGATTTTGGAGAGGCCTGTCTACTTGGTAAATGTATTTGTTTCAGTGGGGATATATTGTAGTGAACCCATGTCCCTTGTAGAACGTATTAATCTCGCCATGTACACATATATATATTGTTATAATAGACAGTTTATGCATTAATGCCACCAATAGCATATTATTTATAATCGTGTTCTTTTAAACATCTCGCTGTAGATGATGGCGGGCAAAACAACAATATAACCCATTGAATCAGGTTCAGTGATTGAGCGAACGTGAACCAATATATCTATCTCGCTATCTATTCGCTATCTATTCGCTATCTATTCGCTGAACCTTATTTTTTTCTTCCTCGAATCTCCATGGTGGCAGTAACTTGCTGGCAAGTTCTCCAGTCTTTTAACGGTGCGCTAAATAATGATTGCCCAGCGCGTATCTGGCTTGATAAATATCACGGAAAATGCGGGGAATCACCGTGCGTTAATGTGCGCCTGGCAAAGATGCGTTCGCAAATCAATCTTAGTAAATCAGGCTCTTTAAAGGGCGGAGTAAGCACAGTTTGCCCAGCGCAGATCTGGCTTGATAAATACCAAGTAAAATGCGCAAAAACACCGTGCGTTAATTTGCGAACGCAGATTAAGAAGCGCTCGCATATTAGTAAATCAGGCCCTAAGTGCATTAAGTCTAACAAGCTATATCTTACAATACACTTTAAGTAAAGCTGACTATGTAACCGCATTCATTCCAATATTGTTGCAGAGATGTTTCCTTTTACCAAGATAACAATTTCAACAATTCACTTAGCTCAGTAAGTCAGTATAACGAAACTCTGGAACTATTATGACCATGACACCTGAAATGTTTGTGCTTACCCTGTAAGCAAAATGACGTCCCCTCGACGTCCTGTAATGGTCTCTCTGAACGTTCCAAAAACGGAAATGTGTATGGTTCCCTTGACAACTTTAGGACGTTTTGCACGACGTTCCAAGACCGTCCCGAGGACGTTGCGGTTACAATTGGGAAACGTTTTCTATAGGTCCTGGGGACGTTCTGCAGGACGTTGCAAGAACGTCCCTAGGACATTGCGGTGATGTCTGGAAAACGTGTTTCTATAGGTCCTGGGGACGTTCTGCAGGAAGTTGCAAGAACATCCTGAGGGCATTGTGGTGACTTCTGGAAACCTTGTTTTAGACGTCCTGGGGACGTTATTCAAGGACGCACCGCGGACGTAGCAGGCACGGTGTTTTTGCTGAGCTAAATGAAAAAAATAAAATAATAATAGATCGCGGAGCCGTCATTTCGCTTACATGGCTCACACACACACAAGTTCAAGTTTATTTATATAGCACATTTCATATGATATACATAGACACACACAGAGACACAAACGCGCTTTCAAACTTGATTGCGAGGCATGGGAATTGAACCGTAAACCTTCCTATTACTAAACTACTTCGCTACCACTTCACTACCATTGTCTGATTCTTATTTTGTCACTTTAACACCTTTATCACAGTGTGAGACAGCCAACAAACTTAGTCATTTTTCCGAGGGTTTGAGAAAAAGCATATTGTAGCGATCTCAGTCACTACGCATTGAGGGTTTTCCGTAATGATTCCTTTCTTAATTAACATCCATGGCACGGACGTGCGGGCAGGGAGGCAGAATAACTAGCCAAACTAAGAATGATAAAATAAATATGAATGCTTCTCTACTGATCTGTGCTATAAATGTATTGTCTGCATGATTCCAATACAATGCATAGCCTACATAAGAAGGTCTACCAAGTCTAGCGTTAACATTGAGCTTTCCACAGGCCTTCAAAGATGCTGCAACAGAAAGCTCACCAGTCAAATTGTCTGGTTGGAATTTCTTAAACATCCCGTCTCGCAAACACAATCTGGATTTGACAACAATCCAAATATTTAGGCCTATAAAGCAAACGTGCACTGCCCTTATTATGTTTTAAAGGAACAGGCTAATCTGCCGTTAGGAAGTTATTTAACAACACGCATATGTTGCATTATACTGTCTATGCCCGTACGTGAGCGCGCCGGAGCCGCCAGAGCTCGCACTCGCAGCATATTGAAAATTGGAGCTGTGAACTTAGTTAAAATTTTTGAATTATGAACAATGAACTGAACTAGTTCATGTAGAAATTGAACTTTCCAAAAACTGAATACCTGAAGCCCTAGATGTTCGAACAGCTTCACCAGAGAAAAGTCCGAAATGTCGGGCGTTTATGTCGTTATGGAGTGACAAGTTCTAAGGTGCGAGGATATTGATAGTCACAGTAAAATATTCTGTTAGCACTGTGAAAAGGCTACGCAAAGGATTCACAAGAGGGTCGAATAATTTTAGAATCTCTGCTCTCATTGAACAGAGCAATGACCATGTTGCGGCGCTCATTTTAACGCCACAGCAGGTTGCGATTAAAGGCCACTTATTGACGCGCATCAGACATTAATGTTTTTGTTTCCCATTGTAAACTTAGGAAAATAAACATGTTGCATTCTAAACTACCTGATTATGTTATTATTTAAGCTATGCAGGCCGTCAGTTTTCTTCAATAGGCTAATTTAGAAGCAGAAATAGATATTTGGCTGGCTTATCATTAAAATGTCTCGCAAATTAAAAACATTTTTCTCTAGCGGAACCTCTGGTTCAGAGAGGACCATCAGAGGACGTCAAGGGGACGTTTTGGAAGGACCGAATGCGAACGTCCCGCAGAGGACCACAGGTAAAGGTTACGGGGACGTTTTTAAAGGATGTCCTGGGGACGTATGCTGAGAGACCAAATAAGAACGTTCCCTAATAGTCCGTTTTAAGGCTCATGCGAACGTCATGCAGAGGACCTGCAGGATAAGGTAACAGGGATGTTTTTAAAGGATGTCCTGGGGACGTATGCTGAGAGACCAAATAAGAACGTTCCCTAATAGTACGTTTTAAGGCTCATGCGAACGTCACGCAGAGGACCTGCAGGATAAGGTAACAGGGACGTTTTTGAAGGACGTCCTGGGGACGTGTGCTGAGAGACCAAATTATAATGTTTCCTAAAAGTCCGATTTAAGACTCATGCGAACGTCACAGAAGGACCAAACGTAGACTTGCTACGAACGTCAAAAACGTTCTGGTAACGTCCTTTAGCGAACGTTGTGCCGGGGACCAATTGGGGACGATTGGGGACCTTGCGAATGTCCTGTTAACGTCCTGGGGACGTTCCCTGTTTGCGGGGTAGTAAATATGCAAGTTTCATAATACAGAGAGACAATAAATATATTTACATTTGAAGCACAGACAAGATTTATTGCATCCGCAACCAATACAAAATCAAAACAAGCCCAAGTCTCCCTCAACAAATACCGCACAATTCAGGTGCACTCATTGATTAACACGACCTTTGGAGGAATAATTACACCCCATAAGAGATAATGTCACTTGGAGCCTATTTTAAGACTTCTCCAAGCTAAATGTAACACACTAGACCCTTTCACAATAAACAAGCAAACAAACAAACAAAAACAGAACAACAAAGATACCCTCATATGTCTAAACGTCAGTGGAGCCAAAATATAATGGTTGAGCTTGGTTGCTTGCTAAAATATATTGGAAGAAGGCCCCACTACACTGATTGAGTAGATGTAAATACATGTTAATTCATAGGCACTTGTTCTATCTGTCATGGCCGCAACAGAGCAAGCACACTCTCGCAGTTCGTTCACGAAACGCATTCTAGTTTATGTATTTATTTATTTATTTGTCCGTTTGTCTGTCTGTGGACAAGATTTCTCAGAAACTACTGGGCGGATAATTCTGAAATTTTCACAAGAGGTGGATCTTGCTCCTGGGACAACCCCATTAAAATGTCAGATTTCAGGATGATCCGGATCTGGAGCAATCCGAGATATCTGACCTCCAGCAAGGGTTGACGTTGCAAGATCTATCGGGGCGAATGATTCACATTGTAGTATGGGTGACGATTTTGATTCGTGGAAAATCCCAATGAGGTTATTTGTCAAAACAAGGAATGATGTTTAGACTTATACACGATCTTTCTCTCAATGTCCCAATACGATATTGATCCTAACATTGCTTCGCGTGACTAACTAAACGTATGTGATACGTTTGTCACTGTAATCGAAAACTTTGCATTGGGATCGAGCAAGTACTTGATACAAGATTTACACTGAGTTTTGGGTGTATACAAAGTCACTTTGTGAATACAACGTCGTTGAAACGCAGTACTGCAATAAATGAACCGACCCTTGCTGGAGGTCAGAAATCTCGGATTGCTCTTGTTGTTAAGGATACAAATATTCTCCTATTTATTATTTTGTAATTATTTAAATCTGAGGATGTCTGTAGAACACGCAATCAACAACGATGTATCTTCCTTGGCTGAAGTAGCTAGCATAGCATTGGCCATTGAAAATTAATAGTGTAACTAGCATAGCATTGGCCGCTCAAATGAATGAATAAGAGTTGTAATCTGTCATTCTCTCCAGGTCTTGGCGTTAATACTGAGAATACAGCCTGATTGGTTTATGCTATGCAGGCTTTGGCCAATGACAGGCTGTCATTGTTCTGACTGAAATCAAATGCAACAGGCCAGCGAGTGTTTTGTGGAGGGACAAACACTTGTGAACCCATTTATAACCTTTAAATCGGGGAAAGACCGGTTCATGACATTTTAAAACCGATACGGGACTTCACGCATTGATCTAGTCGTATCTTAAATGCTAAAAACGGATATCGATACGTATCGGTTATTTTTTACACCCCTACTATTCAACCACCCTCACACACCCCCACACACACCATATTTGGCACTGAAACTTGGGTTGACCTATTTTTTTGTTTCACCCTTTGAGCGACCCCTCACTCTTGGGCATGCATGTCATTCAATCTATAAAAAAAAAAGTGCGCACATCTAAACAAGCTTTGTTCCAGTTGGAAGAGATTAAAGTAGAATATAATTAGATGTATTCATACATATATATGTGGTATTGCCATGTGTATTGTGAAACATTTACAACCCATTAAGGCTTTCGTCAAGCGAATAAGGACAACTATTAGTGTGCAAATAACTACCCTGGTTCCAATTTCTAATTCTTCTGTATGATATTCATGTTATTGTCCTTTATTGTGTCCCTGTATCATAGGCATGGAGGTGTCTTTAGCTGTAAGACACGTCACTGTGATGGAGGGTACAACACTAACCTTGCCATGCCGGAAGGCCCCAGGCAAGATGGACTGGTACCGAAAGCAAAATAATAAAGATGTTACACTGTTTTTTAACCAAGTTAAAGGTAGGATTCAAAGACAAAATCTGATGAGATGATGTGAACACATGTGGCAGGTTGGACAGCAATGCATTAACAGTGTTTCTCTCGTCTACATTTACAGTCTACAGGGACAGTAGATACAGCATCCACAGCTTTTCCAGTTCAGAATACACTTTAATGGTGTCTCCTGTTACACTGAAAGATGAGGGCATGTATGCCTGCCACCACTATGACGAAGGAGTCACAACAAGGAAATTCAATGTGACTGTTTTGGGTACGTTATTTTGTTCAGGTTATACATATCAGACCTCCAAACGTTGGGGTGGCCCATTCAAATCAACTGAACCTATTGGAACATTCTGAGGAGCTGTATAATAGGCATAATAATGACAAACATGTCTACCGCTGCGGAAAAACTAATGACTGCTGTCATTGGCAATGGGTTTTGTGATGCAAAATAGAATGGTACATGAGTCTTGTCACATTGTACAACTGCACACAGAGCATCAACAAACAAGGGTATCTGGGGAAACTGAGAAGATACCGCCCGCACTGTGAGAGATTTAATTTTTTCTGATTATGATTAAGGCGACCCATTCAGTAGGTACATTATGCAAGACAAATGTATCAATTTGTTGTTTTTGATTAATTCATACAGCAATACCTTTTTATCCACTACATGGCAGCACACAACAGAAAGATTTCCCCTCTAGCTATGTACGTTACAGGTGGAAAGCTATAGAAGAAAGTTACATCTAGGAGCCTTCATAAGCAAACATGATGTGGCTCCATAATGAATTATCCCACTTATTCATTAGTCACATTACTCAAATGTTGTATGATGTAAAATATCTTTACAGGACACATGATATGTCCAGTAACAACATAAAGAAGGGGGCAACATATAAGTCAAAACCAACAATATATATGGACTGCTCTTATTGGCTTACAAAAGCAAAATAACTTATCACATAGAAGAAAAAAAAAGTGTTAGTGCGAGTAGCATGGAGTGAACATTCACACTGAAACCTAAAAGTGACAGTGGTATACAGACCGCGTTAGTCACTTCACAACCTGCTAGCATAGAACCAATCAGAGAAACGTAGTATGTGACCCGGGCCAGCTGATGAATTAAACTTTTACCGAATCCCGTAGGAAGGATGGCAAAAACATATTTTTGATCGACAAATGCATTGATCACGTTTCTCTGTTCCTCTTTCGGAATGAATGCGCTGTCGAGGTCTTCTAAAACAGATTTGATGGCAGAATCTAGTCTACACATCTCAGCTCTCCAGCGGCAGCCATCTTTGATGAAAACGAATTCAAACCAAGCTGTCTTTGGTGACGTGGTTGATTATGTTACTGTTTATCATCTGTCGATCATCGTATAAAGCCCGCCCTGACAATTTGATTGGTTAGGTCAGTTTTCTGAGATCTGAAAATGTCTCCCCAATGGTGCGACGTTGTGGGCGGGGCTACGTTCACTCTGGTATCCAGGCTACACTTTCATACAAATTCTTGGAAAATCTTCAGCGGTAGAATTTAATGGATACAAACGCCAGCAGCAAATGCCAGCATTGAACACAACTTTTAACGAACACTTTGTAGTTTGTATTTATGCTTAATACAACATTTAACAGAACTTTTAACGAACACTTTGTATGTATGCTGCTGGCGTTCGCAATCGCCAGCTTTGATAGCTCAGCGTGCACATTTTCAAAAGGTTACTGACGGTAACATCAGCATTGCTAGCTTGGATAGTCACCATACATACCTCCAGAGAGTCTCTCGCCAGAGACGGAATAAATAATAAGAATAATCTTTGGAAGTTATTAGCTAGCTTGAAAAGTCCCGGCTCATAAGATGAAGTTATGTTCCCTAGTGTTGTGTGTTTGTTTACTCATCTCTCCTCTTGTTTCAGTTATCTCACGCCCTGCCCTTGTGTGTGCTCCGCCTTGTTGATTGTCTGCCCTGTCTTGATTGTTGTCACCTGTCCCTCATCACCTTGTGTGTGTATATAGTCTGTGTGTTCCTGTTGTCTCTTTGCCAGTTTGTCTAAGTTTCTGTGTTGTTAGCGTCCCAGCGATTTCCCATGTTTATACTTTCCCTCGTTATACCGATCCCTGCCTGCCTTATCGACTCTGCTTTTGCCTCTTCCCTACTTGTACCTCTGCCTGATCATCTGCCGTCTACCTGTGTACCGAACCTGGACGGTAATTATATCGACCCCTGCCTCTGCCTGCAACTTGTTGGATTTGTTTACTTGTTATTGGACTGCCTTATCGTGTACCGAATTCGGAAAGTAAAACGTTTTGAATTACTCTTTACCACTGTCTCCGAGTCTGCTATTGAGTCCTGTACAAAACACTGATCGTTACACTCGTAGCCGGAGGAACCACTGGCTTTCCCCTGGTCACCATTGCCGTTATCTGGGTGGTGGTGCTCCCTTGACGGTGCCTCAGTTGAACCACAAGTGTCTGGAAACCTGTGGCGCTAACTGAGATGATATTTCATGTACGTATATATAGGCCGTAAGGTGACCCTCGAAAAGTGCTTTAGAAACCTAACTTCGCTCCGAACTAAGCGAACTTCAGTTCATAAAAAAGAAAGAGTCGTGCTGAGCTACCAAAAAAAAGTTCGCCGCTGACTTTCCAGGCGATTGTCGATACGTCTATGTTTTATGCAGAACTAGAGCCTTCACAGCGTAATAAGATTTTGATCACGAGTGGTGGCACGGTTCGACATGTGATCGTTCTACACCAATGAGGTAGCTGCTTTTTGACAACAGACTGGCAAGATGGCGACCACCATGGTTTGAATTTACGTTAAAGATAAAGTATTAGCAGAAGAAGAAGAAATCTCGACAGAAAATGTAAAACAAAAGAAATCTTCGAAACGCAAGATGTGTTGCATGCATATATCTTCTGTTAAGCATGAGGAAACACAGAATTTCACCAACGCAAGGTGGAATACCTATCGAAACCTAGGAAACTTCGATCCAAATCAAGCTCTGGCCCCGTCCTACCTGCCATCTGTATAATTTGCAAGAAAGACAGCAAATTCATTGTCGCGAGTGGCAGACGTCAAAAAGAAGCCTTGTCAAAAACACAGACTTTAACAGCAGGTAAGACTGTTTCACCCTCACCCCCAACACACACTAACAGTAGGTAGTCTATGTGAATGCATCCCATCCCCCAAAACACACACACACAGATGTTTGGAGAAGTTGAATGATTATCTAGCCTACACTGCTGCACAATCATTGTATTGGTCCAATTCTAATATGAATGCATGTGTGAATTGCCATAATGTGTTGTGCATGTGTCTGGGTGTGAAATTACATTACACCCCTCCCCCCCAGTGTTTTAGGTTTTTGATATTGACTGAATCACAATTTGACTTTAATAGAGTAGTGTGTATGTTTATATGGATGTCAAAGCATGCCTGATGTTAATATGACACTGAATACCTGTTCAGAAATGTGGCTCCTCAGCCTGATGGCCTGTCTGGTTAGCACACCGCTTCTGAGTAAGCCCATAACCCCCCCCCCCCCCCCTCTCACTTGTATACTTGGGGGATTTTCCGCTTCTGTCCCTGTGTGTTGCTGGGCGGTCCCAGTAACCTTACTCCATCTCTAGAGGTGTATCCTGCCTGTGCTGCACATATGTGTGCTTAAGGACTCTTTTTTTGGGTGCACCACCTAGCACTCTTTTTACTATCTAGCCTACACTGCTGTACAATCCCTGTATTTGTCTAATTATAATATGAATGTATGTGTGAATTGCTGTAATGTCCTGTGTGAGTGTGTGTGTGTGTGTGTGTGTGTGTGTGTGTGTGAGTGAGAGTGAAATTACAATCCAATACATAACATTCCCATGCCTAAAATACCCCTATAAATTCTTTTTTCTTTTCTTTTGTACAAGGCAAGTTGCAGGAAGCAGCTGAAGTAAAGGATGACCAGAGCATCCTCATTCACATCAAGGACAGAGACTGTGTCTCTGGAGGTGCAGTACCACAAAAGTTGCTACAGAGAATATACAAGGTTTTTGAGTGAGCCTGCCAGAGCAGAGAAAGAACAGCAAGTCATATCTTAATTTTATGAAAACACATACAGTACAATGTGTGTCCTATGATTGAGACAGTTTGTTCTCACAACACGGATCTCACAACGAAAGCTCTCACAACACATGTCTTTTTCTATATTTTTTGTAAGGATCGGGTCAAGATTTTATCTGAGCTATAAATTATTCTGCGAAAGGGTAATCCGTCAAAGGCTGCTGATCAACCAAGAGGTGCTGAGGATGAGCCAACTGAGGAAGGCATTTATTGACCTTGTGCAGTCAAGTGAAGGTGTTGATGCTTCAACCTACAGGTAATTGCAAGGCAGTTTATTATTTGTCAAATCCAAGGGAATATGCTCTGCTTGTCATATGCACATACTGTACATGTATTGTTTTGCAATAAGGAGGATGGCAGTGTTCTTGATAGTGTGATGTTTGTTACAGTATGTGCTTCTCTTGGGAATACTTGGTATTATATATCTGTTGCATAGCAAGTAAACTCCACCAATATTATTTTATTCACTCTGAGTTAATTTGTGAAGGTGGCTATTGTATATCAGCCACAACATGAAGCCCCCCTTTGCTGGTACTCATATGACTCTTTTTTTTTGTTGTTGATTTGTTGTGTTGCATACAGGATGTATTGAAGAAGAGACTCAGCCGTGATTTTCCACAGCTAGTGTTCCACATCCCAGCGAAACGCAACACTTCTGAACTGGTCTTTGCTTTTCTGCAGGACTATGTTGCACAGATTTATGTAATTAAAGTTATTGTGCCAATTCGAAAGAAAGTGAGGAACTTGATAGCTGTCCTGACACTGACAGTGAGGACTGAGTGTCCTTAATCTGTTATTCTTTAATTCTGTTTTGTACTGTTTTCATAAAGATTGTTTATATGGTTGATCAGTGTTGTATTCATTTGTGGAAGAATGAATGAATGAATGACTGAATGAACAAATGGTCATTGGTTTAAGTACAATGCTGCCTTTTATTGATACAAGGAAGGAGGTTTATTTGTCACATACATAGAAATACTAACGTAAAGCATGTAGTGACATTTTGTTTGGTGTTAAGCTTTTTGCCTGACCTCAGTGTTTTGAAAAGTCAATGGCCAGTGATGATGCCGTCAGGACACTATCCACAGCTGTGGGGTGTACTACAAAACTCGATTAGAGAGATAGGTATGCAGTACCACGAACGTTGTTCTCTTTTGCGTCGCTACATCACCATGGTATCTTATGCTAGCAAGTAAACCTGGTCGGGAGGAGATTTTGTGCTAAGTAAAACTAAAATCGTGTGAAAACACCGCCTACTGAACAAGCGATGTCACGTGTAAGATTCTGTCATATGTTACAGGGGAAGCTCCACCTATCCAAACCCAGTTTGACAAATATATCACATAGCTGCGGTCGTAGTACCACTTAACTTAGGGTGCAAACCCATGCCACCGTTGTGAGCGACTTCCATCGCTTTGAGTGGGCGTGGTGTAGCGTGTGGAAATAGCATACAGTCCAACTGTCAAAGACGACACCAAACAATCTCATTGGCTGCTGCCGGGAAATATCGCTCCTCATTTGCATAAGTTTCAACATGTTCGAATTTTCAACGGACGCGTCGCTCAGATCGCTAATTTACGTCACAATGGATTGGCTCTCATTGAAATGCATTGGGTTTAGAGATCGCGTCGCTCACAACGGTGGCATGGGTTTGCACCGTTATAGCCCCAGTTAAGGTTTTAGCAAGCCTCACTATGTCTAGATAGCGCGGCTATCTGTAACGAGATTCGTAGTACACCCCACTGTTTGCTGGGTGTTCACAGTCCATGCTAGATCCTCTGTCAGGCGTATTCTCATGTATTTCAAACTTGATTTAAATGACTTAACATAAACATAACATTATCGCATATTTGCCTCATTGTTCTTCTTGGACGTGGCTAGGTAAACACCACTGTTTAGAATCCCTTTGGCCCGATTTTGAGGATGTTCGGCTGTTTTCCTCTTTATCTGTAACGTAAATTCAAACCATGGTGGTCGCCATCTTGCCAGTCTGTTGTCAAAAAGCAGCTACTTCATTGGTGTAGAACGATCACATGTCGAACCGTGCCACCATTCGTGATCAAAATCTTATTGCGCTGTGAAGGCTCTAGTTCTGCATGAAACATAGACGTATCGACAATCGCCTGGAAAGTCAGCGGCAAACTTTTTTTTGGTAGCTCAGCACGACTCGTTCTTTTTTTATGAGCTAAAGATTGTGTAGTTCGCCGTCTGCGGAGCGGGATGAAACGATAACAGGGTTCGCCATCCGGCCTAATAGTCCAGCACATGATTATTGTCTTATAAGATAATATTGATGGTTTGATGAAGATTCATTGCATGCTCTGCCAAAGTCTTCCTCAGGTTGCTTGCACAGGCTGGAGTTTCAAGCTGATCAGGGCCGTGAGCAGATATTTTGGGGGGTTGGTGTTCAAGCTAAAAAGGGGCGTCTCCCTCACAGACATTTATTCATACAAAATAAAGTAACCTACAGGAACACACCAAATTAATAATTAAACTAGAATATGCATTTCCTATAGGAAATACAAGTACAATCAATGCAAAAGTCAATAATTTGAAATAAATACTAGAAAAAAAGAAAAAAGATGCAAGGGGGGAAAGAGGACTGCAAGCAAAGAAAGCTGTCAAAAAAAGGTAAAGAAGAGTGAGAATTGATGGACAGAGTATTTTAAATAAAAAAGGAAAGAAGAGTAAACAAAGGTGATGATGGTTAATGAGATAAAGAGAGAGGGAAGAGGGAAAATATTGAAAGAAGGCGAGAAAATGGAGTGAAGCAGAGAGATGCTGTGTGAGAGATAGTAGACTGAGAGGGATAGATAGAAAGATGATGAGATGGAATAAAACACGAGTAAAGTATGGAAGGTAAAGCAATCGATGCCCCTCAAAATGCCTACTTTGGTCAGGGAAGTGGGAAGACCTGGCTGACATAAAAAAGGTGAAAAAGTGAGAATTGATTGACAGAGTAATTGAAAGAACTTGACTTTTGCCCTGGATGAGAAAAGTGCCCTTTCTGCTGAAGCCCATTTTTTTCTTCATTTATCAATATTTCAGAATCAAAATCACCCTTTCTGTGATCAACTCCACCAGAATGTGTTTTGATATCTGACGGGGCATGTATTTGAGTCTGTGTGAAAATTTCGCCCCGACATGCTCTGCGGCGCACAAGCCCCGCCGCGCACCTCCCTCCTCCATGTAGTGCTCATCCAGTGTTGACCGCCAGGCCATAACTTCTTCTCTGACCCGCCGCAGCATCAGACAAACAGGTAATGACGGTGCAATCGCCTGACGTAGTTTGGTGATAAATGAACCACAACATTAGCGCCGATGAAAACATTACTTTGCAACTGGTTCGACGTTTCCTAAAAAATAAGCAAACAAAAAACTCACGAGATCCGTGATTTCAAATCCTTGTCCAGCTGTTTACTGACGTTTGTCATGTTTAATGAAGAGACAGAGGGAGAGAAGCAGGCAGGCAGATAATTAAAGGCAGTTTTACTGTTCTACAAATTAGACAAGTTCACCAGTTTTGTTTTAAAATCGTTATTATTGAAATGTAAGGTATTTCTTAAGTTGAGCTAGTCTGGTGAGGTATATTGTGATAGTGTAATGCTGCTTATGCTTCAATTCTGTCAGAAAACACTAAGAAGGAGAAGTAGGCTACAAGGAATTGCAGCAAGCAGCTCCCTTTTATCTTGGATCAGGCCATCAACTAGTAAAACAAATGAGGGAGAAAAGATCCTACTGTGTTTTTTATATATTTATTTATTATTTTTATAATTATATAAATTATTTTGGCGACGGGTGCCCTTTTTTTTGGTTTGAGCACCTGCCCCCCAAAATATCTCTGCACGTGCCTGCATACATACCTAAACAAATACATACACATGAACGTTTCTATAATCACCTTTTATAGATATTTTATTTCTCTTTCCCCTACGGTAAGGTCATTTACAATACTACCAGTCTTATCCATCAATGTCCATGATTCTGCCATAATTACAATTACTATGATTGGGATGACCTTGCCAATACTCTGTGGAGCTTCCGCACATACAATACATGCAATACAATACATGCAATACAATACTAACTACTTACTTACCGAGACTGAGGTCATGCCGGGAAATATCAAACTGAGGCTTAAACCAAACGGTCGAGGTCAGTAAATTGTTCATTATATGGCTTTTTTCGCTGCTTTGATTTTGTAAATTAAAAGAAATGGTAATTGTAAATAGAAAACATGTCGTTTTGTTTTGCTCTCAAGTCTTCTCACGACACAGTGTGTTTCAGGTGTTACATAGCAACCAATTACTTCAAGTTACAATGATCAATAGAAAACGAACAACAAGGCTCAGCTAAAATGGCTTTAATTCACAGTAAAGTTACATCACAAGTGATTCAAACTATAGTGTCTTGTCTTCTAAATCACTTTCAATAACAAATCTCTGCTTCTTCTGAATTTCCTCATTTGCTGTTGATGTTTTCATTTTCATCTGGATAGTTAAACTCAGGCTGATCACTTTTGCTCAATTCACTTTCGTCAAAGGGCAATACGGATCCGTATTGACTGGTGAGGAGGGAAATACGTGGCTGGCATGACAACGCATTAGCAAATCCGAACGCTCATACTGTCGTTGCCATATAATAAAATATAATACAAGAAGAGGACAGGTCTTGTTTCATCCTGAAGGGATTTATTTTCTGATACTGACCGGCACACTATTCATTATCCCACTTATTATATGCTTACTTGCCAAAATGATAACACATTCCTCCAAAATACCTCTTTTAAGTGATTGTGTTCAGTTTCATGGCTTCTGCTAAGAGAAAATAGTTATAGTTATTCGATATGAATTTTAGTATTTGTTCAATTGTTTGTCAATAAAGCTGGTTAAAATTAACATTGGCTATTTCATGATGAAGAACACCTACATCAACCTACACTGTGGAACAAACAACAACAACCTTTGAATGACATGTCTCCTCCTACATTTACTCATTGACAGCTGAAGAGGATAGAAGTACGCCTGCACATCTACCGTCAACAACGGTGCTTGCCAGTCTTAGCTCAAGGCCGCTTGAGAAGACAACACCGTATCCAACCATGTCAAGTAAGTTAACTACATGCACACATACAGCAGATATATATGCTTGTGTACAAATGTGTACTGATACAGACTATACATTACACCACTTAATATATGGTTAATATATGTGAAAGGCAGCATTGACTAAGATCCTGTCCATGGCATTTCAACAAGATCTTCCACTTGTTTGTGTTTTACCTAGTTCTAGTTAAAGGTGCAGTCCAACAACATTCTTATCGACTCTTGGTCCACTAGCTGCCCATCCTGTGTGGGTGTGTGCCCTGGGGTTTGTACAAAGTCCTGGCTCTGTAAATGGGAAACAAACACAGTGGTTTGGATAGAGCCATTCACAGTTCCAGTGACAATATTGCAGATTTCACCTTTAAAGCAAGTATCAGACTTTCGGTTTCCCCAACTCTATACTTTCTGTAATATTGATGTATGTCTAATGTCCATTATGGTATAGTAGTCCAAGTTACTGGACACTGTGCAGATGTAAAGGCCCCGTCACACCATAAAGTTCTGGTCGACGTTCTCTGCAAGTTCTAATCGGTCAATTTCGAGCGTTCTAGGGCGAGGTGGACACATCTGGCGTGTGACTAACAACAGAATAGCGTGAGACTGACGAATGACTAGCGTGTAACAGCGACCAAGTGACGTGTCACTGGCGCGCAACGAACATGTGCTGACATGTCACTGGCGCGCAACGATAAGTCAACCTAAGGGCCCGAACACACCAGGGCGCCTTTCTACAGGCGCAGACACTTCAAAAACGCCTTGCGGAGTGCGGCGGCCAAACCAGCCTGGTGCACCTGTGAAGCAGGGCTGCGTTCGCAACCAGGCGATCAAACGTAATGCAAACTATTGGTGTTTGAATAATTGTTGGTTTCGAATTGTATAGTTCCTCATAGTAAAATAACGCTTAAATTAAGCTTTCATCTATATTTGCCATCGCCGTTTTCGTTTGTAAAATACGGTTCATACCACATCTACCAGCATCAAAACCAGAAAGAAATGGTAAAGTATTTAAGCCTGCCTGTTGCTTGACCTGATTGGCTGCCTGGGCCAAGTGTGACATTGATGAGCGGTGCGCCGCCTTGCGCCGGAAAGTTAAGAATAGTTCAACTTTTAAGCGCACCTAAAAAACGCTAGAAAGACGCAACGCGTGGCGGAGAAAAGGCGCACACGCAAGGCGTGCCGTACCATAGGAATCAATTAATTTGCTAGCGTCCCGTTTTTATAAAGCCGCCCATGTGTGTTCGGGTCCTTAGACAAGCGTGTTGAGCGTCTGAATAACAGCAGAATAGCGTTTTTGCTAGCGTGTGGGTTGTAAGGGTCAAACGGGTATGAAACGCTGGAAAATCATAGTGGATTCAGTTGATCTGTCTTCATATCATATCCATCTGCCATGGAACAGCACCAGCTATAACAGTGCTCAGCTATGTTCAAGTTCAGTACATCTACTTCATGCTGGACTCAAGCAAGCATATATACCCTCCTTAGTATTTCTGGATCACCATAGTGGGTGTTCTCTACGGTAGCCCAAAATCAACTGAACCCTACTTTAAAAACATTGATTTATATAGGGTAGACTGAGTACAGTTGAGTCACCCATTTAAACCCATTGATGGTGACTGACCAAGGATTGAAAATACAGGCTATATCACAACACAATCAAGCTGTATCAACTGTACCTGATCACCCCCTACCTTGCTTATTTAGACACCAAGATAAATCATTCTTATTACTTTCATGTTTGAAAAGACACCCATTAATAAAGGACAGTTCTAGTATCAAAAATATAACATTTTATTTTCATTTGCTTTGTTTGTTGTATAACTTTAACTTTCAACCTGCTTATCGCGGGTACAGTTGAGACATTATGTCACAACTGTACCCCGCTGACAACCTCACCCTTTTCGCGAGATTATGCAATGACCTTGCATGACATGATAGCATGGAATATGTAGATATATAGTGCACAGAATAACGTTTGCAATGATGTAAGTTGCGTTTGTTGATTACGTATTGTTAATAACATATTCATAGTGGAAGGGACATGATAAATTCAAAATCTTCCCTTGGTGAAAAAACTTTCGCAGATATCTTCGTTCGAGAGATGGGTTAGGTGCTCAAATTTCCCAGAATCAAAGAAGACGTTAGTAGGCATGCCCAAACTAAAAATCATATCTCAGGATTGCTGCGCACAAAAGTTATTTTGGGTGTATCAACTGTACTCAGTCTACCCTACCCACATGCATGGACGTTTGGGAAAAGCTTAATGACGCTCATTGGACCATAGATATCATATATAAAGGCTAGATGTCTCGCCCGCGTTTCTGGCCGACGGAGTCGAATGTCCGAACGTGACAGCCATCTTGTAGCAGGACAGCTCACTCACCCATAACATTGTGTTGGTACACTGCAAAAAATGCTTTTCTAACCTAGTGTTATTACTCTTATATTGAGATGAAAAATCTAGTTGGTCTTGTTTCTAGCTAAATTGTACTTACCTAGTGCTTTCTTGGTAAGGTTATTTTTACCTATTTCAAGCAAATATTACTTATTTTAAGAAATCTTAACAAGCCAAATTTGCTTGACGCACTGGCAGCCAAATTTGCTTGTTTTAAGCAGAATCCTGCTTAAATATGTAATTATTTGTCTTAAATCTAGAGGGGCATTTTTTGCAGTGTAGTGGTATATTCTTTTTAAATAACCATAACTTGCTCAATTTTCAACCCGATTTTTAAACGGTTTGGTTTGTTGTCAACATGAGAGACGTAGTTATAACACTGCATATTTATTGTATTTTCTAAAAAATATCCAAAAAAGTATCCAGAATTATAACCACGTTAATAGCGTTTGTAAGAAACCAAACCATTTGAAATCCGTAAGCGAGATAAGAGTATTAGTGTTTGTGCAGATCACTGACCTTACCTCAGGTACCACTGATCCTTCCAGAAAGCTTCCCTGAAGCAAGATGGCCGACTTGTGTGGACGTTCTAGACTCCGGCGTAAGACATCTAGCCTTTATATATGATATCTATGCATTGGACGCCGTATGACGTTCGTTTGACGTTAGTGCGCTAGGGGTCGGTTCAGTGGTCGTTGACAGGTCACCAGTGAGTCGTTCACTGCAAGGCAAACGATTAATAACAACCAAGTAACGTTAGGGTAATGTCTGACTAACGATAGCCAAACATGTGCAACGTTTGTAAAACGTTCCACGAATGTTCTTCAGCGATTACATTAAACGTTGAGGAACGCTGGTCTCCATGAGAACAGACATGTTCAGAGCACTGAAAAAAACTACTTAAAAGCGAGGTTCTCGATTCTGGTGAAAGCTTGTTGATGTTTGAGTGCTCACATAGGGGATTTGTAAGCACCCCCCCCTTCAGTATATGCCTATGATAGACAAAAATGTTTTTATATTAATCATTGATTTATGATTTACATGATAAACTATTATCTATATATTTATTTCTAGGTGTCAAGGTGGTCAATGGGGACAACAGCTGCTCTGGAAGAGTTGAGATCTACCATAATGGTGAGTGGGGAACCGTTTGTGATGATTCCTGGGATCTCAGAGATGCTGAAGTGGTGTGCAGGCAGCTGGGGTGTGGAAAAGCAGTCAGTGCCCTTGAAAACGCCTACTTTGGTCAGGGAAGTGGGAAGACCTGGCTGGATGATGTTCAGTGCTCTGGTACAGAGAGCTCTATCACAGAGTGCTCACACAATGGATTTGGAAATGAAAATTGTGGTGCCCATGAAGATGCAGGAGTGGTTTGTTCAGGTATGGCACATACACTGTTTGCATACACAAACAATGTTTAACCCTACTTTGTGATGCATTTTTATTATGACCATTGAAAACAGTTGAACCCAATAGGTAAGAGATATGTAACAGGACAAATAGGATCTAAATATATCTTTTAAGTGATTGTGTTCAGTTACATGGCTTCTGCTTGTTCAATTGTTGTCAATTTAGCTTGTAAAATTAACATTGGCTATGTACATGATGAAAAACACCTACATCAACCTGGAACATTGGAACAAACAACAATAACCTTTGAATTGCATATCTCCTCTTACATTTACTCATTGAAAGCTGAAGAGGATAGAAGTACGCCTGCACTTCCACCACCAATAATTGTGTCAGTCTTTGAGGTGACACCATATCCAACCATGTCAAGTAAGTTAACTACATGCACACATATATAGGCTTATAGGCCATCCTTAATATCCTACAGTTGTGTGGTTGGCACAACATGCATCTCACACTGAAAGGCTACACAGACATAATGAAATATACTGAAGTGTTGAATGTAGATCTCCTCTCTTTTCCAAGCACCAGCCAGCGGAGAAAGATACTGGCCATTCTTCATCAGACTGGCCATTGTGACCATGATCCTCATCACAGGATTTCTCTACTTCAGACGCCTCTTTCAGAAGAGGTCAGTTACCCCACAGACAATGAAACATAAAACATACCAAACACCATAGCATGTTTATACAACAAGACTATTTCTCTAATAGACATAGTTATTTTTTGGTTTGTTGAAATGGCTTTCCTTTCATTCAGCTTACACAGTGATTTGAATCTGTTAATTTACATTTACATTTTTACAATGTTATCTAAAATAACCTACATTACAGTACAGATATACACTTATTTTATTTACTTACTCTAAATTAATTTGCTTATGTATTGATTATTACCGTAAATCCTCCAATTGTGGCATGGGCTTGTATTTACTTAGGCTGCACAGCCCACCGGCCTTTATTTGGGGCAGGCTTGTATTAGGGGCAGGCCTTTATTTCTTACTTATCTTCTGTTATAGAATTTTATTATTTAAGTAATGGGCATAATCGCAGTAGGCTTATATAATGAATTGCATGCGTTCAACACTTTCTGCACATCGCGTAGCGCTTTAGGTTCGGTGTCAACGTAAAAAAATAAACATCGGAGTTATGGTCTCCACTGTCAGTCACGGAGGAAAAGATTTCCAAAGCCTTGATTTAAATAATTTTTCTAGACACTCTATTATGCTTATCGCCGACTGAAAACATGTATTCAACGAGCTGGTTTGATATCCAGCCTAACTTTCTTTCTACCTCCACCTGCTAGTCGTTGCCCATCGCATTCGTCTCGGGTCAATGTCAAACTTCTTTGCTGCTTTTTCTCCCGAATGTTCTTCAGCAATCAGCATACACCGTCTCTTTGAATTTAATATCAAAGTTACGTAAGTCTACTACTGCTTTATGATCCCTTCTGGAAAAAGTAACCTAGCAAACTAAAACATTACAGATAAACAACAGTAGGCTATACGATACGTGCATTTAGGCTAAACAATAACGAATTCGCCTATAGCCTAGTCCTACGTGGGGATTTTTTTTTTTCTATTATTGCAAACAGCCCATGAAATTAGCCAACAATATTATATAATATAATATTAAACATGAGGAGAACATGTATTTGTGAAATGCATTCAAATAAATTGTGATGTCTACTTTGAGCCGACGGACTGATGCTGGTAGGCTACAGTAGCCTATAGGCTACTTTATTTTACCCCCGGCTTGTATTCGGGGCCCGGCCTTTATTTGACCCCGGCTACTATCTGAAGCCCGGCTTCTAATTGAATCCCGGCCTTTATTTGAGGATTTACGGTATGCAAATACAACGACACTAAAGGCTTTTCTATTCTAATCTATGTGTACCCCCTGGGTGTCAAACACTGTAATCTCAGTGTTTTGTCAACCTTGCTGTACCTGCTCAGCTATGGGAAAACATGTTTCACAAATCGAGGAGAGATATGGTTTTTGGTTTAACATCAGCGGCTAAACCACAGCCTGAAACATGAACATCATGAACATTTTAATACTTCACCAGTGCCCCCTACTGGGAATGTTAGGAATTAAATAGCCAACAGTAAACATCCTGATTCTCCAGAATGCCTCATTCTGTGTCAAACACAAAATAGTGAGTAAATCAGTAAGAACTCTGGTTTATTAAACACATTGAGAAGTATCAAATAGGCAGTACGTCAGTATGAACACTGGTTTATTCAACACATTTAGAAGTATTAAAATAGAAAGTAAATTAGTAAGAACACTGGTTTATTAAACACATTTAGAAGTATGTAAAGAAGTATGTCAAGTCAAGACAACTCATAGCTGTTTTTGATGTCACTTTTTATGCAATACTGAATGATGTTATGACTATGACAGCCTAGATTGCAAGACATGAGATGTACCCGTGCATTGCTCCAACTATGAGGGGTATGCAGTAATGAGGGTCAGTAGACACACAAGCAAAGATTCTAATATATGTGTTCTTACTAAGTTTAAAATGTACAGTATATTTGTTTATTGTGTTAGCTGCTTTGGATAAAAGTGTCTGCGCTTTACCTTTAGAAGTTAAGTTTAACTTCAGCCTCAACTTCAGTGTTTACACATCTATGGTCCCAAGTGGCTGATTGAATATTTTCCTGTTTTTTTTTTCCAGAATACCCAAGGAGCGTATATGATGAGCAGAAATTGTACAATACCACACCTTTCTTTGCATAAATGTCTGCCAGGTGACTAAACAGGCAGGATTCTGATGTTTTTTCAAAGGCTCCATTGTTGGAGCGATTGGGTCCTTTCCTGCTAAACCTTTCGAGTCTAGACCTAATGTCTTGGAGACAAAGGGTCAGTGGAACTATGGAGTGAGTTCAAATAGAACTAACAACCTGATGTTTTGCTATCAACCATAGACATGAATGGAAAGTATCCTGTAGATGCACATATTAAGGTCAAGGTTGTGGTGAAATTGTCTTGATAACTGTGATAGTAATGTTCAATATGGTAGTGGTAGTGGTACGATACTGCTGCCACTGCCATTGTTGGCACAGTGCAAGGCAGAGATCACATAAGTGCCTGTAACTGTGGTGTGTTCACTGTATAAATGTTTTTTGTTTTTTTAGGTGTTTGTATATTTCATGTGTCATTTTCTATGTGATGTTACAATGATGACTTTTCTATGATTGTTAGCAGTCCTACTAATGATATTTTTGGTGAAATAAAGCAGAAAAGAACTCCTACATAGTTGATGTTTGGTGTATGTGTGTACAGAGAGAACCCATCAGGACACTTTTTTCAAGTTTTATATAAATATATTAGAATTGGAGCTGTATTGAATGCAGTCGCTGTCGCGGTCTCTGTAGCTGTCCGCTTGTGTGTGCCTGCGTATGTCAACCGCGAGGCCATAGCAACCATCATAGCAACGACCTAAAGACGATTTGATAAACAGTTGATCGGAACGTCTGTAGCGTCATCCGGAACTTCTCGCTAACGGTGCAAACCCATGCCACCGTTGTGAGCGACGCGATCTCTAAACCCAATGCATTTCAATGGGAGCCAATCCATTGTGACGTAAATTAGCGATCTGAGCGACGCGTCCGTTGAAAATTCGAACATGTTGAAACTTATGCAAATGAGGAGCGATATTTCCCGGCAGCAGCCAATGAGATTGTTTGGTGTCGTCTTTGACAGTTGGACTGTATGCTATTTCCACACGCTACACCACGCCCACTCAAAGCGATGGAAGTCGCTCACAACGGTGGCATGGGTTTGTACCGTAACCCTAGTAATGTTCGGTGTGCCATGAAGATTCTATATGATTCACGTGAAAAACAAAACAGCTGATAGGAACGTCTCTGTTGCGTCATCCGGAACTTCTGGCTAGCCCGGAACTTTTCGCTCATGACAGAGCATTGGAGAAACGCCTACACTGCAACCTCATGTCTCCATACATACCAGCCTGAATGTCATGTCCACCAGTTCATACTATATGCAATCAGTGGCGGTCCGTGCATTTCACGACTAGGCCTTCAGCGATGTCCTACCTACGATGTTAAACGGAGTGAATCCACCTCCTAATACCATCATTATGACGCCATGGCTCTCGAACTATATATTTATACAGAAAGGCAGTATATAAGTGAGCATTGCATCACCTTAACATAGTCGAGTACAACAGACTTTATTAATATTTCCGGAGCATTTAAAATCAATCCACCCGTATTAACAATACAGTAGTAAACTCTCAGTTATATGATCGCTTGGATATTACTGTCACAACTTAAAAATAAAAGGCGATTTTCAGGGATTAGTCTACAAAGTTTTATTAAGTCCACCGAAAGTAGCCTATGTGAGCTTTAACAAGTTTGTCCACTAAACATCGCATTGTCCCACCTGCAAAGCAGTTTCATTAAACTTCCCATCCTCACGATATCCAGTTTTTCTTGAAAGTTCCGTCTTGAAAGTGGCGTTGTAATTGTATCAAAAACTGGAATTATCAAGTTGGTGTAAACTAGTTTATTTGAGTTGGTTAATGTAATTATATTTAGTCTTACCAATTGAAACAACTAGCATAATAAGCATCGAAACCGATGTACGTCGTTTTCGCATTAGCCAGCTAAACTGAGCACTGAAGCACTGCACCGGTCTGCCTCAGTATCCAATCAAATGACGTTTACGTGTCACGTTCAACGCGAGGAAAGAAATCTTCCGGGCCTTCTAGAAGGCCCAGTGTCGCCAACTCGAAATCTGATTGGTTGTCACAACTGTCTGTTTCAGTTCATTCAACTTAAATGAACTGAAACAGCCAGTTGTGATAACCAATCAGATGTACACGGGCCTTCAATGTGAATTCTGAAGGCCTCAGGGAAGATTTCTGTTCTCGGGGAAGGTTTCTCGGAGCGTGGCAACACATGATAGCTGAAATATGATTGGATGAAAGCTCTAACGTAAATTAACAACGCTGGAAGCTATGAAATGAAGATAATGGACTATGGGGAATAATTTAATAAATATTTATGAAAAAAAAATATTATTTATTTTATTACATTTATTTTCTGATGATGTTTAGGCCAGCAGAGAGGGCCTTGAAGGCCCTGACGGACCACCACTGTATGCAATGTTATATGGACTGTGTGATCTAAGAAAATGTGTGTCGCCACATGCTTAATATACATTGGATGTTTTAATTTATTGAGAGATAGCTTAACTTGGACTATGACTATAACCAAAGTTATTGTGCCATACCATGGGTACCTGGTGTGCTGTGTCAGTTGCACAAACTCCATTCTCCGTATGAGAAGTCAGTGTACCACCAATGTTGCTTTAAAGCAAAGTCCCCCAGCTACTGTAAAGACGTTTGAAATTCACCCTAACCTTATTCTTTCTGTAATATTGGATATTGTGTGTATGTCTAATGTCCATTATGGTGTAGTAGTGCAAGATACTGGACACTGTGCAGATATAACATAATGTGGTCACATTCAGTCATACCCTCAAATTTACATTCATGTGATTGGCTAAAATTGGCTGCAGAGAATGCCCTTCTGAAAATTCTGCATTTTCACAAATGGTGAACGGTTTGTAAATGCATTTTTGTTAGTCTGTAAAATAAATAAACGTATTAACATTTGTGAATCACAGGACATTCATATGTGAATCAGGAAATGCCTTTTTGAATCGTGTGACATTTATTCATTCATTGACATTTAATCCCGGAGATTTAGACGTGTCCCCCCCTACCATAAGGTCACCCCTAGCTAGCTCTCGTGAAAGCAATATACCCCCCCCCCCCCCCCCCGGAATTACTCTCTGAAATGTTACCATGTATTGTCCCCCCCACAATAAAATGGAATCTCTGCCCCTGCCCACCACTATATCCTATGGCAATGAAAGTTGGTGATTTCATTGGGCCTGACTTCAACAATGATAGGATGCTTAATGGTCTCATCTACACCTAAGACAATAAAAAAACTGAAATGTTAAGAACACTGAAAAGTCCTACTTAAAAGCGAGGTTCTCGTTTCTGGTGAAAGGTTTTTGAAGTTTGAGTGCACACATAGGGGATTTGTGAGCACCTCACCTTCAGTACGTATATGCCTATGATAGACACTTTATATATATATATATATATATATATAAATCAGTGATTTATGATTTACATGATCTAAAAAATCTGCAGCACAGGACGATCTTGCAAGCTACCAGACACTGCTGGCCTCCTTCTCATCCAGCATCACTGCTGCTGAGAAGACTTTTTTCAATGACAAGATCAACAGTGCAACTGATGCTCGGAAACTATTCTCCACCTTCAAAACTCTGCTCTACCCTCCTCCTCCTCCCCCAGCTACTAAACTCACAGCTGATAACTTTGCTTCCTTTTTCACAGAGAAAGTGGCAGCCATTGGGAAACAATTCGACCAACTGTCTGCCCCCCCCCTATAGGCGCAACCATCAATGGCTCATCTTTTCCTTCTTTCATCCCTCTCACTGAGAGTGAGGTCTCAAAAATCCTAACAGGTAGCCGTCCAACTACGTGCCCGCTGGACCCCATCCCATCCAACATCCTTCAACCCATATCCCCTGCCGTCTTACCGGCAATAACACAGGTGATTAATGCCTCATTTAATTCTGCAACATTTATTGTTTCATAACAGTTTTTAATTTTATTGATATATTTTCTATTAATTTCATAGTAACTAATTTACGATAATTTCTTTTGAACAAAGTAATTATGGAAATGTTGCATTATTAAACTACAGTATTATATACAGTTTACTGTTCCACTTAAACGGTTTTAAAAGTGAATCGCTGTCCTTTTTCATAAATACTCAATTAAATGGTTGCAAATCAATCAATTCTTCTTCCACTGACTGAATTTCACATACCCTTATTACATGTCACCCAGTGATTGTAGGTCATCTTGTAACTTTTCAAGGACAAAGCTTAGCAGCAAAACTTGATATCAAAAGAAATTGTGAATGCTAAATGTGTTAGTACCATATTGGTGTGAGGTGGAGTACTATGGCTGACCTTTCTTGGTATTGCAGTTTCAAAAGTCCCACCATAATCTGCAATCAATCATTTCTAAATGTTTTTTTTTTTTTTTTTTTTACCCTGCGAATGACCCACAGGACGACACAGGACGTAATTTTACAAGCTACATTTCACCACAGTGACTGTGAAATACTTTCAGCAACCAGCAGGCACATCCCTTGAACACTAAGGTTACTAGCAGCTATCTTGCTTCACACTGCTTCGTTAGTATAGATCTAGATTGGCACCATCCTAGCTAGCTACCTAGATAGATATCTCTCCAGAGACGGAATCAAGGATAATAATAAATAATCTTTGTAGGTTATTAGCTAGCTTGAAATATTATATACAGATTTTACCCAGCGGTGAAAGAACAGACTAGTCTACAAGGTTGGGCTGGTTGCATTTAATGAAGAGGTCGTGGGGTTTCTGATTTTTTTGATTGAGACCTGTATGCTTTTGCTTCGATTATTGTTGTGTCTCCTTCGTTGTTGATCTTAATGTTTTGGATATATCCTTCCACTGCATATTGCAGTCGCTTTTGCCTTGATCCGGAGGATATCGCGGAGATACTACTAAAAAAAAAAAAATTGACACTGACAGACATAGTGCTTGCCCCCGTCCTCGCCATGCTTATGGGTTGACAGTCCTTGGAGTTTTGTCGACGTTGCAAGTAAGGGGGCGGGGCTTTTGCAAACGGTCAATTGTGGGTATATTGGAAGCTCATTCTGTACATGCATTTACAAAATGAACGCATTAATCCTGTAATTTACCCGTTAACACGTTATTTTTTCACAGCTCTAGTTTTTAGTTCTATTTTGGTTCATGCCATATAAATGTGATCGATTTGTTTTGTTCTTGGGTTATTCTGCTTTGCACAGAAGCCATGAGAACTGAATGAATTGAGCTTATGTGTAATTTAATGGACACCTACTTTACTGTAATATGAACTGAATGAATTAAGCTGATGTTTTATTTAATGGAAACTAACTTTACTGTCATTTAGCAGTTTTTTTTTTTTTTTGCAATTTGACCTAAGGTCAGAAACATCCAACCAAGCCGACAACTCTTTCATCAGTGATGAATACAGTATTTTCATTGACTTGTATGTTAATTTAATTCAATTCAACAAAATATTTATATAGCACAAAAACAATAAAATTGTCTCAAGACGCTTGATTGAACAGACTCTGGTTCTAGCTTTCCCTCTCTCACTCTCTCTACAAATACGAGCCTCCACCCCGGCTTGCCTCGTTGGGTTTATCTCCCCCCCCCCCCCCCCCCCCCCAAAGCCATAGTGGCACGTGTGTTATTTATGGTAACCCCACCCCCACACCCCTTTAGTCTTCTATCTGACAAACTGGTTCCAAGACTGATTCACTTTTTTGACTTTGCAAAGATTTTTATTTTATTGGTGACAAGGGCAAGGAAAAACTCCCTCTTAAAATCGAAACCTTACAAGTGGTCCTGGTTTCCTCACAGATAGTGTTTTGATTTTCCCTTCAGTCTACAATTATACTGTACATGTGTCTGAGATGAAAGACGCTTGGGTCATCATAATCCATTTTGTGTTTCTTCCATCTTCGTAACTGGAACTCCAACTGGGTCATCCCTATAATTAAAGACTGTTCTATAAACATCCATAGATGAGAAATGCTTTGTGTAAATTCAGAACTATTTAAGATTGTTTTTTTTAAACAGAAAGATGGCACAAATCAATTCGTTTGATATGGAATATTGCAGAAATATGGATCGCAAAAATCAAAACAACTCAAAATATCTCAAAACACAATGTTAATTTCATAGAACAACTACCTTAATGGCTTTGACTTGAAATACTCCAATGGTGGGTATCGGGAGTACCTCTTTTCTTCAATATCCTCAATGGTTTCTGGGAGACACTTGCCCCGCGTCTCTGGTAGAAAGCTGGCGCATAGGCTGGTGGAAATAGCAATAGAGCACAGGACGACCTGGGAAAGGCTCGTCCAGACATCCTCTAAGAGCAAAATCAGAGGAGCTGCAGCCACACCTAGCCATCCCATGGAGGAGCTGTACCCCAATCCATTTTGCCTTTGTCGAATGATGCAGTGGACAAGAAAATGTTATTGTAATGACAGCACTCACAACATAAAATGCATACAGATGAACAGAGGTCCCTTTGATTTGAATGTTTGAAGTTTATACCAAATTAGTCAAACGTGCAGGATTGAATGTAAAATTCAGGCCTTTGAACTGTTGAATGTGATTATGTGTAAGCCATTCATGGTTACGGAATTAAAACGATTGTATAATTCCCAGAAATCCACAAAGGCTGGCAACGCTGTAATGACTGCAAAATCACAAATTGCAGTTACTTTCAAACAGGCCCTCTTGATTAGGGTATAGATTACATATGAGATTAAGAGGTATGCTCTCATTCACCTGATAACTGTGGGGTAGAGCTCTGACGTGTACAGAACCACTGTACCAAAAGACATGTCCGAGAACGTTTTAGCCAGAACTGCTACTATGGTCCGAACCACTCGTTGCTCTGCCACAGAGACAGAGTAAGACAAACAGTCTTTAATGTCCCAATTTACAGTACAACATGCTAAAAACAAGACAGACTTAAACTATGTCAACTCAAACGGACATTAGACAATGATCTATACAGAAAAATCACAATATCTTACCTTTGGATATAAATATGTTGATGCCAAGGCAGACACCTGTGAGAAGGAGGGATCCAGCTTGAGTCTTACGACGGCCAAGCTTTTCCAGTAGGTAGAACACAGATAGTTTGGCAGGAAGTTCAACAACAGCATATATGAACTGGGTGAGGTACAAATTTACTCCGAAGCCTGTGATATTAAAACCAATCCCATAGGCTGTTGAAGCTACACCAAACCTGACATTGGAGGAAAGGAATGTCATAATGCATATTGGATACAACATTCCCAAGATATCAGTCTGTGCATAGGATTCAGTATTAGCAAAGGCTTTTGTCTACAGGTGATTTGGAACTAACTGACCAAATTGTTTCCAAATGAAGAATATCCATTATTTCTTCTAGTAATCTTTTTTTTTTTTCACTAGTGTTCTTTAAGAACTACTTTTGCCAATATGTAACTTCTAAAGAACCACCTAAATCAGCCTCATCGTATTGAAGGGTTGAGTTAGACCCAACACACACAACACTATCTTAGAAGATATATGGTGCTGAATGGTTCTCTGTCCTGGTAAACTGGTGAGGTTGGAATACCCACACAGCTAATATGGGGTAAGAGAGGAACTGATCCAATCTACGCAGACAAAATCTTTCACACTTTCTCTAGTCAGAAATAAAGTCCCTTTTTTCGGAGAAGTTTATATTATCTCATACCATGTTATGCCTGTTAACATTGCCAGTTTTCTCATCTTGGGAGTCCTCACGAGATCCAAATATGAGTACTTTCTACTTCCTTTCTCAGCCCCCACAATTGAGGCAAGACTCTAAATAGGTGAAAAGATCAAGCGAGAAACTGTAATTAGAAATGGATGGGTACGTGGCTGAAACTCTGGTTTATGACCAGGAAGGTTGTCACACCAACCTCTGCGTTGGTTGATGAGGTGACCTTTCCCTTGTTCATCATGGAACCTTTCTGAAGGTAATACTGGGCCTTCTCCAGCTGCCCATTGGCAATTAACCATCTGGCTGATTCTGGGAACCACCTAAGAAAATGGAAAATGCTGAATCTAGTTGCCATGCCTTACAGCAAATTAAAGTCAATGAGTGACTTGAAATTATGGTTCAAACTTAACCTTTCATTAGTTTAGGTGAATACATTTTACATTCATTAGAATTCACTGATTCTTTCCTTGTGAATATATAAAAATCATTTAGAATCTCACCTTTTTCGACAGCAGTTTGGGCATTTGGAATTATTAATATTTTGTTGTTTAGTTAAATACTATAACTATAACTACAGCTATCTCTCATGTCTATCACTTTCATATGATGGTCACCTCCAAGATATGATGGCTGGAATAAGTGGGAAGGTGACGGCTAAGGTGAGCCATCTCCAGTCTCTAACACCATATGCAATGAGAGGGAAAATGAGTCCCCCATACGTCCATGACAAGCTGTCAACCACACCCACCAACTTTCTGCTTTCAATATCCACCCATTCCACATCTGAGAAAGACAATTATGCATGTATAAGAACTGAGGTAAGATTGTTCCAAAGAAAACAAACAAGAGTAAATTGTTCATGCAGTATCTGCCTGTTTTCACCCTAAGCCGCAGTGTGTCTGTCATTGTGGTGCACTTACTTATTTTGTAACATTTAATTTACATAATACGTTTCAAACATTTGTTTATGAACTATTATGGAACATTATGGACTATTAGTTAATGTTGCTGTACAAAGATAGACGATGGGTGAAAGGGTTGATGATCAGTATACCTGGAAGTTATACTAATTTAGGATAGGTTATCGGTTGGTCACATGACCAGAAGAGAAAAACTATCAGTATTCACAGAAGAAATATTCACCTGTAGTACAGGGGTCGGCAAGTAAAGTGGGCCGCGGGCCAGTATTTTTCCTCGCCACTAGGTGGCAGGCCAGAGTCTGGGTTGCTGCCAATTTACACGCTGCGATAAGTGCCCCTTAAGTGAACTAGCAACAACTAGGGCTACATAGAGAATGGGTAGGTCTACTCAAAATAACTAACAGGGCTCTCAAGTGTCACGCATTGAGCGTCACAGTCACTCATTTCGGTCTATTGTCACCCACTCCCGCCACACATCGTATTTCTCACGCTGAAAAAAACCCCTAGGCTAATGTGCCACAGCGCGCCAACATGACCTGGACTGCCCTCACCATAAAGGAATCAAGCAAGTCTCACCGAATTCCCTGCAGTTCTGCCGTGAGGTGTCACTTATCAGCCAATAAAAAAAAAATGGGCTAGCCAATAGCCAATCAGAAAAAAACATGTATTTTGTATCTGTTGTATCTGGGTAAGATTTAATCCAGCAACCAGTGAAAATAAAGCATCCTGGAATTGCGTGCGACTGACCTTCCGAAAGTTTCTACAAGGAGTAAGTCGTCTCCTGTTTTAATGTTAAGACAAATTCCCAATGGTTTGACACAAGCAATGACAACTTGACTGCAGTTCACTCTTTTTCCTTTCTTAACTTTTGCATTTCATGCAGTTATAAGTTGAAGTGTCTTTCAGAAGATTCTGAGTTTGGGGATTCGTTGAGTAGTTATACTTTTATTTAAGATCAACAAAGGGAGGCTGTGAATGGATAGTCTGATGTTTCAAGGAAGTATCAGAGTTATTATAGTCTTATTATAGTTTTCCTCCCATTTTCTGATGTCTCAATGATTGAGCATGGCCATCATTAAGGAGCAGCGTCCCCTTGGCAACTTGCCACTATTTTGGGTTCTCATTTCTTCCTCCTTCTGCAAATTATGACAGGTGCCACAGCTGTATGTGCAGGTTGTGTAATGCTTCCTCAAAGTGTTCTTGGTAATGCTCAAACTTGCGAAATATTGCGGCAGATATTAAATGCATATAGGAATAACATGAAAATATCTACGTGCTTCAAGCCTGCCCTTAGGGGGGGATAAGCGATTTATTGCTAAAGTTTGTGTGGTGATGGTGTCTTGTATAATTTAATTAATTAGGGGCAGCCATGGGCTACAGGGGCAGCCGTGGCCTACTGGTTAGGGTTTCAGGCCGGAAACCATAGGGTGGCCAGGTCGTTCCCCGACCAGTAGGAAAAATGTGGGCGGGGGAAGTGGTAGACCACTGCTCTCCCATGCCCACTTCCACGGCTGAAGTGCCATTGAGCAAGGCACCTAACCCCGATCACTGCTCCCCGGGCGCCACTAATGGCAGCTCACTGCTCCGGGTTAGTGTGTAACCTCACTTCACTGTGTGTGTGTGTGTCACTTCCCTGGATGGGTTAAATGCAGAGGTGAATTTCAGAGTGTGTGTGTCTACACCACCTCTGCCATAGAGAGGACTTTCACTTTTCATTACTGGCCTTATTCAAATTTCTTATCTTATTCAAATTTCTGTAAAAACATATTGGTTACATTACATAAATTGACCTATTAGGTAGATGAATGCAATGAGTGATTTATGACATGATAAATCAAGTAAGGATGATTCACAGTGGAAGTTAAACAACTAGCCTGAAAGGTAGGGACAGAGTATCTGTGCATACACACACAGACACACATATGACACTGTTGAATCATCAACAAAGTCCAATGGAAAAAGCCATTGGCATAACCTTCTAGTCGGACCAGTGAGACAAGTTCCAACGTTCCAAAAACCCTACTGGCTTCCAGTAAACGTACCATCCTTTTAATTAGTTCTGTGGAACACAATGTTCCTGGCTCAAGTTCAAAAATGTGTTTTGATGTTTCCACAAATGAGCATATTGGTGTTCTATCTGCCGCCAAGACAACTCCTGGGTGTGCCGCCCATCAAGGTGTGCTGGTTGTGTAATGCTTCTTCAAAGTGTTCTCTGTAATGCTCAAACTCGCAAAATGGCAGATATTAAATGCGTACGACAGGGGCGGGGCAGGCGGAATACGGAATGGGGGCTTGACCGGGGGGTTAGGGTTAGGGTTAAAACTTGAGAGCCCTGAACTAATGATAATAAACCATGTGAATCAGCCCATTGGTGGTCTGTTTGAATCATTTAATTATTTTAATAAACTCTATCTTAGCCCCCTCTGTCAATATAGCCTTGCCTATTGTAAATATTAGCAGTGCTGGACTACTTTTAACATTGACCCTCCCAATTAGACCTAGGCTACTGCTTGGAATCTATCTTAGGCTACTTTTATTTCAAAATAGTTGGTTGACGCACCTCCTTACAATGTAACAATGTGTATTGATTGGGGAAAATAGCGTGCAGGACTGAGATTACACATAACAAACAAACATAATCAATGGGTTTTTACGAGAGTAAGGTTAGATAACAGTAGCTTACGAAAGCTAATTAGGCAAGCAAGCTCACCCTCACACACACAGAGACAACTTGCAGGCATTTCATTTGGTAATTTGGGTGTTCATAAAAAGTGCCATTATGTAGCTCAGAGGACTTGTTTGATATGGCCATTATATATCATTATAGCAATACATTTCAATAACATGTAGCATGATGTATACGAAGAAGTGTGCAAGGGGCTTAGCATTTCTAGGCTACTACTTTAGTGTGCTATATTTTTAATATTGCGCATAATGTTACAGCCAGTAAGAAGAAGGCCTTGATGTTCAATGTGTGTGACATGTTATCATCATTAAACCCCAAGAGAAATAAACAGCCAAGCCAAGAGGGCAAAAGTTGGACTGCCAACCTAATTCTTAGTTTACTTACACTAGCTTACTAACAGGATTGAAACTGAAAAAAAAACCTTTGAAATAAGCCCTGGAAGTGAAACAATGTGGAGGGTTAAAAGGAAGAAATGAGAGGACTTACTAAGCACTGAGGGGATAATGAGGATGCCTGTGATGCTAAAACCAGTAAGGAATCTCAGCACAGCAAACATTGTGTAGGAGTTGGAAAAGGCACTGATCAATGCAAAGCCCATTGCTGATACATATGAGACCAACAGCATTGTCTTGCGCCCATACCTGCAGATATAAATGTAATTAGACAGTTTCCTCCTTTTTATCTGTAATGTGGCAGGTCTTATTTTAAAAAAATCACTATATTCCAAAAACTATACCAGTCACTTAGAATTCCAAAAGTAACAGCTCCAAACATGACCCCTATGAAGAAAATGGTGGTTGTGGCTTTATTCAACCCTTTCTTTTCACACACCAAGTCCCACTAAAAGAGAAAAACGGCACGTTACAGAGAAAGACAAAAATATCAAATTCCTCCTGCATGGTTGAGTGACTGTTCAAATCATAGACAGAATATGGAGTTGGGTCAAGCATTGCTTTTACCTCAGAGGCCAGGGTGCTTTTGAAAGTGCTGTTGTCATAAACCCATCCATTCCGACATCGTTCTGCAGGAAGGTCAGTGGCGTTGGAAGAGTTGAACAGCAGATGGAACTGGGGCTCTGAGTACATAAGACAGGAAGAGGGTTTCCCATCTGCCTCTGCTGGAATACTGACAAGCAGTCTCTGCTCACCAGTGAGATTCCCAAAGACACCCTCAGTATTGAAACCACTGATGTCACAGTGATGTGAAGGAACTACCGCTATGAAGTTGGTTAACATGAAGTGACAAGGTAAGGTGAAACGTCCCAGAATGCTAAGGCTCAGTAACAACTTCTGGAATCGTCCAAACCCATTGATTTCCAACAGAATATCCTCAAACTTCATCTTGCTATCAGAAGTGCACAACGCCTCAAGACAAGCAGAATGCTGAGTATTAGTCTTGCCACAGTTATAGAGCTTCTTCACTGACCACTGTTTCTCTTTTGTTCCTTCTCATACAGCTACATCTTAATGGTTGATCCCACCTCGTACTACCAGGACGGCCGAGTCTGAATACCAACACATTGTTTCATTTTCGTGTAACTCCCCATGACTTCAGAGATAGGAACGCCCCGCCCTCCCAGGACTTATTAGGCTGAGGCAGTGGAGGTTCTTCCATACATAATTTCAAACAGTGATAACAACAGGCATGCTTAATTTCACTAATTTCACTCTTAAATTCTCAATTTCTTTTTATTAGTTTGGAATTAACTCAATAAAATCAATTATAAATGACTAAACATCTTTCTCATAAAATATTAATAAGAAGTAAAAAATATATGCTTACTATCCCCACTTATTGAGGCATTTTTTTTTTTTACCATGGCTCAATATTGCAGCATATCTTTTAGTATTTTGAGATTTAATTCTTCAATTGTGTACATGTCAGATGGTTGTTGCAGTGTTGCAGTGTCCCTGTGCCCAAGAACACCAAGGTCACCTGCTTGAATGACTATCGCCCGGTAGCACTGACATCGGTAATCATGAAGTGCTTCAAGTGGTTACTCAAATCATTCATCTGCTCCTTGCTGCTTACCACCCTGGACCCTATGCAGTTTGCATACCGGTCCAACAGGTCTTCTGACGATGCCATAGCCCTGACCATGCACACTGCCCTCTCCCACCTGGACAAAGGGAATACATATGTGAGGATGCTGTTAATTGACTACAGTTCAGCATTCAATACCATCATCCCCTCCAGACTCGTCCTGAAGCTCCTAGTCCTGGGACTAAGCACCTCCCTATGCAATGGTCCTCGACTTCCTGATGGGGAAACCACAGGTGGTGAGAATCGGTGACCGCACCTCATCCACAGTAATCACCAACATAGGCACCCCCCAGGGCTGTGTGCTCACCCCCCCTGTTCTCCTTGTTCACACATGACTGTTGACTGACATTGAAATTGACTTTGACATTGACATTGATTGATTGACATTGACATTGACATTGTTGATTGACATTGACCGTCACACATTGTTAAGTTTGCTGACGATACAACCATTGTAGGCCTCATTGCTGACAATGACAAGTCAGCCTAGAGAGAGGAGGTTGATACCCTGACTATATGGTGTCAGGATAATAACCTCTCTCTCAACATCAGCAAGACAAAGGAGATGATTGTGGACTATAGGAGACGGCAGGTGGAGGAGCATGCTACCCTGTACATCAACGGTTCCGCAGTTAAAAAGGTCAGCTGCTTCAGGTTCCTCGGGGTGAACATAAGCAAAGACCTCACCCGGGCTGCTCTCACGGACAAGGTGTTCAAAGCTGCCCGCAACAACTTTTCTTCCTTAGGAGACTGAAGAAGTTTGACATGGACTCATTCATCCTCAGCAACTTCTACAGATGTACAATAGAGAGCATCCCGACTGGTTGCATCACAGTGTGGTATGGAAGGCTACGTCCTACGTACAGTAGTGTGGTCAGGTCATGTTATTTGTTATATGTATATATGTTAGTATTATATGTATAGGTTATTATAGGTTTAAGCATACTGTATTGTATATTAATCTTGTATATTTTTATGCATAGGTTATTATATGTTTAATGTGTAAATTATGTTCAGAGTACTTGTACAGTGTATGTCATGTTATGTTATGTTATGGTAGGTTGTTGTGCGGTGCCTTGTCCTAAGAATTTCAGTGCCCAGTCTGACCCTGAGTCATTCTGTGCATCTGACAATAAAATACTTGTAGCTTGTAAGGGTTCAAATACACATACGCGTTTTTTAAAAACGGGACGCGAGCAAATGCATTGATTTCTATGGTACGGTGCGCTTTCACGCAAAGCGCGCCGTACCATAGGAATCAATGCATTTTCTCGCGTCCCGTTTAAAAAAAAACGCTTATGTGTATTCGAACCCTAACAGTGCAGCCTGGTAAGTGGCCTTGTCTGCTTTATTGTTTCCCCCATGAAACCGTTTTTTTTTTTTGCATGGGTGTGAGCAATCAGGGCAATTAGTTCCGCTGCCTGTGTGGAAGTAGTGGTGCGTGGCTGTGTGTTCAAGGTTTATTTGCTTGAACCATCATCAAACAATAGTTAACACTCTAAGGTCCTTGGCCTTTTAGACTTTTCTAAGTTGTCTGACATGCCTTGATGTTTTTGTACATTTTGCTTAACTTAAAACATTGATGCACAAATGGAATATATGATTCTATTCTAGACGACCTCAGCAATAATATCATGTAAGTAAAAGGAATGTAGTAAAAAAAAGTTTAATTTAAATCAAATGTAAACATACCCTTGGAAAATCCTTGTTTCAGAGGTGCTCAGACTTTGTACATAAACACATTGTAAAGATTTATTCACAAGACTTTTTATTTCTGAGCCTTGTAAACATAGGTGTTGGCTAAACACATGTTAGTTTAGCATTCAGAAAGTATGTCTTGTTTCACTACCACATATTTATAATTTCAGAGTGTCCTGTACCATTCCTAAATCTGTGCCCCTACAAATGCATATTGATGAGTTGGTGTGAACAAACCTGTGACACCTCTCGCAAAGACAAAGGCCATATCCTAATGGCCCTAGAATGTCTTTGTGGCCCAAACCCCCCGGAGTGAATCTTGCCACATCATGACCCAATGGAGATCACTGAATCACCATCTCCTTATCATATGAATAGCTGTCATTTGCTAATGGGTGGGTCCTTAGCAGCAGAAACCCCACTCAGATACTAGAAAGTGCAACACATCAGTTCTATTCCCCTGACAAAGTGCTTATTTATTTTAAAATTTTGAACTGTATATATTATAAAAGAAAGGGGTTCAATGTTTCCGTGGTTGTTCTTTTTATGTCTCTAAGACGAAAACTCGCAGAGCTTTACATTTTTTTTGACAAAAAAATAAAAATATCCCGTACGAGGGATATAGACCTTAGACAGTTAAATCAGCTTTTGGAAAAGGCATATCTTGTAGGTGAACTCTGGCTGCCATAGTTGTTATCTGAACTAATTGCCCTGATTGCGCACAAGCAACTAAGCAGCTGCTTCTAATGTGAGCTCTCTCCTGTTTCCTGTGCAGGTTACCAGTGCAACTATAGACATGTATAGGTAGACACCGCCTCCACTGCTTCTCGGTGAAACGCGTCGCCGCCATTTTGGGAAAGGAGCTCTCTGCCGTCCATGAAATTGGTTGCGAAATGTAAAAGGTTATCGTGATTTTTATCCAGAAAAACCGCAGCTCCTGGCAACTTGCGCTTGTTTGACACGTCTGACAGACCTCTGACGGCAGAGAGCTCCTTTCCCAAAATGGCGGCGACGCGTTTCGCCGAGGCAACGGGCTGAAGCAGTGGAGGCGGTGTCTATCTATACATGTCTATGAGTGCAACTGTTTGAGGACTACAGTGTCAAGGACATGACCTTTAACCCCCCAGTGGGTGCCCCCCCCCCCACACAGAAGAAGGTTGGTCTCACCTACAGATGGGTTTAACACGTGTGTGTGTGTGTGTGTGTGTGTGTGTGTCTGTGACTATCTGAGTGTGTGGGGTTTAACATATACTAAATTCATGCTGTCATACCAACTTTGTTCACTATTTATTTACATATTACTGACAAAACACTAATATAGTTGCATATGTACAGTATGTTTATGAAATTATGAATATCAAGTTATATAAAGTATTAAGACAGCTGTTTTGTTTTACCATCCTCTGCCATAAGTAAAAGTGTAGCTGGGTTAATAGTGATATGAGCCTGCAAGAGCAAAACAGTCATGCAAGATAATTGTCTGACTGGTGACATGTAAGCATGTGGAACTTTCAGTGTAAGTGGGCTGTATAGTAAAATAGGAGCAGAGGCCTGCACCGCCAAGGCTACAGCCACTACTGCTTGTAAACATTCAGACTTTGCTTGGGCTACTGGATCTAGCCGTGTGGAATAGTATGCCACTGGTCTCAAGGTTAGTCATTCCCAGAAAATACATAATTTATATCTTTGACTGTGGATGAGGTTCTTTTTAAGAAAGCTTTACTTTAGTGGACCACATCTGCTAACTTTGTGGGCTTGTATCTTATCTGGAGAACAGCACAAGATGTTCAACAACACTGTCCCTCAAACTGTAGCTAAGTTTGAGCTCATGGCTTGTGAAAATATAGTCTTTTGAGCCAGCAGTCAGCCCCCACCCATCCTGTCATAGTCCAATGCATCAGTCTAGGTTAATGTAGTTAGTGTGACAGGCTCAAATTTCTCTTTAAATCTTTTTGGGGCTAAGCAGTGTACGGTGCCCTCCACAATTATTGACATCCTTAGTAAATGTGACCAAAACAGGCTATGAAAAAATATGTCTTTGCTGTTTATCCTATTACACTTTCACTCAAAATATTCACAAAAATCATTCCTTTTCATTGAAGTAAAAATATTGAAAGAAAAAAAAAATGTTGACAATAAATAAAAAGTATTCTCCAAAACATGTGTGCCACAATTATTGGCACCCCTTGATTGAATGTTTTGAGCAGCTTCCCTTTGCCAAGATAACAGCTCTGAGTCTTCTCCTATAATGCGCAATGAGGTTGGTGATCACATGGCACGGGATCTGAGACCATTCCTACATACAGTATCTCTCCAGAGCCTTCAGATTCTTAGGTCAACGCTTGTAGACTGGCTTCAGCTCTTTCCACAGATTTTCTATGGGGTTTAGGTCGGGGGACTGTGATGGCCATGGCCTAAAAACCTAAAAACCTTTTTATTCAGAAAGGTGTTTCTAACTTTTTAAATGTATTTTATTGTACGTTGTTTTTAACTATGTTCTAACTATGTACTGTTGCACTCTGAGATTCAGGTGATTGTAGAGTGCGCCATAAATTAAATGTATTATTATTATTATTATTATTATTATTATTATCAAGAGGCACCTGAAAGTGCACAACCCTGTAATTTATGCTGAGGAACACTTACCACGCCAGCAAACTTAAAATTCAACAGGATGAATAGGCTTCTCCACCACCCCGGTCCCCTGATGATTCTCCCAGGAACTCTGCCAATGACAGCCCGAAGCAAAAGACACTCAAAATACCATGTGAAGAACCAGACAATGATGACATCTACATCTCACAGAAACACAAGCAGACCAAGACTTTCAACCCACTTCTCAAGTTTTGAAGATGGGCAAGAGTGACATCCCCCACGCCTACGGCCGCCCCACCCCGCCCCCATGCTTTCTCTTCCACCTGCACTGTCTCTTCCACCATCTCCTCCTTGAATCTCTCTCCTCCTCTAACTCAAATGTATTATAGCCTGTAAACGAAGTTCGGAGTCAAAGCTATAGTGTAAAAGGTAGGTTGTAGCCTAAAACTGTGTTGGCTACAAACACTCATAAAAAACTGATGCTAATTTTTTAGGAAATATTCTCTAACTGCAGTCAAGTTGTCATTGCTTGTGACAAACCATTGTGAATTTGTTCTGACATTAAAACAGGAGACGACTTACTCGATGCTCGGAGCTCCTTAAGGGGGGGGGGGGGGGGGGGGGTTGTGAGTGTGGTATTATGGAATAATAGTGTAAGGGATGCTTTTATTTTGTAGTAACAGGATGTGAAGGGAGACCTGAGTAAGTACTGATCAGGAGGCCTGTAACATGCACACTGGTGTACTGCTGTTGTAGTGGCATAGTTATTTAATAAAGACAGACTTCGATTACGTCATTGTACGAACCTCTTCATAACAATAACTTGACGTTGAGAACATAGTGTCCTGGAACAAAGAAAGGGCTCAATCAAAATGAATTGCTTTCAGTCACGTGATACCACCCCTGCACATTTCATTATATGGTGTGTGGCGGGGAAATGAGTGACACTTGAGAGCCCTGTATCGCTTATCCCCCCTAAGGGCAGGCTTGAAGCACGTAGTCAAAACCCATTTTTTGAACTTGAGCCAGGAACATGATAATACACTAAATAAAAGGATGGTACGTTTGCTGGAAGCCAGTAGGGTTTTTGGAATGTCGGAACTTGTCTCACTGGTCCGACTAGAAGGTTTTTGTTGTCACGTTATACCACCCCACTCGTAGACGTTGTGTCACTTCGTGTTCTCTTTTTCTCAGTAACTATGCAGGAAGATAGGTGCCAATAATGAGGTGAGACATCTCTGATGCTGAGGTCATTCATTGTGGCATTGTGTTAAATGTCTTAATGTCTGAAAAAGACAAAAATAACTGAAAAGCATTTTGTTTTAGAAGACTTTGATTTGAAGGCCATGGGGTGCAAGTAAGACAGGACAAGACATAATACAAGCAAAACAAACCTATATTTATTTAATTTTTGCAAAGTTTCAGACAAAGGCATACAAGCCAGTGAGGTGCTGTGAGATTCGTAGCTGGTGAGGCACAGAAACCGGAAGGGATTACGTCATTCCGATCTCTAGTTGTTTAAAAAAAAAAATGAAATGTATACATTTCATACATGTATATATATGCCTATGGTTTAAAAATTGTCATCTGACCAGAACTGAAAAAAAACCTTATGTTTTATTGTCTAATACTATTACTTTTAAACGTTTTTTTTTAATTATTATTATAAGAAGTTAAGCGGTTCAATACTCAACAGACTTTTAGGAGGCTATAGGCCTACAGCTAAACGTACAACTAGTGTGCTAATTTAACTTTTACACCGTGTCAAATAAGATATTAATAGTTACAAGGTAGCGTATGTAGCCCTCCCACCAATGATATGGACCCATTTCATTTTGTCTAGGGAAAATATAACTACCGTGGTGGGATGCTAATTCAAATTACCTTTTACCCAACTCTGACACAGTTTTGAATTTGCAGTTTAGAAATATATAGGCACTGCCTCACTTGCCCATAGACACTAATGCTTCTGCTTCACCTGACCGCACGTCCCTGTTTTGTGGAAATGCGCAAATTCAGCGATTTTGATAATAAAAATGCTCGAAATAATCGGAATGATGCAGAAATTACACCCATACCACAGATTAGTAGAGAAATATGAATATATGATCTGCCTCCTCTGACCGCACGTCCCTGCTACAAACGTCGTAAACACAAACATAGGCAAAAAGGACAGTCTAGTGTTTGGGTGAACTGGTGACATGGATCACTTCAAGCTCAATCGCGCGCAATTCCAGGATGCTTTATTTTCATTGGTTGCTGGATTAAATCTTACCCAGATACAAAATAAACGTTTTTTTCTGATTGGCTATTGTGTAGCCCATTTCTTTTTTTGATTGGCTGATAAGTGGCACCTTACGGAAGAACTGCAGGGGATTCGGTGAGACGTGCTTGCCTTGATTCCTCCATGGTGAGGGCAGCGCCACCAGGTCATGTTTGCGCGCTGCGGCACATTAAATAGCCGAGGGTTTTTTTTCAGCGTGAGAAATACGATGTGTGGCGGGAGTGCGTGACAAAAGACCGAAATGAGTGACTGTCACGCTCAATGCGTGACACTTGAGAGCCCTGAAGTATCTTAGCACCACTATTGGCCTTATGTTTGCTAAAGTTGTGTACTGTGGACCCACAAAGGACCGGCATACATAAATAAAGCCAAAGATGATGGGAACTGCTTTTTCAAGGGCCATCAGCTACATCTTGACAGGATCAGAGGACAAACACTCCCTTCTCAGAGATAAAGTCGTCCACCACATGAACACTGACTTGACAAAAAATCTACAGGACTAGTTGAACAGAAATGTGAATGAATGTGTGAACACCTCTGGCATCTCTCGTGATGGAGTCTGGGCAACTGATGCAGAGATCATGGCCACAGCGAATCTGCTGAGTTGCGACATCATCATCCACACAAAAGTCGATGACTCCATGGATTGGTTGACCTATCCCGCAAGCTTCAATCTACAGTCATCAACAGAACATGCACTTTATCTTGAAAATAAGCATGATCTTTTTGATGTTGTTATCAGTGTTAAACTTTGAACGTTTATATTGTAGCAAGGACTTGCTGGTCTTAGAAGTTGATGTTTCAGGACGTTGTGACTTTTATTATATTATGTTACAATTGCATTATGTTTTGGGTATGTGCTTTTATTTTAATGTGAAGTGTTGTAGAAATCTTTGATCTTTGTAGATGTTTTGATGTTGTTATCAGTGTTTAACTTTGAACATTTATATTGTAGCGAGGACTTGCTAGTCTTAGAAGTTGAAGTTTCAGGACGTAGTAATCTTTGATCTTTGTGGAGGTCTGTTTTTCTGGTTTAAGTAATAAAAGTCTATGTTTTAGAGTTTATGTTGTGAAAAATCGAATGCTTTGAGGGCAATGTTATTTTTAATTGAGAGAGAGATGTGAAAAAGCCCAGTGTGACCTCTGTAAACACAAAACCATGATAATCTTAGAATATAATATGGCTAGGATACATGTTTCCTATTGCAAAAAGCATGTGGAGATAATACTATGACTGACACATTCAGGAAGTGAAGGCAAGGGGTTGTGAGGTCAAACTAGTTCTAAATGTTTAATGCATTATTTTAGTTATCTCTGTATAACTGGCACAATGTCTCCTTATGATTGCTGTTATTCCCATCTATTATCAGACCAGAGATGACTTACTGCCATTTTAAGATTGCTAGCTAACATGAGCTGGCATGTTAAAATTGGCAACTTTCTCAATGCCTGTAAAAAACCTCATCAAAAAGATAATGTTAGGTCAGACTAGTTCTAGATTTGTAGATTTTTTATTATTATTTTAGATATCTCTGTTTAACTGGCACACTGTTTGCCTGTAATTGCTGTTATTTCCATCCATCACCTGACCACAAATGCAACCTTACACCCCTTGACCTCACTTTCTGAAAGTGTTTGTGTTTAACAAATTATACAAGAATAGGCCAACAGCTTGCCCTCAGGCCAACATGAAATGCATGCTTATGTAACGCACCCTATAAAGGGAGGCTGAGGCTCGGACGAAAGATCAGAGTGCGTGCAAGAGAAACCACAACACTGTTATCAATAATAAAATAGATTCATTTGGAAGCCACAAGGGAATCAACAAAAGGTATAAAACACTAAAATGCGCTTATCTAAAATAGTGCCAGCACTGAAAGTTCAAGGGTCTGTCTGGGGTGTCCAGGTATGTCCGTATTGTTTCAGCGCCGTGCGTTTCAGTCCCGTTCACTCAGGACACTGCAAGGCAAGCCGCTGTTGCTAGTTCTCTAGTTCTCAGGTAATCCACGACACAGCCTGGACAGGGTCAATGGCCTGCAGTCACCAGCCACCATCTCATCTCTCTGGACCAACCTTAATTCGTGGACACAGAGCGTCAGACAGTTCTCCATTAAAATTATACACAGAGAAAGTGTAGGAAGCCAACACCAAGGAATATCGTGATTCAACCACCAACCTTAATTCTTGTGAGCCGCAACATACATTGGAGACAGATCACACAGTGTACCCTGGAGGAAGGACAGTCCAGGATGGGAAAATGCAGAGAAAAAATTCACTGTGACCTCGGCATGCTAGTGTGTGTGTGTGTGTCCTGTGACACCACCCTAAATGCATGTGTGTGTTGCTGTGTGTTGTTTGTGCCATATAAACTGACTTTGACTTTGGTCCATATGGTTACAGTTAAAAATCCTCTGCTGCTGCTTAGCAATGATACTTTGCATGTTCTTTTGCAAATGCAGATCCAGTTCAATCGTGTTCTCAATTATCCAGTGAAAATATCCAGAGTTGTATTAACACATCCTTTCCAGAGAACCTTTCCCCTGAGAACAAACTGACTAGAACATCCATCTAATAAAAAGCCGCCCTAAACTGCTACCCTCTTCCAACAAAAAGAGCCTCATTGATGGATATGGAGCAGTCATCAGTCCCATGGCTTAATACATGTTGGAGGCCCAATGGGAGGATTGAGTGTTGTTTCAGATCACAGGTTGCTGGTGGGTGAAAGACCTCTCCTGGTGAAGCATCATGAGAGATAACAGCTGCACTGTGTGTACCAGGTAGTGCTGCTATAGGAGCCTTAACAGAAGGCCTGTCAATTAAAAAAGGTTTTAAAGCCCATTTGCCTGTAGAATGGAGAAGATGAACAGATATACACTACACTGAAACTGATAAAACAAGCAATGCAAGCAAACACATTTCTGACCTGTCTCCTGTCCTCTCTCCTGCTCCACTTCTCTCTTCTCTCCCGACTGTCTCTCCTCACTCCTCTCCTGTCTGATCTGTCCTCACTCACTTTCTCTTCTCCTCTGTCTGTCTCTCCTCAATCTCTTTCTCTTCTCTCCCGTTTGTCTGTCTCTCCTCACTCACTCACTCTCTTCTCTGTCTCATCTCTCATCTGGGATCTTCAAACCTTTCTCCTCCCACTCACCACTCTTTTTCTCTCTCTGACCCTCTAATACCCACCTAAGGCTTTCCTTCCCATGTTTCCTCTCCTCCTCTCCTCTCTCTCTCTATCTTCCTGTCTTCTCCTCTCCTGTAGTTTGGTACAGCCTCCACCACTATCCTGGATGAGGAGCCCATTGTGAACTCTGGCTGCCACTCTGCTGCTCAGTAAGAATAAATGTGTGTGTGTGTGTGTGTGTGTGTGTGTGTGTGTGTGAGTGTGTGTGAGTGTTTGTGTATGGATGGGGAGATGTGTGCAGAGGCTCGTGTGTCTGTGTGTCTGTGTGTCTGTGTGTATCTGTGTGTGTGTGTGTGTGTCTGTGTGTGTGTATGGATGGGGAGATGTGTGCCGAGGCGTGTGTGTGTGTGTGTGTGAGTGTGTGCCGAGGCGTGTGTGTGTGTGTCTGTGTACGTGTGAGTGTGTGTGTGTGTGTGTGTGTGTGTGTGTGTGTGTGTGTGTCTGTGTGTGTGTGTGTGTGTGTCACGTCAGACATGCACCCAGCACGATACATAGCTGTCTGGCTGCAAGCTCTCCCTAAACTCAAGCTTCTCTGATCTAAATGTCTTTTACTAATGTGTGTTTGAGTCATGAAATCTTGTGCTGAGAATGCCCTTTGTTGTGTCTGTGGGTGATGTTTGTGTTGTTTATGTGAGTGATGTTTTTTTGTCTGTGAGTGTCATATCTTACAATTCCTTATATGAATAACTTGTGTTGCTGATGGGGTCGTAATTGGTGTTGTGAAAAGTGGTGTGTGTGTGTGTGTGTGTGTGTGTGTGTGTGACATTGTGGTCATAATAATGCTGCTGTGTCTGTGGCAGGGTTGCTGGACACTCAGATGCAGAAGGTGGTGAGGGTGAATGCTCCACAAAAAGTGATCATCCACAATGACAACTACTGCATCGAGGACAAGATGTGAGTGTGTGTGTGTGTGCAGCTTACTGACATTATTTCTTTGCAAGATAAATGGTTTTCAGACACTCTTGTCTAAATTTCTTACTACTTATTGTCCAGTCCTTTAGAGTTCTGCTTGTCATGGTGCTCTTAACCAGAAGTCCAGTATAGAAATGAAAGAGAAGGCAAGAAAGAGGGGCTGGGGGAGAAATAAGATCCGTCAGTCCTTTGGTAGAATGATTTGGCATCTGTGGCAGTTTATCTTCTGTCCACTAGAGGGCCCCTGTGGATGTGAATCACTTGGACATCAGCATCAGTGGCAGGCTATTTAACACCATTCAGACTTTGGTTGAAAGCAAGTGGTATGCAGACGGATTGAGAAGGGTTTAGTTTTCAGGATTGTGTAGAACCTGGTGTATGTGTGTGTGTGCACTGCTGGCTGTGGCTGATTTGGAGATTAAAAACACTTTTGTGGTCTCAAGCATCCGTGAGGTAGTTAGTTTGTGTGTTCCACCCCTCCTTCCTCATCACCCCTCTCTCCTCTGTACCCCTACCTGTAATAGCATGAACGCGTGAGATTCACACACTCAGTCACACACACACACACACACACACTCACATATAGACTCTGCATTTCAATTACTCTCCTTACTCATGCATCTCTCTCTGTCCTTATTTTAGATTCTTTTTTAGATCTTTGATCATTGTATTGTTCTCTGCCCATCATAAAACAGCTGTTACCAGCAAACTTGTATGTCATCTCACCTTTGCTCTCTCCAGGGGCGTCGTTAGGCCTGTTTTAGGGGGGCTGAAGCCACCCTAAAATGTTCTTCAGCCCCCCCACATTTTTTGGCATTGGTTTTTTTAATCGTTTTTTAATTTATTTTTAATTTTGGCGATGACATTAAATTAAACTATTGTTTCTCATGGACAAGTTATTTATAACTCTTACATGATACATGTGCGTGTGTTCTGGTTTGTATGTTTTCTCCCCCCTCAAATTACATTCCAATAGCCTTTCATCATACTTAACGATATAAACTGGCTTTCTCACTCTGCCAAGAAACGTCTGTGATAAGACAGCCAAGATTACAGCCAAGGAGTTTAGCTCAAAGTAAATGAGGCAAGGAGTGAAATTGTAAGTAGCTACAGGTAGTTACAGAATGTAGTTATCTGTAGTTGTTAACGATTGTTACTTGCTTTCATTTAGGTTTAATTGAGGTAAATGAAAGGGAATATTGTAGTGGGCTATGTTTACACTAAGCTAGCTAGCTATCTTGCTGTTTTCTTAAACTGTCTCCAGTGAGCAAGAGTGTGAAAGAGCGAATTTGAAATACAAAAAAATAACTATCAACATCTCTCTATTCCTTGCATTAATATATCTCTCTAATATTTCGAAACAATAATATACGTCCCTATAGAAAGTTGTTGTTTATAATCAGTTAATGCTAGTGAATCCTCGTTTGACTTTATTATAGTGAATGCATTGGTTGCCTTCCATTTCAACCCATCATACAATATTTATCAGTTGATAAATAAGATGTATTTGAAATGTGTTTTTTTAGTTTGTTATGTCTGTTTTTCCCCCCATTGAATGGTATATTTGACTCTATACTAGTTCATCTTTACAGTGATAGTGTCAAAATGAGCATAAATATTGATATAAATGTTGATCAAAAATGTATACCCTTCTGCTCATAATAAAACAAGTAAACAACTCAAGAGTTGACACTGTCAGGTCTATTCTCCTAGCCTGGTGACACCAGCCTACGTATTTCCGCCTGAATTGATTTCAAGCTCATACTCAGTCTGGCCCAACCCCATTGACAATCGTCTCCAGAACTCAAAATTTTGCAGGACCAATCAGCCAACAGTTCAGAGCTGTGACGCAAAACTCGCCTTGGAGGAAAAGACACGAAAAGCTATCGGAAAAGTTGTCTCAACTCTCGAGAACATCAGAAAATTAAAAGGAGAACAAGAGTATTTTCTTGTAAGTTTTATGATTGGAAAGGACGTCGTAGCTCTTCTCCCAACTGGCTTTGGGAAGAGTTTAATCTACCGAATGCTTACTAAACGTTGCTAATTGGTTAAGGGAACTCCAATGATTTTAAACCTCAAGATAAGCACCCGCCCATCTCGGAAACCAAAATGCATTGGGTTGGCCCAGACTGAAAGACGGAATGAAATGGAGTCACAGGCTGGTAACGGCCAGGCTACTATTCTCCATCCACAGTGTCCAAATGAGCATAAAATATCACTGGTATGCAAACATTACACGCACAACCAAATAGATGTAAATGTTGATCTGAATCGTATTTCCTTCTGCTTATAATAAAACAAGTAAAGAGTTGAAACTTTCGCTTTTTCCCCCCCTCTGGGAGCAGATATGAAAGCTAGTTTATCCGTCTTTCCTTAACAAGCAGGACAATTATCTCTTTCTCTTTAAAAATGTTAGTAAAAAAAGTTAAAAGATTAAAAAAGTTCACATTTGTGTTGTCAAATTTCACTATGACCCTGACATTCTGTCTCTATCATATACTGAATGCAAGCAAAACTACAGAGCAAAATCACACTCTTTCTGATTGAACAAATCTATGAAGTGTCTGAAACAATGGATATCCGCGGCCCCAAATGGGCCCACCCCTTGGGGCTAAGCCCCCCTTTCTTAGAATCCTAGAAACGCCCCTGGCTCTCTCCTTTTCCCCCACAGAAACACCATCACCAAGTAACCTCTGCCGGCTTAACAAGGAGACCACAACCTTGCATTCTCTGTCTTTCACACACACACACACACAGACACACACCAACAGACACACACACACATGACAGGCACACACTGACACTCACACTGACACACACACACACACTGGCACACACACTGAGATACATACACACACTCACACACTGACACACACACAGTGGCGGTGCGTCAATACAGGGCGCTGGGGCGCCGCCCCCCTAAAATTTTGAGATGAAAAAAAAAAAAAATGACATGTCAAAAAACATTATGTATCAAATAATTAAAATAAGAAATGTACTGTTTTAACGTGTTAAATGTGTGCGGGAGACCGTAAACCCCTGTCAACAACCACTTAAATGTGACCATATATAATATATTGCCATTCGTTATCACTGAGAGAAGCCACTCCTCCCCGGGTGGGCGCCGGCCAAGTGGAAGTCAATTGGAGCCAGAAAAATGGGCAGAAATATTTGAGCAAGGACAGCTTCTCATTGGCGGATGACAGTTCGATCTGTGGGCGCAAATATTTGCGCCCCCAACCAATGACAGGGTTTCTTATATCATCGCGACTGGACTTTGTCGAATCAGAGCCCTTTTGAGATTCCCTCACATCCCATATAAGTATCACATATCTACGAGAGCAACAAAGCTAGCAGAGACTTTGAATCTGAGAGTATGGCGACACTGAAAACTCAGTAGTATCTTTTCGTGGAACACCTTTCAATCGACGATCAGATGTCGATAAGAAGAGACTGAAAGACATGGGATGCTAACGAATAAAAAAATTCAGCAGACATCACTGACAGGAGGACGTACGTCCGGAGCTTCGAGCACTGAGAGGAGGACGTACACCCGGAGCTTCGAGCACTGACAGGAGGACGTACATCCGGAGCTTCGAACACTGAGAGGAGGACGTACACCCGGAGCTCCTCCCCCATCCTGTATGCTAACCGGAGCTGGTTAGCTGGCTGATCAGTGAGTGATTTTTGTCTTCCCTGCCTGTTGTTCCAAAGTCCTGGGACTGAAACACTCTGAACTGCAACGGGGGTGAGGGAACTAGCTAAAGCACTTCACCCAGAAATGTACTAATCTTGCCGCAGCCATCTTAACCTCTTTAATGTGAATGTGTGGGCACCTGTTTTATTTGTTAACCTCTGAAACCCAACCCAATGTTTCCCAACCATTCTGCTCTGAACCTCTTATGCCCAAAGTAACAGTTTGTTGATAGTTGTTATTGGATAGTGTTGAGCACTGTGTGCTCTTGAAAGCAGTGTGTAAAGCTTTGTTTTTTTGAATATTGTACGAAAGACTCCGTCAGTAATGGCGTAACGCGTGTAGTGAAGGGACCGGTTATTTATTATTCATAGTTTATAATGATATGCCATAGTCAATAATTCCATCTTATTTATACCTAGTATAAATAAGATTTTATTTGTACTTTTCTAGCATGCCAGCATACCTGGTTAAGGACTCTCTGGTAGGGTAATGGCGGGAAGGTGTGAGATTGCTCTCACCCTCCCCCCCCCAGGTTGAGACAAAAGGGTCTATTTGGTAACACCCCTTAAAATTAGTGTATATAGCTAACTCTCTCAGAAGAAGCAGACAGATAAGCTAAGGTAAAACACTGTGAGTGAGTGTGTGACTTCAAGCCTCTGTCTCAACAATGTGTGGCCGCCATTGTTAAGAATAAACCTGGATCATGACTGACAAATCCATGACTGAGTCTTCCAATATATGGTAGTAAACTAATTACCATCAGTAGCTCCCTCAGTTAAGATTGACAGTTAGATATCAATACATTTCATTCGTAGCCAATTCCAGGGCTCTCAAGTGTCACGCATTGAGCATGACAGTCACTCATTTCGGTCTTTTGTCCCGCACTCCCACCACACATCGTATTTCAGTGATTCTTGAGACCTGGGACAAAACATGTCAGGGACATAAATCACAGTTTTTTTTATCTTAAAATGTACGTAATATATTTTAAAAGCCTCACCAAACTCATCAACAGGACTAGGGTAGCACAACAAAGTGTGTTTTGTTGTTGTCTAACATTTTGTTTTTATTCTTAATGATATGATATGTGACCAGTACCCACAAAAACCCATGTCCGAAAGCAGGTCACATCCATACCTGCCAACATTTGAGTAGCAAAATCCGGGAGATTTCAGCAGCGGCGGTGTGTGGCATGTTTTGAGGGATGGATAAATACACAACAACTGTATTTATCAACAACATAATGTATTTCATATTTATTATGTATGCATTCACAATGAATGTATTCGCAATCACTTATTTATTTTAACAACTAGCTATTCTGTGATACAGAATTGAGGAGAAACTATGAGATTGGAAACAAATCTCAGATTTTGCTATACAGTCTCGTAGAAGTCCTATATGGATCTATACAGAATAGCAGTTAAAAGGTAACTACTGTTTTGTAGTATTGTATATGTTTGTGGCTGACATGGCTGCCCTACGTGTTTTCTTAGATGGGCTGTACTTAAATACCCGGACTCTATTTTAATTTTCCTTGGAGATTTCAACCAAGCTAATCCCAGCCGTGAACTGCCCAAATACAGGCAGCATATTAAGTGTCCCACCAGGGACAAAAACACACTGGACCATTGCTACACAACACCTAAGAATGCATACCGCCCTGTTTCCTGTGCAGCTTTGGGACTTTCCGATCACTGCCTGGTTCATCTCCTCCCAAGCTACAGGCAGACACTAAAATCTGCAAAGCCGGTGGATAAAACTGTGAGGAAATGGACCAACGAGTCAAAACTGGAATTACAGGCCTGCTTTGACTGCACTGACTGGGGTGTTTTTGAGGCTGCATCCACGTCTCTGGACGAACTCACAGACACTGTGACGTCATATATCAGTTTTTGCGAAGGCATGTGTGTACCCACCAAAATGTACCGCATCTTTGATAACACTAAACCATGGTTCACAGCAAAGCTCAAGCAGCTTCGCAAAGCCAAAGAGGAGGCCTTCAAGAGTGGGGACAGGATCCTATACAACCACTCCAGATACACACTGACTAAAGGCCAAATTATGCTCTGTTTTAGACGTAACGCGTAAGCACGTAAGATACACAACCCCCCCTTGCGCGGTAAAATACCCCCCCCCCCCCCCCTTACGTGCTTAAGTAAGTCGCCCAAAATTCCTGACTATGCGATTAAAACACTACGGCCCTACACAGCTCGCAAAGGCTGTGATTGGCCGGCTACCACAGCCTTTCACACAGAGTCTCACGTTTCCGGGTTAATATCATACAGTCTTTTTTAGACCCAGACATTTTTTTAAATCATGAATACCCTGCAGACCATCTCACAAGCCTTTTCTTATGGATTAGGAACAAACATAACAGAAGAGGTCCGAAGACATGAACTCCTTTACAAATCCTCTTTAAACACTTATAATGACGCTCAAATTACCGCGAATATCCCATTCTCACCCGCGATTGTTTGGAGAGAATGTGGTCATTCACAAACAAATAGGTACTTTCATATTCATTTTCCGCCACTTGTGAGTCATGGTGATATCTTTCATTGAGTTTATATTGACGTGAATCCATCAATTGCACCAGCGAGTTTGATAGAATGAGCCCGGTCTGCTCATACAAAAGTTAACAAACCTGCCATTACCTTGTGGCCAGCACCATTGTAGTTACAAGCATTGACAACATGATGAGATTCTTTCGCCGTTTACCACCTCATCTTTGAACAATGTAACTCATAAACACATCGTTTTAAAGCCTGTCGCAGTCATTAAAAGATGTCAATAAACGAACTTTTGCGTCATGTGCTGTCTTTTTCGCCACTGGTACTGAATTTCCAACATTTGTATTTTGTGTAACACATGTATTCATAACATCAAGCCTTTCGCCCACTACACTTTCATGCTCCGGTAAGTTTTTTTCCTTTGTCCTGCTGCAATAAATAGGCTTACTTAACTCAAAAAAAAATCTACAGTTCTGGCGTCAATTTGCTTTGCAATACGCAACACGGCTCACAAGCCTTGCAACACGGCTCTGCGTCTAAAACGAACCTTAAATCAAAACTTGTCTAAAACAAGTTCCTTGTGTAAATTACGTGCTTACGCGTTACGTCTAAAACAGAGCATAATTCGGCCTTAAGGAGATCAGAGTGGCTAAGAGAAGTTAAACTCTGAAAAACTGAAAAACAGGTTTTCAGCTAACTGCAGGACATCACCAACTATAGGAGAACTGTACTGTTGAACTTTAAAGTTCAACCTTAGTGAAACTCCTCGTAGTAGCCTAATGCCTGATATGTTGACGGACGTCATTCTTACCGCCATGACCTGTTGTATGTAACTTGCACAGGTCTTAAAACTACTGTTTTGTAGTGTTGTATGGGCCATTCTACCAAATTGATGCAATGTCATGCCGGATATATTTTGAATTTTTTTATGGTTTATTCCCAAAACTTTGTCCGTATGTATATTGTACCATATCTAAAGTACACATATCTAGTAAAAGAACAGTCAAGTTTTATAGTGTATTTTCAGAATGTGTTGGAATGTTTTTCCTCTTCCAAAAATTGTCACTACCGAAACATCACATTTACTATAGTAAAAAAGTATTATTATTGACCTGTTCAGATTGTGTTTCCTTCCCTTCTCTGAAGAGTATTTTTACAAATATTTCTTGAAGGTTTTCACAATGAAATCCATAGAAATTAATTTTTTACCAAATTTTCAAGTTCAATTTAACTGTTTCGGTAGTGACTGCACTGTTTCGGTAGTGACTGCACTGCACCAAAATCATCCAAAAGGTGCTCTGGGCCGCCCTTTAGTCCACACAACACATTTATTTAAAAATTATGGGATTGAACTACTTACCATTTCATTTAGTCACTACCGAAATCATCTGGTCACTACCATATGTTTCGGTAGTGACTGTTTCGGTAGTGACAATTCTAGCTAACTTTAAGCATAAATGTTAATTGATGAATTGCCAACTGATTGTGCTCCCAATTCTTGATGATTAATTTCAGGTGTGTGTGTCATGTGACATTCTATATAAGCTGATGCACCTGCACAAATACATTGATTGAGTGTTTTCTCAGAAATGCTTCCAGCGTGTTATTTGTCCTCCCGAGTTTATAGAAGTGTATACGGTATATCTACCAGTCAAGCTCTGTTTAACAGGTTATGGGCCCAGATGCGTTTGACGTTTGTGCACAGAGATATCCGGCGTGAGTAGGCACCGAGAGACATTTGTTTGTGAGCGAGTTTGAATACGTGTCTCACGGATTGGAGTGCCAGCACCATGAGCGAACGTACAAGTTCACGTTGGTCTCGTCTTGTTTTTGACGGAGACGAAAAAAACTATGAACTGTGGGAGAATAAGTTTTTGGGCCATCTGCGGTTGCAGAAATTGAAGGACACAATTTTGAATCCACCAGCCGATGGCGCGGAAGAAAACGCACTGGCTGAGGATGCGGAGAAGAACGCGGAAGCGTACGCGGAATTGATCCAATTCCTTGATGACAAAAGTTTGTCTCTGGTCATGCGAGAGGCAGCGGATGATGGACGTGCAGCGCTCAGGATTTTACGCGACTATTATGCAGGCAAGGGTAAGCCCCGCATTGTATGCCTGTATACAGAACTGACGTCCTTGCAAAAGATGAGTTTTGAGAGTGTGACTGATTATGTCATACGCGCAGAGACTTCAATCACAGCACTGCGTAATGCTGGAGAGGTTTTAAACGATGGACTATTGGTTGCAATGATTTTGAAGGGGCTGCCAGAATCATTTAAGCCTTTTTCTATTTTTATCACTCAAAGTGATGAGACTCTCTCTTTTGCCGAGTTCAAGACTAAGTTGCGCAGTTATGAGAGCACTGAAAGTATGCATACAGCTGCGGCTGACGACAATGTCATGGGGGCCCGTGCGCATCCAAGTAGGGCTGCCCCATCAGGCAGGCCCGTCGCCAGACACTGATTTGCGGGGGGGCATTACGTTGCATTGGGGGGACACGTTTTTTTTTCTTTTTTTTTGTGACCCAGCAAAACTAGGGGGGTCTGGGGGCATGCTCCCCCATAAGATTTTTGGGAAAATAACCCTTTAAATAGTGTCCTCTAGTGGGTTTTAGGAGGAGAAATTAACACATTAAGATTTAAAATATGTGTAGCAAGTGGGCAAGAAGTGATAGGCACAGTTAGTCTCTCGCTATCTCTCTTTCTTTGTCAAACAATACTACGTCACTAATTGGGGAATGGGGTTCAATTGATTAGGCTACCTGAAATATTGTCCACAGGCTTATGTATAGACACCTGGGGTCCTAAAGCCGGTAGCTTGTCAACACCACTGGTTATCGCGATGTGTAGCAGAGGCACGGGTGCTTAGTGGAATCAACAGGTATGTCTGAGCAAAGGTTTCTTTACGTTCTTCCTTAACTGATGACTAGCTTGCTAAAGTGGCTACTTGTTAACCATTGTATAGGAGGGAAGACGTTGGCAGACCCGCTGAATGTGCTTGATGCATTGGCGCCGGAACCATAGAGGCCGCGGGGCCAATGGCCCCCCCACTTTTCGGGATTTTTTTTTTTTTTTTTGTATTGGTTGCACACGTCATTCCTAAGCCATTCATTGACATTACATTTCTGCTAACCTGAAGATACGCATAGTGGGGGGGCCATTAGAAGTGCCAGGCCAAGGGTATGCGGGCCCGTCGGTCTTCGAAATGTTCCACTCACGTCGGCATTGAGATTGAAAACATTACGGATGAACATGAACAGTTTTGTATTAATCTGAAAACACGTGCCTACATCAGCGACATGACAAACCGGGATGTATATAAAGTCATTAAAGTCTTACACTTCTTTACCATGGTGACCCTGGAAGAGTATCCATCCAAATAATAGCATGCTATATAAAGTAATCACACAAACATATTTGAAGTAATATTGACAACTTTTTTATATTTTAGGGATCATTTAATATTTTTTGAAGCTACCAACGATGTATTTTGGTGTATTTATTTTAAAATTGTGACTGGGGATTGTGGGATATGATATTGAACGTGTATTGCGTAGCTTAGGCAACCATTAAACAACCAAAAGTTAAACCTGAGCGAGTGATAGAGATGGAGTCGAATTCGAAATATAAACATAAAAGTGGATCTCAAAAACGAAAACAAAAAGAAAAATTGGACAAAGACAGGAATAAGTTGCCAAAAATCGGATTTTTCCCCCAAAGGATTCCTAAGGGGGAGATCGAAATTGAGCGGGAGCAAGAGAGATCTGAGGCAATAGATGGTAGCAGTAGCTCGCTGGCTAGCACCAAAGCTAGCACCAGCCCAAACATCAATGGAGAGGGTGGAAATATGGAAGAGAGCGAGGTAGATGAAAATATGGAAGAGAGCGAGGTAGATGCCATGCCAATCGTATCGACTCTCCTTGAGTATCCGACTGACACTGGACATTTTCCCTGAGAGTCTAGACTCAAATGTCAAACGTTATATAGTCTCCATGGGGTCATGCAAACCTACTGGCCCCTTCCCACGGAATACCGAGGATAACCGCTGCTTTACAAGAGCATATTTCGTTGCAAAACCAAGTCTGGCTTGGAGTTACCAAAGACATGGCTATGCTACTCACCCCAACTAAATGTAGCCCACTGTGAGCCCTGCTGGCTCTTTGCTTCGATGGAAGACAAATAACTGGCGAAATGTGTCCAGGATAATTCAGTTATGATGTAAGTAAGCACATTTTTATCTATATAAATGATCAGGTATTGCCTTTTAGTTTTTATTGTGTCTTTGGCCTTTTGGTGTGCAGTTTGGAGTTTGTTAATTTTGGTGCGCCGTCTCTAGTTTTTATTTGTTGTGGTGCTCTTGCAAGTCGTCTAATTTCTACTATGCCGTGGGCCAAATGACCTATAGCGACGTTTCCACGCTGTCTTTAAGTGTTTGGCTTAATTTTCAGTACCATGGTGAGAGACCTATAGTCAGTAATAACTCCGACACCTGTATACAACATGAGCATGGTACGCACTTCAAACTACATGAATTGGAACACATTGACTTAATAACAGGAAGGCTTACACACAAACCACACACATTTTTGATGAATACTGCACTGCGGTCCCACAACAACTCAAGTTCGAAGACGCGGCGCGGTCGGCAAGACCATAGACGTAGAATAGTTTCTTTTTGTATCAATGCCTCTGGGCAATACATATTATACCATTGGAAAGCCTGTTTTAATTTGTGCCGCATAAGGAACATGTATTTATAGGATGAGTAGCAGAGCTGAGTAGATGTAGGTTGCGTTCATGAAAATGTTGTCAAACTGCTTAGCGCCTGGCTGCCTGCATGCGCGCGATTGATATAGCAAAAATTAAGGAGAGTGACACATGCACGCGCATTTGGCCCCCCCACCACTGAAATCATTCCGGCGCCGCTGGCTTGATGTGCGTGTGAGGGAGTGACTCTGTGTATTGGTTGTGAGCAACAAGGTTCGTTATTGAACGTATCCGTGGTCTTTTACTCTTGTTTGTTGCATGATACGGCAATCCATGATGAAGTATTTATGTATCCTTCACTAGTGTCTACGGGGCATTGTTACCATAGCAGAGGGGGAATTCGTTCTCCAAAGCCATCAGCCCTACTGTTTCAAACGGTTTGGAAAGGTATGTGTTGACCTGAAACGTGTACTGTGTTGCGTACCAGCGGGCCATAGCGGCCATTCATTTTGCAGAGATAATGAGATAATTGATGAAAATGTAACGTAGCCTGTATTTAATGTATTGCTGTATTTAATTAATGTTCTGCCATTGCCTTTAACATGTGTGCTGTTTTTAAGGCTGTGAGATTAGCACAGCTGATTTTTGTGATTTGCCATTTACCAGCAACCTTTTAACCAGTGTTTGTTTTATGTGTTTACAGTGTACCCTCTTAGCTACACAGGGGTGCTAGTTGCTGTTCTCTTGTATGTTTGATGCATTGGTGCCGCTTGTATTTTGTTTATGGTATTGCGTTTGTTTATCTTCCTCTAGCCTATCGGCCTATGTAGCCTATGTGTAGGTACAATTGAGTCAACGTGAGCCACAGGCTAGAGTGGATTTATTTTCTCTTTTACTTTATTTCCAGTTCCTGTGTCCCCCCTTCCCCCTCCATAACTAATAGCCTCCGTGCCGATAAGGCCATTAGTATAGTAGCTTGAACAGCCGGTCTCTGTAGTTGTTTTTTTCACCCCTGTAGCCTACAGAGATTGCAGTGTGCATGTAGTGAACTCTTAATTGCCCTGTCACATATCACAGAGTGTCTTGAATATTGTAGTGCATTTCCTATAAATTTGAACACGTGTTATTTATTGTGCACAAGACCACGTGTGTTAGAGACCTGGCCTAAATTAAGATCCCCTAGTGGCCCATTGCCGAGGTGCCCCATCCCCCATATCGTGTCTATGTATTTTTGTATTACTTGTTTATCTGGTGACCAACCAACTCCACACTGAAGTGTGCTATTTATTAATAAAGACTCCTTTTGTACCTTCATAGAAACAACTGTTGTAATGGTGTTATTGAGTTCCCCTTGCTCTGAGATAATTTAACCCACTTCAAGGGGTGGCGTAGTCGACTGTACCCGAGAGGGCGCTACAATTTGGCGTAGTTCGGCAGGACGGCCTTCTATTTTGAACGTGTTGGTTGGTTGGTCCCATTTATTATAATTTTCTTTGCGGAACCTTTTGTAAAAGTGTGTGTGTGTGTGTGTGTGTGTGGTCGTGGTGTGTGAGTGTATAGAGAACAGCAACTGGCAATATGTCGGATGAGGAGAGAGAAAGAACGGCTTCAGAGCTGCAACAACTACGACAACGGATTACTCAGCTTCAAGCGGAAAATGAGAGACTGTCTAGTGCACCAGGGGATGAAACTGGCCGAAGTGGCAGGTCAAGCGGGCATTCTGCACAGCCAGCCCAGAGAGAACAGGCGTTCTACTTGCCCCGTGAGAGACGATGCCCTAAATTTTCCGGTTCTGCAGTAGCAGGGTTGTTATCTGTGGACGAGTGGGTAGAGGAGGCTGAGAGCTGCATAAGGTCAAGGTACATGGCTGATGTAGAAAAAGCATTGTTTTTATATGACCATCTTGAAGGTGAAGCCAGAACTGAAATCAAGTATCGGCCCGTAGCTATCAGGGAAAACCCTGTTGAAATCATTAAAATTTTAAAAGATGTATATGGCTGTAGTAAGTCCTATGTATACTGGCAACAACGATTTTTTGACCGAAAGCAGAGGGAAAATGAATCGTTGTTTGAGTTTTCGCATGTACTTATGGAACTTATGGAGAAGGTTAGGCAATCGAACAGAGATGCGATCACTAATCCAAACACTGTGCTCAGGGACCAATTTTGTGAGAATGTGCGTGACCACATGTTGAGAAGGGAACTAAAGCGGGCAGTGCGAGCCAATGAGAGTTTAACATTGTTGGATGTACGTCGTGAGGCAACCAGATGGGTGGAGGAGGGTCAGACAGGTCGTGAGCGGAGTCTTCGTCCTCCAGGGCGAGGCAACGAGACACCCTACACAAGTCAGTGTGAGTCTACTGTTGCTCAATCTTCCCAGAACACTTTGGTACAATCCTCTGAGATGGCCGAGCTTAAGGATATTGTCTTAAAACAGCAAGCCCAACTTGACATATTAGTCAAGCATCTTAGCCAACCTACCAGCAGGCCCTATGCCTCCCAGCCCCCTAGGGAAGGCCGGTTTAAGCGTACTCCTGATGGGCAGCCTATCTGCATTCGCTGTGACCAACCCGGACATATAGCCCGGTATTGTCAGACTGCTCCCTCTTCCCATAATAGTAGACCTGTCTCCCGTACGCTACCTGGTAATTCCATCAATCAGTCACTGCCCCGTGCCAGTAGTTCCAATAGCCAGGCGGGAAACTAGAGACCCCCAGTGTGCAGAGCCACACACTGGGAGGGAAGGTATCTGGCTTGGTGTTTTCTGCTTTTGACCAGTTAGTGGGGAATTGCCCAACTGTAGATGTAGTTATGGGGGTGGTAGTACCATGTTTGATCGACACTGGTTCAATGGTTACGACTGTAACCGAGAGCTTTTTCTGTAAACATTTTTTACACTTACAGAGGAAAGATTGCAAATGGCTGGGCCTTAAAGCAGCCAACGGGTTAGTCATACCCTACACAGGCTACATTGAGTTGGATGTGATGGTATTGGGACAGTGTATCCCAGGGAGGGGGATCTTGATCGTTAGGGACCCCACAGATACGACCTTTCACAACCGTAAGGCTGCCACTCCAGGTATTTTAGGGATGAATGTGCTTGGGGATTGCTATCGGGTCCTTTTTGAGCAGCATGGCCCACAGCTATTCCACTCTCCCCCTGTTAAATCGGCGGCCCCCGCCGCCTCCCGAGCCCTCAGACATTGCGAGAAGATCAAGGCCATTCTCAACGCCTCCCAACCTTTTAAGGTTAAGATCCAGGGGAAGTCTCCCATTTGTATTGGAGCTGGCGCTCTCACCATGGTAGCTGTTACATGTCCACAGGTAGATTCCACTGATTTTCTGCTTGAGCCATTGGATTTTGAAGATGGGCAGTTGCCCGAAGGCCTTCTGGTGTCTCCCACTCTCGTCTCTGCAAAAAAAGGCCTTTTATATGCCCCTGTTGTTAATGTAGGGAGCACTGAGGTGTGGCTACCCCCTCGACGGGTTATCGGGACTGTGCAAGCAGTGATGGCCACCTCGGCTGGCGTTAAAGGCATTGAGTTTGAGTCCTCATGGGAGGAGTGCTGTGCCTATGTCTCTGCCCAGAAGGTAGCCCCATGCTCCCAAGTCCCTGATCAGGTCATTCGTGACCTTGAGGGGCTGACTCCAGCACAAGCTTCCAAGGCTAAAGCCCTCTTCGCACAATACGAGGACATCTTCTCCAAGGGTGATGAGGATTTGGGCTGTACCTCCTTGATGGTCCATGAGATTCCCTTGATTGATGATGCCCCTGTTCGACAGCCTTACCGCCGTTTACCACCCTCTCAGTACGAGACTGTGAAGGCGCACATCCAGCAGCTCCTGGATAGTAAAGTCATACGAGAGAGCAGCAGCCCTTATTCGTCCCCCATTGTCTTGGTGACCAAAAAAGATGGGAGTTTGCGTCTGTGTGTAGACTATAGGCAGCTGAATTCCCAAACCCGCCGTGATGCCTACCCCCTCCCTAGAATAGAAGAGTCCTTGGATGCCCTCTCAGGAGCAAAATGGTTTTCCACCATTGACCTTGCAAGTGGCTACCATCAAGTCCCTGTCGCTGAGAAGGATAAAGCAAAGACTGCCTTTTGCACCCCATTTGGCCTCTTCGAGTTTAACCGAATGCCATTTGGGCTCTGCAATGCTCCAAAGCAGGGCCTGAAGGTCAAGCTGTCTAAGTGCCGGTTTTTCCAACCCCAAGTGAGCTACCTGGGGCATGTTGTGTCTGCTGAGGGTGTGGCCACGGACTCTGCCAAGATTGAGGTAGTGAAAGAGTGGAGACGTCCAGGTCACCTGGCCGAACTACGGTCTTTCCTTGGTTTCGCCAGCTATTACCGCAGATTTGTGGAGGGTTTCTCTAAGCTCGCAGCCCCTTTGCACCATTTAGTGGGGAAGCTGAGTGGGCCAAGACGTAAAGGCAAGACCCCCCACGTCCCTTTGACGACATCGTGGGACGATGCCTGCGAGAGGGCATTTCAGTCTCTAAGGGAGAGGCTAGCCACTGCCCCTGTCCTAGCTTATGCAGACTTCCAGAAGTCTTTCGTCCTTGAAGTAGATGCCAGTCATGGTGGCCTAGGGGCCATCCTTTCCCAGGAACATGATGGAAAGGTACGCCCAATCGCATTCGCCAGCAGGGGGTTGAAGCCAACCGAGAGGAACATGGACAATTACAGCTCCATGAAGTTGGAACTCCTTGCATTAAAGTGGGCTGTTACTGAGAAGTTCAGAGAATACTTACTAGGGAACCATTTCACCATCCTGACCGATAATAACCCTTTAAGTCACCTACAGACTGCTAAACTGGGAGCAGTTGAACAGCGCTGGGCCTCTCAGTTGGCATCATTCAACTTCACGATCAAGTACCGCCCGGGAAAAAATAACCAAAATGCTGACGCATTGTCCCGGCAATACCTTGAGCGATTTGCCATTGGCACGGAGGTCCCACTGCTGGGGGCATGGTCAGGTACCTTCGAGCGAGCTACCACAGACTGCCAGTGCCAAGAAGTGGTGGCTCTACCAGGCCACACACCCAGAGACCTACGGCTACAAGAGGCAGACTCTGTGATCGGGCCAGTGTGCAGATACCATCGGGAAGGGAGACGGCCACGGGCTGATGAGCGGGAGGCATTGTCTATTCCCAGCAAAGCACTGCTGCGCCAATGGGACCGCCTGGTCGAGGAGGAAGGGGTGCTGTACCGCCTAATCCATGCCCAGGGGGGGGGTCCAGAGGTATTTCAGTTGCTGATTCCCCAATGCCTAAAGGAAAATGTCCTTCGTAGTGTCCATGACCAGCAGGGCCACCAGGGAATTGAAAGAACCCTCCAACTTCTGCGGGCCCGCTGTTTCTGGCCAAATATGGCCCAGGACGTTGAAAGATGGTGTCAGCAGTGCCAGAGATGTGTGCTGGGAAAAGCATGGCACAAAAATAAACGTATTGAAGACATCTGCTGAGATTTTGTTTTGGATGCGTGTGAAGCAGGACCCTGACCTGGGAGAGAAAGCTTAGCTTAGTTACTACCCTTTGCATCCACATAAATGTGAGGACTCATTCTCTGCAACAGACTGCATTTAGCTTTACGCTTTGCTGGATCCATGGCATTCTTTCAGTAGCTACTGCTAGTAACTCTCTGAGACTGGGTGCACACATTAGAATGTTTCATGTTTGGAACATTAACGTTCCTTGAAGACACCTCTCAAGATCGCGTGATAACAATATAAACATGAATTAATACCCCATTCAAATCGGACAGCTTTTTGTCTGTATTTCCAAATATATTGCGTGCAAAATATGCATTTTAGATGTTTATTTTACAAAATGAAAATTCTGTACACCAAGAGAAAAGTCAGTGAGAGCACTCGAGCTGGAGCCGAGCCGCACTTCAGGTTCGCCACCCCTGGCCTATGGTATTATTAGTAGTAGTACAGGTAAACTTTTCACCTATAATCCAACTCCGGTACAAAAAGGTGACATACTGTATTATTTAGAATATCACAAGCTAATAAATAAGCCAGCTGAGCAGGTAGCCAACCAAGCAAACTTATAATACAGTGACACAAATTTTAGGATGGATGGTAACAATCTACAGAACAGTAACGTAACGTAGCAGTGGGGATACCTGCTAGTAACGTTATATTTCAAGGGATGTGTGTGCATGTTGCTGCTAGTATTTCACAGTCACTGTTGACACAATGTTGATCCTCAGGGGCGGCCCTAGCACATTTGGCGCTCTAGGCGAGCTCCACTCCTGGCGCCCCCCCAAATAATATTTTTTTTTCCCCCATGAAAACGGAATTGTAACTTTCAAATGCTATTTTGCCCTGAAAGACTGCATTTCTTTCACATAAACACAACAACGAGCGCAACGATGAACAAACATTAACTGAAGAACAATATCACTGAGAAAATGTCAGGCCTGTGCTGAACTAGGCTCCAGCCACGCCCCCCTGTTCAACTGTTTATTGACAAACAAACCGGTTGATCTCCGTGGAGAGTGTGCGGGCTAGAGTGTTCTATGGCAGTGGTTCCCAAACTTTTCTGGCTCACGGCACCTCTAAACATATCTCTCTCCATCCACGGCACCCCTATTTTTTTGTCATATTTGTACTTTATGCCATTTGATTTAACCTTGTGATGTGTTGAATAGGCTATAACTGCTTTTATTAAAGGCATTACATTGAGAAGGTGAGGTTTATCTCATTTTTGTCATATTCAAATTAACTGTTCAACTGACAGCCTTTGCCTCAGGTGTAGGAGGGATTGTGGACATTACAACACGGAGGTCCTGTTCAACTGACAGCCTTTGCCTCAGGTGTGGGAGGAATTGTGGACATTACACTAATTAAACTGGCTAGCTCGCTCGACCAAAATGAACGTTGTTATGATTACTTCAATTTGTATTTCATGACACATCGAAAAGTACGCAAATTGCAGTACAGATTAACTTGAACTGATGTTTAGACTGAATGGCAATAACAAGAAACATCACAAGTCACTGTCTAGCTAGCGTTAGTTAGGTAACTTTCATTGATAAGGTACATCATTTCTTCTCCTTTGCACGTTTCTATTCTTCCTTTCTTTCTTCTTAAATTGCGCCCCTGATGGCTTTAGCCTCTTCACTAGGCACACACACACACTCTAACCAACACCAAGGAGGTTCGTACCCCTTCCGTTTTCGATTTTTGGCTAATTTTACCCTAATGTTAGATTTATTTTTTTAATGTCAACATTTTGGTTGGAGATATGTAAGGGGGCGCAAAAAAAAAACTGGGCGCAGTTTTTTGCGTCCCCTTCTGAGTGGCGCCCTAGGCGCCCGCCTATACCGCCTGTAGGAAAGACCGCCCCTGTTGATCCTGATGTAATGCTATGGCTTTTGTATCAAATCGCCAGGTTATTGCGCTCAGGTTGTGCCTTGTGCATACCTTGATAGCGTATCATAGGCTACCTAGTGATAGCGAATTTCGGTAGCTAGCTAACTGCAAGATGCTTCATTTACACATGTGTGTTTGCAGCTAACTAGCTGTCTAGCGAAATACGCTATCGCTAGGTATGATAACTATCGTAACTGAATGGGGTCTCCCACACTGTTTAATCCACAGCCGGCACCTTTCCTCCTGTGTTTTGGACTTTGAAAATGCGGGGGGAAACGACGCCTCCATGGTATCTCTCAGGGTAGCCTACCTTGTGTCAGATCTAGAAGTCCACTAGGCACAATGTTTAACTATGCTGCGCAGCTCAGACCTCAAAGTTGTTCGACCCTACTCTCTCTCTAAGGTAGGATTGAACGAGGGCCTTTCTAGGAACGAGTTTCGCGAACGGTCAATCGGTATAGTCCGCGATTATTTGCATTTTCATTTTTAACTTGTATTAGGTGACTGACAGGCTCGTTCGTCAAGGGCGGGCCCAACCGAGTCTCAGGGCGGTCCCGGCCCCCCAAGGCCCGCCCATAGCGACGGGTCTGCCATCAGGTGCAAGTGCGCGCAGAACCGAGAGCGGGGACATTGTGTGTTTCCGTTGTGGCCAGAGAGGTCACAAGGTAAGAGACTGTCAGCGTGGTCAACAGTGGTACAGCCAGGGCGAGAATAGCGCACGGCGAGGAGGATGGCGACAGCGGCAGCAGGACAACGCTCGCGGAGTGTCCGAGGAGACAGATGACAGCACCTTCGCGTTCAAGCTTGTGACCAGCGAGCCAGGAAGCAGTGTCACCAGAAAGGGCCTGATGGTGGACACCGGTGCGACGTCACATATCATCACTGACTTGGCGAAGTTCAAGAGCTTCGATGACCGATTCCAGTCCGAGACGCACTGCGTGGAGCTGGCCGATGGCACAAGCTGCATGGGGGTCGCGGAGCGCAGAGGAGACGCCGACGTGTGTCTGGTCGACAGCAGGGGGCGCTGCCGCATTTCCACACTGAAGCGGGCGCTGTACATCCCCTCGTATCCCCAAGACATCTTCTCCGTGAGAGCTGCAACTTCGAATGGGGCAACGGTGATCTTCAAGGAAGGAGAAGATGTATTGCAGTACAGAGACGGTACGAACTTCCTCATTCATGAGCATAACAGACTGTTTTATTTGCCGACTGTGCCAGTAAACAATGACTCTGATGATAACTGTATGAGCTGTCATGATATTCAGACGTGGCACGAGATTTTCGGGCACTGTAATTTTGATGATGTCATGAAGTTAGAGAATGTTGTGAATGGAATGTCAATCAGGGGTAAAGCATCCAAATCCATGACATGTGAAGTGTGTACTCAGGGCAAGTTCACTCAGAGCAGGAACAGGAAGCCTGATGTGAGGGCCAAATCAGCCTTAGAGCTGGTTCACACTGACTTGGCAGGCCCCATTGACCCAGAGTCCAAGGAAGGGTATAGGTATGTAGTTTCCTTTACTGATGACTATTCGAGTGCAGTATTTGTGTACTGTCTAAAGCACAAGAGTGACACTGTAGAAGCCACAGAGCGGTTTCTAGCTGACACAGCCCCATATGGAAAAGAGAAGTGTATCAGGTCTGACAATGGTACTGAGTTCACAGGGCAGGGTTACCAAGCCCTACTGCGTAGGAATAGAATAAGACATGAAACATCAGCACCATACTCACCACACCAGAATGGCACTGCAGAGCGTAACTGGAGAACCCTTTTTGACATGGCTAGATGTATGCTCTTGGAGAGCCAGTTAGCCAAGGAGCTATGGCCGTATGCAGTCCAGACAGCAGCAGTGGTGAGGAATAGATGTTTTAACAACCGCACCAGAGAGACACCTTACTTTATGCTGACAGGAAGGAGACCTAATGTCTCCAGGATGCAGAAGTTTGGTACTGTGTGTTACGCCTATAGGCAGGACAGGAAGAAGCTAGAGTCAAGGTCTGACAAAGGCATCTTTGTTGGTTATGACAAGAACAGTCCAGCCTATATGGTCTACTACCCTGACAGCAGGAAGGTGATGAAGCACAGACTGGTGAGGTTCATGTCCTGTGTTGAGGGACAGCAGACTGATGACATGTCAGACGATGACAGTGGTGTGCAGTCTAGCACAACCAGACCTGATCCTGACAAACCTGAGCAGAACGACATCCCAGAGGCTAGGCCAGGTCCAAGCCAGATAGCCCTACAGACAAGTGAGGTCAAGCCAGAATCCCAGTCTCCACGGAGATACCCTGCTAGAGAGAGGAGGAGGCCAGACTTCTATGGGATAGATAGTGATCAGGTTCAGATCAACATTGATTATTGCTACAGGATGGTTTGTAATGTACGGATGTACAGAGATGCTGTGACTTTATCCAACTCAAGAGAGTGGGTAGATGCAATGGATGAGGAGATGAAGGCACTGAGGGATAACAAAACATTTACTCTGACCACCTTACCTCCGGGCAAGAAAGCAGTGGGGGGTAGATGGGTGTATACTCTCAAAACCAATGTTGATGGATCTGACAAGTACAAGGCCAAAGGGTACAGTCAACAGATGGGTGTAGACTATGGAGAAACGTTTTCTCCTACTGCTGACCTAACTAGTGTGAGAGTTTTGATGCAGAAAGCTGCCCAAGAGGATCTGATCCTACATCAGATGGATGTTAAGACTGCCTACCTACATGCACGAAATTGATTGTGAGATTTATATGGAACAGCCAGAGGGTTATGATGTAAAATCACAGACAAATGAGAAGATGGTGTGTAGACTAGAGAAGTCACTATATGGGCTTAAACAATCAGGTCGAAACTGGAACAAAATGTTGCATGACTATCTATGTGAAAACATGTTTGTACAGAACCCAGCCGATTACTGTGTTTATGTTAGAGAAACCGAACATGACAAGGTGATCATACTGATCTGGGTTGATGACCTGGTTATTGCAGCCAGTGATGAGAGAGCTTTAAAAGCAGTTAAAGAGATGCTTACTGTGAAGTTCCAGATGAAAGATTTGGGCAGACTGAAGACATTTCTTGGTATCACTTTTAATCAGTGTAATGGATGTGTGACCATGTCACAGCAGAGTTATGTTGACAAGCTACTTGACAGGTTTCATATGCAGGATTGTAAACCCAGGTCGACACCTTGTGAACTAAAGCTGTATTACACTGATGATGATAAGCTAGATGACCCCAGAAAATACAGAGAGGCAGTGGGTAGCCTTATCTACCTAACCTCATGCACCAGACCTGATCTGAGTTTTGTTGTAAGCAAACTGTCACAGCATTTCAGTGAGCCGACAGAAGAGCAGTGGACAACTGTTAAGCATGTACTGAAATATTTGAAGGGCACAAATGACAAAATGTTGTGTTACAGAAAATGTGATGGGCTAAGGTTGTTTGCTTACAGTGATGCAGATTGGGCAGGTGATGTAACGGACCGACGCAGTACTACTGGTTATTGTGTTAGTCTGAGTGAAAATGGTCCTCTGATTTCTTGGAAGACTAAGAAGCAGCCAACTGTAGCACTGTCAACTTGTGAGGCAGAGTATATGGCTTTGGCCGCCACCACACAAGAGTGTCTTTACTTATCTCAACTGCTTGAACATCTTGATGACTGTCTGTATGATGTACCTAAGATTTTTGAAGATAACCAAGGTACAATTGCATTAGCCAAGAATCCAGTCAGCAGACAGCGATGTAAGCACATTGATATCAAATACCATTTTGTGAGATGAACTGTTAATGACTGTAAAGTTTGTTTGGAGTATTGCCCCACAAACCAGATGGTAGCTGACCTGATGACAAAACCAGCTACTAAAGCAAAGCTACTGACTTTTTCCATGTTCCTGTTTGGAGTATAGCCAGTTAGGTGCAGTTGGTTTCCATGTTTGTTTGTTTTAGTTTTTTTGTTTTGTTTTATGATTTATGCTTGTCAATAATGTGTGATCAAGTGGGGGTGTTAATTGATGAATTGCCAACTGATTGTGCTCCCAATTCTTGATGATTAATTTCAGGTGTGTGTGTCATGTGACATTCTATATAAGCTGATGCACCTGCACAAATAAATTGATTGAGTGTTTTCTCAGAAATGCTTCCAGCGTGTTATTTGTCCTCCCGAGTTTATAGAAGTTTATACGGTATATCTACCAGTCAAGCTCTGTTTAACAATAAATAAAGAATTCTAGCATGCACACAGCTTGCAAACACATCTTTGAAGAGGTGAACACACATACAAACACAAGATTTTGCATGAAACCCCAAAAGGTTTAAATTGAAGAAAACATGCGTTTCGGTAGTGACAATTCTTAAGGTTACACGTCGATTTTCAGACTTTGGAACACATTTATATAAAAACTATGGGATTTAGCTACTTACCATTCAACCATGAGGGACAGAGATGCAGTGTCACTGCATGGTCAAAAATGCAGAGTCGTGGCTAAAACACAGGCTCAGCCAATGGACTAAAACTCTTGTGTTTCGGTAGTGACATAAAAACTAGGGACATGATTTTTTGAGTATAGTAAATTGATTTAAAAATTAAACCCACAATAAATCTAAATATTCCATGTTCTGTTTCAATCCAATCATAAAGATCTTTGAAATTAAATCAATGAAAAAAATCTAAAAAAAATTGAAAAGTGTTATTTAAAGGCACTGAAATTTAGATGTCAGGGTTGGGGACAGCTACTTCCCAATAGAAAGTACCCTATAAATGATGATTTTGTATGTATTTAGCTTATCACTATCTCATGTAATGCATTGGATTTATATAGACCATAACATTTTCTAATTAAATATCTATGCCTAAATACCTAATTGTTTTGTAAAGAGTTTTTATTGTTGAGAGACTGCATATTACACAAATTCGGTAGAATGGCCCGTATATGTAGGTGGCTGACTGCCCAATAGATCCTATACAACCAGGCCAGATACACACTGACAAAGGAGATCAGAGTGGCAAAGAGAAGCTAAACTCTGAAAAACAGGTTTTCAGCTAACGACCCTGCATCAGTGTGGAGAGGCCTGCAGGACATCACCAACTATAGGAGAACTGTACTGTTGAACTTTAAAGTCCAACCTTAGTGAAACTCCTCGAGGCATTGCCATGTGGAATGCAAAGTAGCCTAATGCCTGATATGTTGACGGACGTCATTCTTACCGCCATGACCTGTTGTATGTAACTAGCACAGGTCTAACTACTGTTTTGTAGTGTTGTATATGTAGGTGGCTGACTTGGCTGCCTTAAGTGTCTTTTTAAGATGGGGTGTACTTTGAAGCAGGCTTAGTGAAGTAAATGTTGCAAGATAAGAGAGCGCTCAAAGTGCTGTTATTCAAACTAGTTCTATTTTCTGTAAAAAAAAAAAAATTACCATACTGAGTGTCCCCTCTGAGGAGGCATTACTATGTGGAATGCAAAGCAATGCCTTAATCAGTCTAGCCAGCTGACTAAAGCGCTCACCTTTCCCTTCAAGGCCCCAGAGTCTGCCCACTCTCTGTTCCTGAGGTAACTCCTTGCTGTTTGCAACCTAGTTATCAGTCAGTTCCTCTCTCAGCTTATCAGTATCAAGTCTCAAATGAGGAAACAAGCACCCTAGCCTTATCACTACTCAGTATGCACATATTTGTTAACATCTTATTAGGGTGACTTAAAAAATTATGAATGTACTTAATTCTTATAAAAATCTTTGCTCAGTTAAGTGACTTAAACGCAATAGCCTGTGCAGAAAGATCAACTGCCCAATAGATCCTATACAACCAGGCCAGATACACACTGACTAAGGAGATCAGAGTGGCAAAGAGAAGCTAAACTCTGAAAAACTGAAAAACAGGTTTTCAGCTAACGACCCTGCATCAGTGTGGAGAGGCCTGCAGGACATCACCAACTTTAGGAGAACTGTACTGTTGAACTTTAAAGGTCAACCTTAGTGAAACTCCTCGAGGCATTGCCATGTGGAATGCAAAGTAGCCTAATGCCTGATATGTTGACGGACGTACACCCGGAGCTCCTCCCCCATCCTGTGTGCTAACCGGAGCTGGTTAGCTGGCTGATCAGTGAGTCATGCGTTTTTTGTCTTCCCTTTAGCATACTCTGCATCAGCTTAAAACTCCTTGAAAGACTGATCCTCAACCGCATCTATGACACCGTTGATGAGAACCTCCCTAAGGAACAAGTCGGTTTCAGAAAAGGCTACTCTACCACTGACCAAGTTGCCTGACTTACTGAGGATATCAAAACTGCATTTCAATGCAAAGAAAAGGCTGGTGCAGTATTTGTAGACCTGAGTGCTGCATATGACACCATATGGCATCGTGGCCTTGCCTTGAAGCTGCTACAAACAATACCAAGCAAACACATGGTAAAACTTATCATGCAGATGACGACAAACAGATCCTTCACACTGCACATCGACCATCAAAAAAAACAAAAGAAAATGCTAAAGAATGGCGTGCCCCAGGGATGTGTTCTAGCTCCAATCTGCTTCAACATCTATACCTCTGATTTACCAAAAACAAGCAGCAAAAAATACACCTATGCAGACGACATCGCACTCCTTACTACCGGAACTTCCTTTAGCTCACTAAATGACACCTTAACTGATGATCTTACCAATCTGAACAAATACTTTATCAACTGGCGACTGAAAATGAATGAAACCAAAACTGTCAGCAGCACCTTCCATCTTGCCAACCGACTAGCCAACATCCAACTAGAAGTCAAATGTGCAGGAAACATCATCCCATTTGAAAAGTCACCAAAATACTTGGGTGTTACTCTGGATATAACCCTCACCTATAAACAACACCTCCAGCAAGTCAGAGCCAAGGTGGAAGCAAGAAACTGCCTCATTCACCGTCTCTGCGGAACCTCGTGGGGAGCAAGTTTCCCTGTACTCCGGACTGCTACTCTAGCACTGGCCTACTCAACAGCAGAATACTGTGCACCTATTTGGTGCAAATCCACTCACACCTCCAAGCTTGACACAGCCCTCAACCACAGCATGCGGATAGTTTCAGGATGCATAAAATCTACACCAACCTCATACTTACCAATCCTCAGCGGAATCCCACCACCAGCAATCCGTCGTGAAGCAGCCTGCCTCAACCTTGCACAGAGAGCTCAACGCAGAGCCAGCCACCTACTCCACCACGACATCAACTCAAATGACCCACCACCACGCCTACTGTCGAGGGAACCAATCTCTGCAAGACTTCGGGGCCTGCTGCATGAGGCAAATGGCCAGCCACCTGGGTCCTGGACCATCACACAATGGACCAAACAGTGGGGCCAAGCCAACACCAAGCTACATGGCTACATCGAATCACCGTCCACAAGGCCTGCAGGACACAACCTCAACCGAAAATCTTGGGTACGACTTAACAGATGCCGGACAGGACATGGACGCTTCAGAGCCAACATGCACAGGATGAACCTTTGTGATGCCCCTGACTGCCCCTGTGGAGCCCCAGAGCAAATGGCTGACCACATCATAAACGACTGCACCAAGTACCAGTGCCCTGGTCTCCAGGCACTGTCTACCCTGAACAGCGAAGCACTGGCATGGCTAGAGGACACAAGCTTAGTCATTTAACTGTATTGAAATGTACTTTGTGCCATACGAATATATACTGTATATATAATGTCTTCCCTGCCTGTTGTTCCAAAGTCCTGGGACTGAAACACTCTGAACTGCAACGGGGGTGAGGGAACTAGCTAAAGCACTTCACCCAGAAATGTACGAAGCACGAATCTTGCCGCAGCCATCTTAACCTCTTTAATATGAATGTGTGGGCACCTGTTTTATTCTGTTAACCTCTGAAACCCAACCCAATGTTTCCCAACCATTCTGCTCTGAACCTCTTATGCCCATAGTAACAGTTTGTTGATAGTTGTTATTGGATAGTGTTGAGCACTGTGTGTTCTTGAAATAAAGCTTAGTTTTTTTGAATATTGTACGAAAGACTCCGTCAGTAATGGCGTAACGCGTGTTGCTACCTCCGCTAAGATTGACAGTTAGATATCAATACATTTCATTCGTAGCCAAATCCAGGGCTCTCAAGGGTCACGCATTGAGCGTGACAGTCACTCATTTCGGTCTTTTGTTACGCACTCCCGCCACACATCGTATTTCTCACGCTGAAAAAAAAAACCTGGGCTATTTAATGTGCCGCAGCGCGCAAACATGACCTGGCCGCGCTGCCCTCACCATGGAGGAATCAGTCTCACCGACTCCCCTGCAGTTCTGCCGTGAGGTGCCACTTATCAGCCAATAAAAAAAAAAGAAATGGGCTACATAATAGCCGAGCAGTAAAAAAAGGCATATTTTGTATCTGTTGTATCTGGGTAAGATTTAATCCAGCAACCAATGAAAATAAAGCATCCTGGAATTGAGCGCAATTGATCTTCCGAAAGTTTCGTTCACCTGAGGAAACCACTGGAACTCCGAGCATCACTCTTCTACAAGGAGTAAGTCGTCTCCTGTTTTAATGTTACGACAAATTCACAATGGTTTGACACAAGCAATGCCAACTTGAGTGCAGTTCAATCTTTTTACTTTCTTAACTTTTGCATTTCATGCAGTTATAAGATGAAGTGTCTTTCAGAAGTTTCTGAGTTTGGGGATTTGTTGAGTAGTTATGATTTTATTTAAGATCAACAAAGGGAGGCTGTCAATGGATAGTCTGATGTTACAAGGAAGTATCAGAGTTATTATAGTCTTAGCTCTCCCAAAGGTTTACCTCCCATTTTCTGATGTCTCAATGATTGAGCATGGCCATCATTGAGGAGCAGCATACCCTTGGCAACTTGCCACTATTTTGGGTTTTCATTTCTTCCTCCTTCTGCAAATTATGACAGGTGCCACAGTTGTATGTGCAGGTTGTGTAATGCTTCTTCAAAGTGTTCTTGGTAATGCTCAAACTCGCAAAATGGCAGATTTACGACGTTTGTATGCCTTTGTCTGTGATTTGACCCATCCAAGTACGCAAACTTTGCAAAGAAAATTATAAATATACTGTAGGCTTGTTTTGCTTTTTCAATAACCTTGTAGTATGTCTTCTTGTCCTGTCTTACTTACACCCCATGGCCTTCAAATCAAAGTCTTCTAAAACAAAATGCTTTTCAGTTATTTTTGTCTTTTTCCAAAGGTCTATAGACATTAAGACATTTCCCACAATGCCACAATGAATGTGAATGACCTCAGCATCAGAGATGTCTCACCTCATGACTGGCACCTATCTTCCTGCATAGTTACTGAGATAGAGAACACGAAGTGACACAAGGTCTACGGGTGGGGTGGTATAACGTGACTTAAAGCACTTTGAGCAATTTGATTGAGCCCTTTCTTTGTTCTAGCACACTATGTTCTCACAACCCCTTCTTAATATTTTACATGATATGTTTTGCACTACAACATTTTCCATTAACATTTTTCTTATACACTAGATTACAAAACATATAATATAATACTGCGAGAATTAAACCAAATGTTTTGACATTAAAACAAATTACTGGCCAAGCATCTTATTACATTTCTGTAAAAACATATTGGTTACATTACATAAATTGACATATGAGGTAGATGAATGCAATGAGTGATTCATGACATGATAAATCAAGTAAGGATGATTCACAGTGAAAGTTAAACAAATAGCCTGAAGGTAGAGGGGACAGAGTATGGTTAGGGTTATCGTGATTTGTATCCAGATAAACCACAGCTCCTGGCAACTTGCGGTTGTTTAACACGTTTGACAGACCTCTGGCGTCAGAGCGCTCCTGTAACAATATGGCGGCGACGCGTTTCGCCGAGGCAACGGGCTGAAGCAGTGGAGGCGGCGTCTACGTAGGCTATACATGTCTATGGTTGAAGCAGGTTGAACTTTTCGAGAGGCAATGCATGCGTCAGCCAATCATATTGCCTTTCATGCATAACTGACAGCACAGGCACTAGCCAATCATATCCCGTATATGCTCACGTCTACAGAGCGGCAAACTAAAAAAAGTTTCTGAAAAGGTCGCGAGACGAATTCTAAATGTAAAACCTTTTTTTCAAGCCATGCTCCCTCTGTCCATAAGGGAATCCCTGCCCCCAGTTCTGACATTAAACTATATAAGCCGGTAATGGTTTTGCATGTAGGCCTATCTAACGATAACATGTTCGAACATTCAGCCAATCAAATTTGCATATAAGATATTTCAAATGTATGCAACATGTATTGCACAATAATATGCTCTGACATGACCGGAGAATGTCTAGAGGCGACTAGTGTAGGCAAAAAGTCAACGTGTAAAACGAGTTCCAGCTCTCGACTTCTTCTGAAGAACCAAAGAGGGAGTTTTACAGGCGTGTGACCCGGTATTTCTGAAATATGGATTTACGTATTGCGTGAATGGTGAGCACCCGCCGTTGTGTGTACCATGCAACGAAATACTGGCCAATGAAAGCCTGAAGCCTTCGAAATTGCAGATACATTTTGAAACAAAGCAGGCCAACTGTCTATAAAGATAATTACTTTTTTAACGTATGAGCCAAAACCTCGAGGCATCCCCCCCCCCCCCCCCCCCCAAAAAAAAAACATTTTTTTTTTTAACCTCGCCATCACTGTTTAGGTCTCCTACCGGCTAGCTCAGAGCAAAACGTCCCATACGGTTGCAGAAGTTGCCATCGTTTTGTGCACTGCACTCATAGGTGAAAAAGAAGCAGCGAACTTAAAGACAATTCCCGTGACAAACGATACTGTTCATGTGAGGATATGTGACATGCCAAATGATGTTGAGCAGTAGCTCACTGAACGTCTCTGCACTTTTGACTATATCGCCTTACAACTCGATGAATCCACAGACGTGGCTAGCCATGCCATTCTCTTGGTTTACGTGCAGTATGTTCGGAATGATGACTTTGAAGAGCAGTTCTTATTTAATTCAGATTTGCCAACATTTACCACTGCAGGCAGCAGAGATTTTTTTCTGCAATGGACACAAACTTTATCTCAATCAGCTCTCCTGGTCAAAGTGTGTTGGTGTGACAACGGATGGGGCAGCCTCGATGACAGGAAAACATTCAGGGATCTCATTTACTATTTGAACATGTCCATTTCTCATTAAGTAGTTGAGCATGTAAGTAAGGATTTCTTATTTTAAAAAATCAACATTACATAAGTCCTGTGATAAGTGGAACATGTTAGTACATCTCTGACTAAAAAGGTGAACATGTAAGTCCATGGATTCTTCTTAAGAAGTTGAACATGTAAGTTCATAATTTCCTATTAAAAAGTTGAAAATGTATGGCTAAAGTCCATTTTTGTTCAAAGAAGTTCAGAAGTCCATGATTGCATAACTGATCCTGACTTTAAACAGTTGCATGTGTTTCCAATGGTTAAACAGTGGTAGAGTATTAGTAGTGGTAGTAATCATAATAATAAAATAATAATAGCCTACAATTGTTAAATTATTGGCCTGATGATTCATGCTGATTATTAATTGTTGGGTCGCAACTGCACTGTTATCTAAAAATGTGGGTCATGGAGCAAAAAAGGTTGAGAACCACTGCCGTAGATGGTCGTATTTGTATCTACAAGTTGGTTGTTTGACTTTTTTTTGGTTAGATTTTTAAAAGTTACCGAGAAATAGACACTGTACAATGTAAAAAAAAAAACCTTTATTGTAACTGAAAAATACCTATCATAGGATTTGCGAGGTCTCTGAGCACCCTGTCTAATGATAGCATGCTACTACTGAAAGGGGAAAAGCTTGCTAGTGACTTGATTGGTTTGATGACCTGTCAATCTCACTATAACGTCTCCGGTATCAACAGAACATGCGCCAGACTCCTCCTCTGCCTTCCGTTGGATCAACGCCTTCCAACGCAACAACGTGAGTCGGGAGCATCACAGTAGCAAACTTTATATCTGTGTTTCAGTGGACAATGAGCCATTACCTCGCTTCTCTCCTCAGATAAAGGTATGAACCAGCTGAACACATTTATTTTGGCTTTCTCTTCACAGTCTAGGTAATTTGTTGCCATTTGTATGTTTTCTTTAGTTATTGAAAAGTGTGATTTGTTGTCTGAAAGTATGTTCACAAAGATTGAATTATATATTTTAGAGGCATTATAAAATATTAGGATGGTTACACACAAGAAATTACACAGTTTTATTAGCATTTTAGTTTATTAAATTGAGTGCATGTTCAGTTGTACTAAAATAGCATTTGGTGTAATTAGTTCCTTTAAATGCCTAACGCAACTCAAAACAGGTGTTTCTGATCTTCTCAACTGCGTTCGAAAATGAGGCACTTTGTTCTCACAACCCCCCCTTCTTAGTTTTTCACGACATGTTTTGCACAAAGACCATTTGCTATTCACATCATTTCTAATACACTAGATTACAAAAAAGTAAGTGTGTTGATAGCGAATCAATTTAAGTATTTAGACATTCAAAACGATATTAGGATTTACGTAAAAATATGTAAGTTACATTGCATAAACTGACATATGAGGTAGATAAATGCAATGTGTGATTGATAACAAAGATTATAGAAATGCGTGAAAATAGGTAAGAGAATGGACTGGAGGAAGGAGATGTAAGAATGATCGATGGATTGAGGAATTTAAAGTCAAAGAAGAGTGAACAGGAGTGGCTATGGATCATGAGGTAAAGAAAGAGTGAAGAGGTAAAATATTGAAAGAATGGGGTGAAGCAGAGAGATGGAGTGTGAGAGAAAGTAGAGTAGTAGAGAGTAAGTGAGAGAGCTGGAGAGAAAGATAGAGAGAAAAAAAGTAGAGTATGGAAGGTGTCTGTTAATAATCTTTGTTATACAGTTGAATGGAGATAATGTACAACTGTTGAATTGTTAAAGTCATATACTCACAATAAATGTCAGTTCCACATAACATTAAAACGATTTATTTTTTGGGGGGGGGGGGCTCAACATTGTTCTTTGCCCAGGGCCTCCAATTTGCTAGAACCGCCCCTGCTCGTCTGTGGGGACCAGGGTTATTATCGTTTACGAAAACTAACGAAAAAAAGAAAACGAGGTGTGATTTTTATTTTTGTCGTTAACTGAAATAAAAATTAAAACGAGGCTTTATCAAAAAAAACGAAAACTAACTAATACTGTATTGTGTCTTTACAAAATTAACTAAAATGAAATAGAATTATAGAGAAAATGTCTTTAGTTTTCGTCTTTGTCAATATATTTCATACATACCGTAGTCCTAGTCAAGTCTATCTTCCTATGTACCACTTTTAGAACACGCCCCTCGCCTGGTATAATCGCGGCAAAAGTCGGGAGAAAGTAACAGGGTTAGAAAGAAGGAAATAAGAAAGGAAGAAGAGTGGAAGAAGGAAAGAAGAGTGAAGAAAGAAGAGAAGAATATAGAAAATAAAAGTGCAATTATTTGTCAATCGTTGCCTCAAATGTTCAGAAATAAAGAAAAAGGGGCCTACTATGCAATTGTAAATGGTAGTCCAATCTTAAAATCTCCCTTGTATGTCGCTTTGGATAAAACCGTCTGCTAAATCAGGGGTTTTCAACTGGTTTTGTCCCAGGGACCACCATTCTGTCCAGAAAGTAATCCGCGGCCCACTGATGTGCTCCCGTGCGTGCGTGTGTGGAGAGAGGAGAGATGTAGCCTATTAGTGTGATATATGCAGGGGCGTAGCACCAGATTCTGGGCCCTATGCACAGTAGGTTCATAGGCCCCCCCCCCCCCCCCCCCAAAAAAAAAGAGTGCCACGCCCCCTCCCCCCTGACGGTGAAACTTTGCAAATTGAAGGTAGTTAGGAACTGGCTTCCCTTCCTTGTCTTTTGCTGTAATTTTATTTGTTTTTATGTTGCTTGCCAGTCTGTGAACAATTGTGTCTCTCTCTTCATTAGTTCATTTATCTGTCCATAGTGCTGGATCTTCTGGCATACACTCCCTGGCGCTGCTCTGACTACTTTCTGACCTCTCTTCATCCCTTTCACTTTTCTCAGAATCTTCTCTGCTATCACTTCCTTCACTTGTGTCATCCTCTACCACATTTTCTCCATCTTCCTGGACAGAACCCTCTACAAGCATGAAGCATCTGATAGATATTACTGTAACAGGCAATTCCAATGTAGCCTAATTTGTGTGACTGAACATGTTTAAAGGTAGAGTATGGGATGTTTTCCTGGAACACTTTTTACTATATTGCTTAAAATCCCCTTCACACCCTGATTGCAACAAAAAAAAGTCACCTTTGGATGGAACAGCCTGTGTTGCTATTTGCTAAACACATTAAGCCTACAGTATAAATAGCTAAAATTATGTACTTTCATTTTAAACTGCTCACCTTGCCTCAAGACCACAGTGTCAGAGGATGAGGGGTCTGCATCACTAGCTGCTTCTGAAACTGAGTGCCATGTTTCACAAGTTAACTTTGCTAGCCAACTAATTTGACAGCCTAACCTTATGAACTTATTGAGCCTAGACTAGCCCTACTTAATAAGGCTATTAGCCTAATTATGTTATGGCCTAACAAATATTAATTTAGCCAAATGTTCTAATTAGTATAGACCTACTATTGCAATGGTGTGGTAGGCTATGCATAAAAATGAAAGAATACCCGCACACTGTTGCTGCAGCTCCCGTGTATTATATTGGCACAACGTTTCGACCATTGTTGGTCTTCGTCAGGTGTTCGTCAGGTGTCAGCAGCAACAGTGTGGGTATTCTTTCATTTTTACGGATCTCTTTTTACCCTGCATCTGGATTGGATGTGCGTGCAACACACTCTGCAACTGTGGAAGGCTATGCAAACAAACATGTATTTAGAGTTTACCTCAGATTACAGATAGGGCATGTTATTTCTAATTTTGTGTTATGCCGTTTTTAGCAATGACAATCGCGGTGGTATTGATTCGTTTTATTACCACATCATGAGTTAATTTAATGTAGGGTGTTTGCTTTCACATTCGGGCTCACCTTTCTTAGGAAAGAAGTCTGTTAGTAGTTGCTTTCCCTCGTCTCTTTTTCTCTCTCTCTCTTGCCTGCCTTTCTTTTCTTTTCTGAAACCCGGATTTAACGTTCTTGGACATCTTCAATGCACACCGTTGCCTCAGTCGAATGAACGTTAACATTCGACAAATGCGCCTTTAGGTAAAAAGCACACTGAAGGCGGACTAAACCATTTTGTGCGTGGGCCGGGGGGGTGAGGGTTTCCAGACATTATATGTAGACTAGGACACACAATTCAATCCATCCTTCAACCAATTCATTTACCCAAAACATTAAAATTATATTAGTTAGCAAGAAAATTTGGACCTTTAAATGATATTAATATTTAAAGGAAAAATAAAATTCCACACTCCTCAAGGGCCCTCCCCCACAGAGGGCCCTGGTAACTCAGTCCCCTTTATCCCCCCCCTACGACGCCACTGGATATATGGGCACGGTTAAGTCCACACAGCCTGTCTATTTGTGGTGAAATGGTAGACAGCGACAGTCTAATATCATTATCTGATTCAAGCCTTGCCCTGTAGGCCTACTTAAAGTAGGCTACACCATTGTAGAAAAAAACGCTCTCACACAGGTAGATAGTTGGAAAGGGCAAAAGACACCTCATTGCTTTTGCAGCAAGCGTTGGACATTCTGTCTGGCAACTTAAAAAGAACTTAAGACATATGAAAATCACGCAACATCTGTTGCGTGTACTCAATAGGCTTGGCATTCAAGAAAACGTGATGCGTCTCCATATGCCGCAATAGGGCTGAAACACACCAAACGCGTTTCTAAAAACGTGACGGTAGCAAATCTTGGGCACCCCTTCTAATATCATTGTGTAGCCTAGTTTGTATACATATACAAGACCAAATGCAACTTTTTTTTAAAAATGGTGGTAAAATAACAGTTTTGAAAATTGTACCAAATGTCGTAATTCCGCAATAGGATGAGCTCGCGCATGGTATTTTTGTCTGTTTATTTTAATTTTGCTACTTTGTTTAAACCAATACATATAAAAAACAAACTAGAAAACACAAACATGCTACGGCATGTGGATTGTCTGGTTGTGGCCCAACGGGATTCGCTAAGAAGCCAAAGTATGAGCTTATTATAAAGCCACCTGACTAATAGGGCTGAAACACACCAAACGCGTTTCTAAAAACGTGACGGTAGCAAAACCATTGTTTCCTATGGTGCGGCACGCCTTTCAAGTATTTTTAGCTTAGTTTCCAGCTTTTCTTTGTTTTAGTCTTTATGATTAGCCTACGGCTTATGGAAATAAAAAATCCAGCATCTCAGAACATTAGAAAAGAAAAAAAAAAGAAAAATTAACTTTTCCACGATATTCAATTTTTTTCAGACGTGAGCAATATTTAAGCGAAATTAAAATTCGACATTCTTTTTTTTTATTATTATTATTCGGTTATGTTAGCGTCCATCACAATAAATACAATTATGCAGTCATATTTGTGTAAAATCTAGTGATATTTCTCTACCTTGTCAGTGTACACGCTTCCTTGACTTCAGGCTTTGTCTTTGCCGGTTCCATGTCCTTCAGCTTGTCAACAAATACACGTGTACACTTAAGCAATAAGCCCCAAGAGGCCGTGCTTTGCGCTGATTTTAGAACAGGTAAGGGAGTTGTTAGGCACGACGCGAAGCGGAGTGCCGTTAAACCCCCTTACCTGTTCTAAAATCAGCGCAAAGCACGGACTCGCGGGGCTTATTGCTTTTCTAAACCTGTTACTACACATATTTGATATGGTTTCATAAATAAAGACAATTCAATTTAAGAAACAATAGTTTAATGATAAACCGTCATTCTTCCGCTACTAAAAATTATAGTTCCTAAATAAATCGTTGCCACGCAACCCTTGAAGCAACGCAACAGCCAGATGGAACACTGGGTATGAAATGCGCTATATGAATGCCTTGCCATTCGCTGCGCAGTAATATGGAATGTAATCAGGTCAAATTGTAAGGTAATGCTGGATTTTACAACGGCTTTTAGCCAATCACAATCAAGCATTTGAACAATCAGGTTTAGAATGTCAATTAAGGGATCTCGAAGCGCGATTGGTATTCATCACATGGTGTTACAGTTTGTATCCATTGCTTTGGGCAATTTATCGAAACCGAAATTACATTCTCAAAGCTCTTAGTGCATTTGGCAAAATAGCCTACGCTGAAAAAAAGGGAGAAGAGGGGTTGTTGAATTTGTATGTTTCTATTAAGTATATAAAACATGACAGATTTATGTTCCGTCACTAAACATGTAGAAATCATGTTAAACTAATGTATTCTTAGGGGATGTACAGTCTTTGAGATTAAGTCATGTTTAGAAGACATGAAATAGTTATGTTTGGTTTGAATCTCCGATTCTCCGCCCATTTTTAAACTGCCAACTGCCATCTTTCCGTTTGCCTCTGGTGCTGGATTGAAGAGTTGATGTGCTCAATGTGAGGATTTGAAGACTTGTTTAAAAGGTAGGTAAAATGGATACATTTCCTGAAATTGCACAGAGTTAGAGGGAATCAATTTAGATCGGTTGCTTCAGTAGCTAATATCGATAATAGGTTAAGCTCGTGGTAATAGGCAGGCCAGCTAAAGTTCACCAATGTTACCTTTGCTAACTAATGATAACGTTGGCATCATTGCCAAAGAGCATATCATGTTATGTGTCTTATGAAATAAATGCACTTCACTTCATTTGTCTAAATTATATGTGCTTGTATGTATCGTGTCAATTTACTGAAAACACGCTTGGAGAGTTGTACTCTGAAGTTAGCTCATGTTAATTAGCCTTTTTGCAAGAAGGTAGTGCTGGCTTGTTTTGCTAAGTCAAGTTCGTTGCCGTTATTCACTATGGCTAGCCTAATGCAGGTGAATTGCCAGTTAAAATTCATGTCGGACAGATAGGTAAGGTATTGAGATGTGTGCATTCAACATGTGTTTTACACCATGAAAATCTAGCGCACATTTCGACTGTTTAAAGTTTAAGTCCAGTGAAAATTGAACCCAGGGTCTGTTCCATATGGAAGTTTATTAGACTCTTTATTCAAATGGCAATGCATTTGTCAAATGGCAATTCAATGTGCAAAGTGACAATGCAATCCGCAATTCAAATGGCAAACCAGTTGTCAAATGGCAATTCAATGTGCAAATGACAATGCAATCCGCAATTCAGTTTGTATTATTTTGAATAAATATTTGAATGAACGCTTATTGCATTGCATTTCATATTGACACGGTTTTTTCGACTCTTTATTCAAATGAAAATGCATTTTTCAATTGGCAATTCAATGCGCAAAGTGACAATGCAATCCGCAATTCAAATGGCAAACCAGTTGTCAAATGGCAATTCAATGTGCAAATGACAATGCAATCCGCAATTCAGTTTGTATTATTTTGAATAAATATTTGAATGAACGCTTATTGCATTACATTTCATATTGACATGGTCTTTTCGACTCTTTATTCAAATGGAAATTCAATGTAGTAGCTGAACAGCGCCCCCACTATATTGCATTAGCATTTACTTGTCATCACGCTCTTTTTGTTGCAAAATTCAAATGAAAATGCAATCTGTCAGTCGCCCCATCAAGGCGGGTCCCTACCCCTATTAGGCGTATTTAGTCACGTGACCAATATCCATGACAACAACCTTTGCCGGCCATGTTGGGGTCCATGTACGGCACTGTTTTGCAGTGTTTTATACCGCTATTCTCAAGAAGCTCTTATTTTCTCTTCTCTTCTCTTCAAGTCTAACTCCACGTTTCCATTGGGACGAATTATCGGCAGGCGGTATTTCGCCTAGGGGTCGTGGTCAGAAAAAAAAACATGTTTGGCTGTCATGTAGCGAGTGTCAAGTAGCAAGCTCGGCTGCAGTGCAGCGCTTATAGCATTTTAGCAGCTATCTTCTACATTGATCTCCAATTAAAGTTTAGGCAGCAAGCTAACCATAACGGTCGAGAGCTTAATTAAAGACCTACAATATTCTGTTTGCCCTGACAGTGTTCGTATAGTATATTAACAACAAACCGAGTCGATGTAGACTTATAAAAGTTGTGTAAACACCTTAATTCACATACAAATATTTCCAGTTTTAACAGACTCCCGAGAGCCAGGATTAGCAGCTATCTTCTACATTCGGTCTTCGGCAGTTCCTCTACGATACATTTTTCTAAAGAACAACTTATTGTTTTGAACTGTTGTATTATATTGTTTTGCACTGTTGTATTGTTTTGTGTTATGCTGTATATTTTGAGGAATACGTGTAAGCACAGTGACACTTAACTTCCCCGCAACCTTGACCACAGCAGTCACAACTACAAACGAAATCCGGAGTAGCATGTAAGAATTCATTAACTGCATGTTTTTCATGTGTGCATCCATGTTCAGTGGCAGGTGAGGTGAAGTTGAAAAGCTTTGGGTTACACATATTTCTGATAAGGGAATGTGAAGGCTGGGCAGGTTTTGAAGAACTGTCCTGTTTAGCGATCGAAGCCCCAATTCTCTCGGCTCTGTGTTTGAAAAATGAACCACCCATTGCCTGGTCTCTTGTGTCCTCCTCAATTACTTCCATGTCAGTGACAGAAAATTGTATGTTCATTTTTGATTAAAAGATTATTACTTGGCCCAAAAAAGCTGATTCTGATTCTTCTGACATTTAATACATGGACCCCATGTTGAGGTTCACACTAACATATCACGTGACTGACATCACGTGGATATTGATATGTTGCGGATTGCATTGCCACTTTGCCATTTGAATAAAGAGTCGAAAAGACCGTGTCGATATGAAATGCAATGCAATAAGCGCTCATTCAAATTGTTATTCAAAATAATACAAACTGAATTGCGGATTGCATTGTCATTTGCACATTGAATTGCCATTTGACAACTGGTTTGCCATTTGAATTGCGGATTGCATTGTCACTTTGCGCATTGAATTGCCAATTGAAAAATGCATTGCCATTTGAATAAAGAGTCGAAAAAACCGTGTCAATATGAAATGCAATGCAATAAGCGTTCATTCAAATTTTTATTCAAAATAATACAAACTGAATTGCGGATTGCATTGTCATTTGCACATTGAATTGCCATTTGACAACTGGTTTGCCATTTGAATTGCGGATTGCATTGTCACTTTGCGCATTGAATTGCCATTTGACAAATGCATTGCCATTTGAATAAAGAGTCTAATAAACTTCCATAGTTCCATTGCTTGTCTGATACATACATCCTGTATCGAAGTTTTTCTTGTATCAGTCCTTCATGAATATTCTATCTCAGTTTAGGATCAGGGAGAAGATGGATACCCCTCTTCCTGCATTGGCCTGCTCCAGTTTCAGCTCTGCATCATAGGCAAACAGAGGAACACAAAAGATGCTGGGCCAAATGGACCTTGAACCAGATGCGGGAGCAAGTCATGAATGTCGGCCCCGGACTCAGGGGGGGGGGGGGGGGGCATTTCCACTAGTTACTGATTTTTTTTTTTTTAATTATGTTTTTTTACATATATTTTTAAGAGATAATAATAAAAAAAACATTATTGAACTCTGACACCCTTGCATTCTTTCTCAAAATGTAAATCTAGTTGATGCTTTGGTAAGTATCAATTGGAAATGCCTACTCACATAAATATATAATATAATGATGGAATTATAGGTAAATCAATCAAAAAAACTATAAATAAATCATGTTGGTTAATCATAAAGTAATTATATATACTAAACATAAAATAAATACGGTAGATTAACATGAAAGAATCATGTTTGTATTGCAGAGCAGAATCATGTTTGTCTGACATGAAAAAAATATTTTTGGAAAACATGATATTAACTTGTGCAACCGATGTACAAGTTTTTTTCATGTAAATCTGAAAGAGTTTTTTTTTCAGTGTATATGGTTCAGCACAACTACATAGATCACCTTCAAAAGGTCATATCTCACCCAAAACAGTTAAGTCAAGCTTCAAAACCAAATCATTTTCTCATAAAAATAGTCAATGCCCCCAAAATGAAAAGTTCCTTCCCGAAAAGAAAAGGACATTCTCCAAGCTTTAAATATATTTGTCAAAATAACCTAGATGGTTTATCAAAACACTATGGCACACCTCTCAAAACAGACAACTCATCAATTAAAACTAATTCCTTTTCTCATACTAATAGTCAGTGCCCCCAAAATGAAAAGTCCCTTTGGCATTGTTTAAACTCTGCAGGTCAAAACGTTTAGATGTTTTGTCAGTATGGCAGTGGACCTAGAAATATCCCTCATGTGCACATTTCAATCTTGGCTCAGTCCTTTGACACTGAATGTTTCCTGTTTTCTTTCCAGAATACTTTGTGTATCAAACAGAAAAAAGAATAATTCAAGCGTAGCCTACAAGGCAGGGGCGGACTGGCCATCGGGAATACCGGGGACATCCCCGGTGGGCCGATGGCCCAAAACACCAACACATTATCATCATCAACCGGCTCACCGCCATCAGGCCCACTCTCAGCGCATATCAGTATAATATATTTAATTTTCTGAAGACAACATTAATTTAGTTTTCTCTAAGAAATTTAAATAGGAAAAAGCACTGACTGAATTTTATACTCCTACTTGCAATCTGTCTTCACACCTATGGTGACTGTTTTTCGATTTTTTTTTTTTTTTTTTTTTACGTTAATTATGTGTTTTACGGACTTCGGAAGTTCAACGTATGAACATATCTCTATGTTATTAATGAACACATGAAAATTGGTTCTTACACAGCCGAAGTGTTCTCAGCTGTGCCGATTGAGGTAGGCCTAGAGGATTCTGGGATTCTTACATTTGGATTTGCATACATACAAGCAACACGCCCAGCCAGGGCAAGCAACCGTATTTACGTGTGCAGTCAGCCCTAGCCCTTAACACGGATGAGGCACAGCTTGCTGCTGCCTCTGTCAATCTCTTCCGTCAGTCTGATTTAGTTTGAGATGTTATTAAATGTCAATTACTCTAGCCTACATTTCGTTTGGAAAATCACTGACTGGTGACATTGTGATAAGGTAAGATGTGGCGTTGACCTTGCCAAATGTTAGCTTGCTATTCACAGATGAGGTAACGTTCCCTACAGCAAGCCTAGCTAACGGTATGTCTTAAATTGAAACCGTTATGATCTGGTAAAATAAGCAAGCTGTTGTCAACATCGAGATTATCTATTTTAACATGTTAGCTGTAGTCACTTGCTTACAATCGATGAGCAAGCTATCCATGGTGGTAGTTGTAAATAGGGCAATCTTATCATTCCTAATACGGTAACTTGTGTCAAATAAGTTAACCAGCTAGTTTGTTATGCTAAAATCACTGTGTTACACCAACACTTACATTATAAACAATGTTAATATGTTATCTAGATTGTTAATATGTTATCTAAAGGTGTTGAATTGGCCAAGTAAAGCTTGCGTTTCACAACACTTACATTATAAACAATGTTAATATGTTATCTAGATCAGGGGTTTTTAAAGTGGGTGCCGCGGCACCCTGGGGTGACGTGACACATGCTCAGGGGTGCCGTGGAATGGCTTGATCATTTAATATCAATTTCAAAATTAATTGTATTGTAATTATATAAATTTAAAAATGTATTTGCAGCACAAACAACAATAGGCTACAGTTTACAGTTGATTCAGGGCGTAACATCAACAACAGCTCTCTCGTTGACTTTGTTTGTTATTCCGTATTGACAGCAGTGAAGGTAGGCGCAATGGATACACTTTTAAAGAGAGTGCATCCATCTCCACAGTAACAAACATCGGAATCGAATTTAGCAAATAGAAAAGTGAGCCATTATAACGACCTGTACCTCCAGTATGTTGCGAGTTCTGCAGGGAGACGTTGGCTAATGCAGCCATGGTGCCTAGCAAGTTGGCAAGGCACCTGGAGACCAAGCACCCGACACACCACAACAAAGACTTGAATATTTTGAAAGACTTAAAACACAGAATACCACACAGAGCGAATGCTTTCTACCGTGCGTGTGTCTGAGAAGGCACAAAAGACTAGTTTTTTTACTTGCCGAGTTGCTTGCCAAATCTAAAATGCACACACTTCAGAAAAAAATCCCCCTCTCTGATAACACGATCAAACGTTGCATTGATGATATGTCGGGGAACATGGAATCTGTACTGAGTGAGAAACTATGGCTAAGGGGGACATTTGCGCTTAAAATAGACGAGTCCACTGATGTTAGTGGCCTTTGCCAGATGATCGTTAACGTGAGATACAGTATGTGGATGAGGACAAATTTACAGAGAACTTTATTTTGCAAAGAACTGGACAACCATGCTAAACTTAATGGGACACATGTGCCCGTCTTTGACTGCAGAGTTTGTTAATGGGAGGAGGGATTGTGGACAGTGCAACACCTGAGGCAAAGGCTGTCAGTTGAACAGGACCTCCGTGTTGCACTGTCCACAATCCCTCCTACACCTGAGGCAAAGGCTGTCAGTTGAACAGGACCTCTGTGTTGCACTGTCAACAATCCCTCCTTGCATTAACAAACTATGCAGTCAGAGACAGGCACATGTGTCCCACTAAGTTGATAAGTTGTCTGAAGGTTTGTTCCTGCTATGTTTTGTTACTGCCAGCTAATTTCTCGATTATTACCCATACGTTTTGGCTGTGATATAGTTGTGAGAGGGACAGACGTTGTCTGTTCATATTCTGTTCACTATTTATTCAAAAGTTCTATTAAATGAGTTGAATTAAAGAGAGTGGTTAATTTGAATATAACAAAAATGAGATAAACCTCACCTTCTTAATGTAATGCCTTTAATAAAAGCAGTTATAGCCTATTCAACACATCACAAGGTTAAATCAAATGGCCTAAAGTACAAATATGGGGGTACAATAGGGGTGCCGTGGATGGAGAGAGATATGTTTAGAGGTGCCGTGAGCCAGAAAAGTTTGGAAAACAAGTGATCTAGATAGATGATTCTGGAATAAAACATGGATAAATGGATACAAAATAAATGAAGGGACATTTATAATAGACAAAAAATTGCGATTAAATATTGTAATAGTTTGACAGCACTAATTTCAAGTATATTTATCTAATACGCTTTGAGTGTACTAACCCATAGGCTTTGTAGTTATACGTATAACCATCTGATCTGATAACCATCTGATCTAATCTGATACTATTCATCTTGCAAACTATACCTACCTTGGAGTGTTACAATAGCCAGTATCATTTTATTCCATGTGTCCATCCAGGCAAATTGGTGGATCCGAATGTTATTAAAAAACAAGCATATATGATGTAATTTCTTTGTAATTAACCAAAATAATGTTAAGTGTATGGGTATTTTTCCCAGTAGGCCACTGACCGATCGCGCGATCCATTGAGTGGGCAATGCGGTGTGTACTGAGTGGGCAGTGCGCTGTGTACTTAGTGGGCCGCGCGCCGTGTATTGAGTGGGCCGGTCTGACAGTAACTCCCGGGCCACTTTTTCCCCCCAGTCCGCCCCTGCTACAAGGTAGCACTCATACTGCACTCATACTACCATGGAAACTGTTACAGTTATTGCCATACATCGTGGTAACAGTATCAGAAAATGCGTACAGCACAATATACTGTCATACAATAAGCACATCAAAACTAAAATGATTTATAGCCTACACTAACAACACAACCTGGAGCTTATGGGTATTGTATGGGCCAAGGCTGGGAATGTGGGTGACTACACTATTCTCTAAAATGGCATCACACATGGTGATGCTGCCCCCGCGCTGGCCTGGGACATCCGCCGTTGCTCCTCTTTTTCTTCCTCCTCTTCCTCTAACAGGCAGTTGCCCTTGGTTGTTTCCCTGGCCAGGTGCTTCCATGTTCATAAATTGTACTGAACTTGGTCAAGCTCTAGATATTTGATGGAAGCATTTATACTCCTGGATAGGACCTGTCAGCTAACTAAACTTACTGTGTGATTGGTGATCGGATGTGTGAATCTCCCCCTTGATTAGTAAAGTTCTAGTTGCACCTGAAAATTAAGCTGATGATCCAAGAGATCCATATTGCAGGATATACCATGATGTTTTTCATGGTATTATGTGCCTGAAAGATTTTGACAGTAGAGTGAACTATTTTGCAGGTGATGATGTACTCAATGAAATTATGCCAACATGTTTTGCAGAGAACAACCACTTGACTGAGAAGCAACAGTCAGTTTAGACCAGCAAGATGTATTCAATTGGTAATTGGGCTAACTGAAGGCAATTGTACCTAACCATTTGCACAGATGTGCTAAATCATTTGAAATGTGTGCCATCTCTAGGCAATTGTACTTGTCATTTGCAAGGAATTTCTAAAACAATTGCAATTTGATTAAAGGAATGAGAAATGCCAATCTGTCGTGAACCAGTGCCCAGTGGTTTGGAGGCTTGCACGTGTTGTTTTGAGAATGTAATTTCTGTTTCGTGAAGTTGCCCAAAGCAATGGATAAAAACTGTAAAGTAAGCCACACTCTGCAACCTGAGGGGGAGCGCAGTAGCAAAAAATAAATTCTCTCAAATTGCGGCTTTAATGACAGTACAAATTAAACATCAGTCCTGTTATTGGACCTCAGTGCAGCCTTTGACATTGTTTTTGATCACAATATCTTGCATAATATATTTTTCATCACAAGCAAAGGTTTTTTTTTTATTTTTTAAATGGCACTTGCTGTCTTCCATTGCCCACATGCCACGGGCTATCCTCAGAGCCCAATACGTTTTGCTCTTGGTTTTGAACCACTGACAGTACTTCAAGATTATATTCATTCCTTGTTTTGAAAAGACCTTTCAAAATAAAGATTTACGACATCAAAAGGTCATTTCAATGGGTAACTTCACATCCAGCTGTGCTATTTCTAGTGTTTGTAAAGCAAATTGACTTGTTACAATTAGACAACACTTGTGAGCGTGTCTGTAAATGTGATCATTTGCCAATATGTAAGTGTGTTTCTGGTGTGTGTGTATACATGAAAGTGTTCTTGAGTAATTTTGTGTCTCACTATGTCATCTTTGGCTGTGCAGATTGTAGATGCTGTATCCCAGCGGACTGAACAAACATTATGCAGAGAAAGCTGGCGCTGGTGGTTGGCATCGGGGCCTTGACCATCATAACCCTAGTGAACCTCACGAGCAGCAAACGACCTTCAGCTGAGCCTGAACTGCCCAAAGACACCATCACCCCCATCCCAGGCTCCAGGCACCTCATGGTGTCTGCCTTTAAGGACCACAGACTGGGCGGGGCCATCAGGGTGATCAGCGTCATCTGCAAGCAGGAGCGCCAGCCGCTCTACTGTGTCCTATGTGCTAACGCTAAGGCTGATGCTAAGGCTGATGGGGCTCTGAATCAGTGCGCATTTTCACCGGCAAAAGTTGACGTGCACAACGAAAGCTTTGGCTCTCCTTTTGTGACTTCAGATGTGTTGTGTATGAGTCCAGCGTTACAGCAAGCCACACATGTCAGCATAACAGCTAACCAAAACGCCAATTTGACATTTTTACCAATCCAAAACCGGGAGGTCAAGGAATCGTTTAAGTACAACTTTACTGTATGCATTTCTAACCTTTTTCAGGAGTACAATAATGCCCTCCAATTTGCACAAACCATGGAGGTGTACAAGCTTATAGGGGTTCAGAGGGTTGTCATCTACAACACCAGCTGTGGACCAGACGTGGAGAAAATCCTCCAGTACTACAGGAAAGAGGGCATGCTGGAGGTTGTGCCTTGGCCAATAGACAAGTTCCTACCGCCCTCTGCTGGGTTGAAGTATGACTTTCACCATGAGGACATGCATAATTATGGACAGCTGACCACTCTGAACGAATGCATATACAGATACATGTACCAGTCAAAGTACCTCCTGCTGAATGACATTGATGAGATCATTATGCCTTACGATCATGCCAACCTGGAGAAGTTAATGGGCACTTTACAGCAGCAGCATCCGAACGTAGGGGTCTTCAGTATCAAGAACCACATCTTCCCCGGTACAAAGTTCGATGACAGTGGCCGAATTGTGCCTGGTGTGAACATCCTGGAGCATGTCTACCGAGAGCCGGACAGGAAGGATGTGTTTAATCCCACCAAGCTGCTCATCAGCCCCCGGAGCGCGCAGCAGACTTCAGTACACTCCACACTGAAGCAGTTTGGACTCTTCTTCAACGTCCCGTTCGATGTATGCCGCATCATCTATGTCAGGGTGCCACTGCAAAGACAACTCTCCAAAGACCAGCCGTTCGTCGACCAGAAACTCTGGGAATTTGAGGAGCTTTTGATTTCCAGTATTGATCGTGCACTAAAAGAATCAGGTGTGTTGTGAAATACCGATGCTTCCTACCGTGACATAGCAGTTTGGTAACGCTGTTGGCCAATATATTCTGTTTTGCCTCACAAGAAAAAAAAAATAAACCTTTGTAACAGTAGCAAGCGTGATTTAATGGAGGAGGTCCAACACATTATTCAGTACTTTTTGTGTTGTATTCTTTACCTTCTGTTTGTCACCCACTCACCTTGTTTTGCTTGTCTTTTTCCAATTTTTTTAATTTGTTCCCGATCACTTACTTTATAAAAGCACTTACCTCAACTATAGCACTTATCTTGGATCCTAGTCCAGGCCCCATAACCTAAATCTAACCCCCCATCCAAACCCTAACCTAACACCCACCCTAACCCTTACCCGTAGGTGGTTCCCCCTCCGACCATACCAGGACTATACCTTACCATAGTAACTTTATGTTATGTACAGTGCTAGGCATTTGTTTTAACATTATCGTTCCACAATTCTGGCAAAAAGTTGTTGATATTTGATCAACAGCTAATCAAATAAAAAAAAACTCCCAACCTTGCTCCTGAAGCAACAGGTTGATTGCCCGGAATTGCTTATTGCTCGCACATACAGAACTGACAGCTAGAGAGACATGTGATGAGTAATTCGCTGAATTAGATCGTTTGGATTAGAATCGTGGACTGCCCCTTACGTGCCCTAATTTCAAAGATGTTTTTTATATATATACACACATTATATATATATATACACACATATACAGTATATAAGATCAGTAGCCTGGATACCAGCCAAAAAATTTGGTCGGGAAGTTCGGTCTGGCTCTTCGTTCTGACCGTTGGGGAGAATTTTTTCCTGGTAGAAAACAGTACAGCCAATCAAAGTGCCAGGGCGGGCTTTATACGATGATGGACAGATGATCAAGCGATAGATTTCGAAATCCAACAAAGATGGCGGCATCTCGTGAGCCTGTTAGTGCAGATATTGACGGCGCATTCATTTTGAAAGAGGAACAGAGAAACGCGATTAAGGCATTTGCCGATCGAAAAGATGTGTTTGCCTGTGACGGAAGTGTTAATGCAGAAAGATATGTACAATTTTTGGAGTTATGTGGTGAAAACATTTGAATGAAAACTCAATAATCTGTGTATGAAGAAAATCAACTTTAACCACCATGGTAGTGTGTCAAACTACTGAAATGATTCACACTATTGACTATTGACTATTGCTCAAATTTATGCTGTTGGTATTATACTGGCAAAATAAACCTTTTTTTTGCTCCACACTCTGACTTCTGAAGTTTTTGAAGATTTTTCCTGATTGCCAATCAGGGCTTTAATCCAGGTTTTATCAAAAACCTCCAAATCAGCCATGACAGAAACATATACTGCCATCTAGAGGCCGTCTTGTCTTGGGAAGTTTCTGCATCTTCTTGGAGTTCCATGCCAACCATCTTCTGCCTGGTTGACACGTGCAGGACGGCCAGTTCCCAAGTGATTAATTAGTGCTATTTAAGGAAAAGGTGCTGTTACACTGTGGTAAATACTCAACTGTCTAAACTTTAAATTGAAATGAATGAGATTTGCAATAATAGTATATTTATAAAAAATAAAATAAATTATATTGAATGTTTTCAATAGAGTACAGTAATGCTTTTACGTCACTCACCAAATCTCATAATTGTATTCAAACCACTTTTATTTGGACAGCTTTTTTCCTACCCAAATATATAAACACTAGCATTATCATGCAACGAGTTCTGTTAAATTTCTGTTTCTTTAGGAAAAGGAAAACATCTCGGTTACGTATGTAACCTTGGTTCCTTGAGCAGGGACCAGATGTAGCAAATGAGACATGACACTGTTATGGAACAATCGAAGCACTATCTATTCACGACGGAAGGCCGAATTGCGACGAATCACCATTCTGAGCCCGCCCCCTTTAGGTACTCCACTAGGCGTGGATGAGTTTGTACATGTGGAGAGCGTATAAATGTAATTTAAAAATGTATAACTATAGAAAGATAAAACACATTTTATTGCACGGGACTGCAGCGCAACCTAATCTTACATAAGTGATAAACCGCACTCACCTGAGCCAGAAGAAAGTCTTCCCCTGCCCCACAAGGAAAAACCAAAGCAACAGTGAGGATACTTCCTCCTCCCATCACAGGACCATATTAAGCATATCTGAGAGATATCTGGACAGCAATTAATCTGTGAGCCTGTTTCCTTTGGCATGCAGCAGTTTGGTGAGTTAGGAATAGGGATTGGTATCGTTTTTTTTTTTTCCAATACCGGTGTCTCTTGCCAGAGATCTTAATATCGAAACTCCAGCGGTAGAACTCCAAAGTAGAATGTACTCTATTCTAGCCCAACTCTGCACCGACTCTCCTAGTGTGGGGTAACAGAGGGTTTGACCTTTCGGGCTCCACACCTGACATAGTAAATGAATAAGGGCAGAACAGCATCGTCTCTCAGGCCATAGATCAGGGGGCTCAGGCACAGAGGCAGCATGAGAATCAGGATATAGTTCATGAAGGGCAGGTTATGAACCAAGTCTCTATGGTTCCAAACAACAAGCTGGCCATACACAGAATGAGCTGAACAAGGTGCAGCAGGATGGTCCTCCGAGTCTTCTGAGAATATGAGTCTTAGTCTCCACACACAGTCCATTGTTCATCTCCTCATCGTTGCGCACAGCCAGCTGCAGGCCTCCGGTGCCAGCGGTGCAGATGGGATTTTTAAACTGGGGGGGGCGCTAACATCGCCGAATCAGCTGTGCAGAGTTATTAACTGATGATTGTCGCCTTACGTAGGGAGAGTGGGGGGGACGGTTCGGGGTCACTATGAATCTGGGGTCCCCAGTGCTATCTGTGCCCCTGTCCGGTGCTAGAGGTAGGCATCTGTAGTGGCAAAAGGAGACCACGCATATACTGAGGTGAACAGAGACTTGTATTGCAGAATATCGTCAAAATTGATGTAAGTAAAGATGATGACTCATGCTACCGCCACAAAGGACACTCCATTTACAGCCTGGAACATTTTCTATTTGCCAATTTGAATCTACAAATATCTGTCGAAAGCAAAACGTTTGTCCGCTGTTGAACATGTGATCCGTAATCATTCCGTAAAATATGTCTATCAGGGGACAAATTGAGGACAGCATCCACATAACGCCAATGGCAACGGCGGTCGCTTAGAATGTCGTCATCTTGCTGTGCCTCATCGGAAAGCAAATGGCTACGTAGCACTCAAAGCACAGCAATGTTCAAAGCCTGCGATAGGTGACCGTAACCACGTACATGCTCAGTGCACAGATGGCTTTGGTGAGCTGCAGTATGATGAAGAGCATAGCCTTTATTGCCATCTGAACCGTGTCATTGCAGAGCATGTGGGCAAAGAGGATGTAGCGAGGCAGCTCTCTAAACACAGGCTTACTCATGAGGGTGTGAAACATGATGCAGTTGATGCAGATGAACAGAAGCGATGCCAGGCTGACCCCTGTGAGTTTCATCAGTGCGGTGTCACTTATCAGCTGGTCATAGATCATTTGTTGATCATCTGTTGATTCCGCAGTGGACTTCACACTCCAGATAGACTTTGGTGAGCTGCAGTAGATACAACACCATGATGAAGAGCATAGCCGTTATTGCCATCTGAACCGTGTCATTGCAGAGCATGTGGGAAAAGAGGATGTAGCGAGGCAGCGCTCTAAACACAGGCTTACTCATGAGAGTGTGAAACATGATGCAGTTGATGCAGAAGCGACGCCAGGCTGACCCCTGTGAGTTTCATCAGTGCAGTGTCACTTATCAGCTGGTCGTAGATCATCTGTAGGAGTAGCTGGAGCTCTATGCTGGACTGATTATCCGTTATAGCTGACAACCAAAACCCAATACACAAGATTAAGGACAGATTCCCGGTCATGGTTAGGTTAATTATTCTGCAGTAGACTTCACACTCCAGATAGACTGCTCTCCTCACACAGACTTGGAAAACACAGTGGATCTCATATGACAATACATTATGCTCTTTGGACAAAAAATAAACTTGTGCCCTGAGTGTTCTTTGCAAATATGCTAATTACTGTCCAAGTCAACCGGCAAGCAACATTGATCAATTACACGCCATACACTCTTATGACATTTTGCATCAACATGGCAGAGGTGGATGGACCTGAAAACCAATAAGCAACAAGATTTGAACCCTGCAGTTATGGAAAAATGGTTAGCAGACAGCATTCAGTACCTCTGACAAGACATGGAGATCATGCACATTTGACATGTAAGCAATACAAGTGGGATTGACTGCTGTTGTAGCCCGCCAAAGAGAGGGAAAAGCGATCAGTCTACCTGTTCCTGGCCCCGGCGCGTGTTTGTGTCTTTGTGTGTGCACGTGCACCCGTGTGTGTGTGTGAATGTGTTGCTGAAATCTCACACCTCCAAGTGCTTATGGCTGTGTGTCTTTGCTGCCCCCTCCTGGAGGAGTAAGGTCATGGGCCCTGGGATGGGTGAACATGTCTGCTGATGTGGAATCATCGACTCGTTCAGACTTAAGAGAGATTTCTACTTGACTGTCAGTGTTGCCTTCCCTTTTTGTGTCAACTGATCTAGTTGTCTTACATTTGAATGGAGGCTATTTCCAACTGCTGTTGTCCGATCTCTACTCTTGTGTTCTGACCTCTCCAAAAGTGTATGACGGGATTTAGGCTGGACACAGTTCAGTTCAGCTCATATGGATGCTTTAAGATGTGTGCTTTGGGTCCCTGTCCTGATATTAGCTATACCTATTATGATAGTGGAAGACTGCGATGACCTGGTGTTTTTGAAAGCTAGGACACATCAGGACCACCGTAAATGTGTTAGAATTAAACTTGATTACCAAACAAGTAGAAGAGGAATAAACAATGTTAGCGTAACATTATGCAGAGAAAAACAGATTGGGTGTGTTAATATGTGATGTTGTGTTTTGAGTACAATAATCTACACAATACTCAGGGAACAGTCTGTTTGTAATGGAAGTAAGTGAGCGACAGAGTAAGTACACAAGTTCATGTATTAGGTGAAAATTCACCCGAGTTATCTCAGGACTCCGGATTTGTACATACCTGTATCAATATCAGTATATTTATTCATTAACAGTTGCAATCGGACTCACTCACAACACAAAGATAAAAGTGAAGCAATTCCATAAACATTGCACAGGGTTGATATACCTAATATTTATCTAACTCTGACGCCATTCAATGTTTCTAATGTCAGCAAGAGTAGCCACGCTCAACCAAAAGTCCTTTTGTGACATCCCAAATACACTTTCTGTAATGCATGGAGGTCAGTTTTACGCAGGGTTGAACAAGCACAGTTTGACCCATATCACCTCTGAGCTCACCCAAACATAGACAAAAGGTTCCTTCTCTTTATATGCAGACTAAGTGGTGTCACCACCTAATAATCTAAGTTACACACACACAGAAAAGCCATGTTCCTGCTTACATAAGCACATGAGTCTTACAAGGTAATTATTAAGTCACTTGATTAATACATTCTTAAGTCATGAACAGTGTTTCTAAATTAATTATATTAATTTACCTATTTACCAGAGCTGAGAGAAGCAACTGATTGGCTGACCAGAGGAGACAGGCAGCAGAGTGTGATGGAAATGGCAGCTTTATAAACAAATTATATTTTCAAATCGATTGGAAATGTACAAGTGTTAAAACATTTTCAAAGATCAGTCCTCCCTAACAAATCAATAAGCCAGGAGGTCAGTAGAATGTCAAAAATACCCAAATTATGTTCTCAGTGTGCGGTCACAACGGGTTTGACCTTTTGAGCTCCACACCTGACATAGTAAAGGAATAAGGGCCGAACAGCATCGTCTCTCAGGCCGTAGATCAGGGGGCTCAGGCACCGAGGCAGAATGAGAACAAAGAGATAGTTCAGGTAGCGCAGGTCCATGAACAGCTGACTGCTGCTGGTCATAGCCAAGGCTCTCTCGATAATGCCATAAAGAAATGAGTTAAGGCACAGGCCCAGCTGGATGAGGTGCAGCAGGAGCGTCCTGTGGGCTTTCTTTGCCGATTCTTTATTACTGGAGGCAGATCGAGCTACAACCATCACACTGATGTAGGTGAAGACAATGATCAGCGTCACGGCAACAAAGTAGAAAGCATTAAAGCCCTGAAACACGTCGGCCTGCCACGGAGCCATGAAGATGCGTTCGCGCGTGCAGAACATGCTCTTGCTAAAGAAACTGCCATCTCTGGCGACTGCATACAGGATGTCAATCACCACGTTCACGCCCCCTAGAAACCATATGATAAGAATGCCGACGGCAGTGGCGGCGGGCGTGGCAATGCTGGCGTGTTGCAACGGGAAGCATATGGCAACGTAGCGCTCCAGCGACATGAGGGCCAGGTTCAGCGGAGCGTTGAGGAAGGTGGCGCTGGAGACGAACAGGGCGAGGGAGCAGGCGGCGCTGTGGATCTGCAGGTAAGACATGACTAGGATGTACAGGAGAGAGGTGAAGAGCAGCTGGATGGAGTCATTGCAGAGCATGTGGGAGAAGAGCACGTAGCGCGGCGTCTCCCTGAAGGCCTGCTTGCTGCTCAGTGTGAAGAGCAGGAGGCAGTTGATGCAGATGAAGAGCACTGCCATGATGAGGGCCACTGCCAGCCTAGTCAAGGGCCCCTCGTTCAACTGCACCTGGAACATCTGCTGGTGGACGAAGAGGAGCTGCTGGCTGGACGAGTTGGTGCCATCCATCATGACAAAATATCAGGACAAATATAATGGCAAATAATGTGGCAAAAATCAAGACAAATATAATGGCAAATAATGTGGCAAATATCAAGACAAATATAATGGCAAATAATGTGGCAAATATCAAGACAAATATGAGGACAAAATTACTAATAAATCCTTAACATCAGGTTATCCATCAGATGATAGAAATACAGACACACACGTCACACACTTAAAACACATCAGACACTAAAAATCCGATATACACATATTTAAACATATATTATGTTAAGCATCTTTGTGTAAACCAGCATAACACACACTGTTCAGAATCTGCCAGAGGTCTCAAACACACACAGTGCGTCATACAACACCCTCTGAGCTGAGCTACCACAACACACACTACTGACTAAATGACAGCGCCTCAGATGAAGCCAAAAACAGACTGAGTACGATGCAATCACAGGTAAAAGAGTTCAAAACCAATCTGTACTATCTTTCAGTGCCATTCCTGTCTTAAGTTCAGTAATATGTGGCAGAGAGAAACAGCGTGTTCAGTGATCAGTCATTACTCAAAGCTGTGTGGCAGAGAGAAACGGCACGTTCATATATCAGTCATTACTCTGCAGCATGTGGAGGACCCCCTGTCTGGTCATCTGTGACACTGTTACCCATTGCCTTGGTATTATGGGATGCCTGTCACCATGGCAACCCTGCGAGGAGGGTAGGGTGTTTCTCACAGGCACGTGTCAGCATTTGTCTTACCCCTCTTTTCGTGCTACTCTTTGTCTGATGTTTCCCTCTCTACTCCACTTATTGTGCAACTGTTTCAAACCACAAACACAGCATTAAGCCCTTTTAATGGTTTGGTGTTTGACCGATCGGTTTGAAGCATTTGAATATTTGTTTAAGTCTGGTGGTAATGTGGTTCACGAGTGTTCAAGCCCCCTGTTGAGCAGAGACCCTGTTCTGTCCCTCCACCTCTGCCCTATTATTGAGGGTTCCTATGGATAACTTTATGACACACAATGGATACCTTTATGACACATAGTTTTCCACTTCCTTGAAGTTTACGTTCACAGCGCACACTGAAGTAATAATAATAATAACTACTTTCAACCAAGAGTGAGGTCATGCCGGTGTAATATCAGACTGAGGCTGTAACGTATTGATCGAGCGATGAGTTGTTTATTATATGGCATTTTTGCCTTTCATTTTGTAAAGAATTGAATTGGTAAGAATAGAAAAGTAAGTAATAAGAATTGGTAATTGTAAATAGAAAACATGTCGTTTTGTTCTGCTCTCAAGTCTTCTCACGACACAGTGCGTTTCAGGTGTTGCAACCAATTACTTGCTAACTTCAAGTTACAATGATAAATAGAAAACGGACAACACGGCTCAGCTAAAATGACATCAAAACAATAGATTCAAACTATAGTAGTCTAGTCTTCATCATCACTTTCAATAACACATTTTCGCTGCTTCTGAATTTCCTCATGGCTTTTGATGTCTTATCAATAGCGCTCATTTTGAAGATGACGTCTGAGGGCAATAAGGATCCGTATCAGACCGGCAGATCGGCAAGGAGGTCAGTACGCGGCTGGCATGACTACCCATTAGCCAATCAGAACGCTCGTACTGTCATTGCCGTATAATAGTAATAATAATAATTATGCTGTTGGGTGGGGTACTCCTCTGAGTCTGCCTCTGTGTGCTGTTGGGTGGGGTGCTCCACAGTTTAGAGGTGTAGTGGATAATGGCAGCTTCCCCAATCTCATTTCTGGGGACTTTTGGCCTATTTAACGTGGTGTGTAGTGGACCTAAGGGCACGTGAAGGGACAAAAAATGTCAAGGACTCAGTGATGTAAGCAGTTGCCAAAACAATCAAGAGCTTTGTCTACAGTTGAAGGACTTTGAAATATTATTGTAAATTATTCAAGAAACTAGTGCAGTCAGGCTGGAACAGGAGTTAAGTCAGGCTGGAACAGGAGTTCAGTGCAGTCAGGCTGGAACAGGAGTTCAGTGCAGTGAGGCTGGAACAGGAGTTCAGTGCAGTCAGGCTGGAACAGGAGTTCAGTGCAGTGAGGCTGGAACAGGAGTTCTGTGCAGTGAGGCTGGAACAGGAGCTCAGTAAGGCTGGAACAGGAGTTCAGTGCAGTGAGGCTGGAACAGGAGTGCAGTGAGCCTGGAACAGGAGTGCAGTGCAATTGGGCTGGAACAGGAGTTCAGTGCTGTGAGGCTGGAACAACTACCTGTCTGCCATTGTTTCCTTCCTGTGTCTAGTCCTTGTGCTTCCTTGTTCCTGCCATGTGCTTTCCTGTGTTTGTTTGTTTATGACATGTGCCCTCTTGTTGTTGTGTCTCCACCCCTCACCTGTTCCCAAACATCACCCGGTTTGTTTGTCTGATTGGTTTCTCCTGTGTCCTGTTAATTTCCCTTGTTTAGTCCACCTGTGTCTCATTTACTGCCCCACCTTGATTGTCCCTCATTATCTGTTGTGTATATGGGCCAATGTATTCTTGTTTTCGTTGCGTTCTTGTCATTATATGTATGTATGTTACTTAGTATGTTCTATGTTTTTCTAGTTGTTGGACTGCCTACCTGGGTACCGAACCCTGCTAGTAAAACGTTTACCCTTCATCCTACTGCTGAGTTCTGAGTCGTGCGTTTGAGTTCTGCACATCACCACCAAGTCGTAACAATCACTGCTGTCATCAATAACCTCCTGTGCGACTACATATATACCATTCACTGCTGTCATCAATTACTTCTTGTGCGTCTACACAGAGACCATTCACTGCTGTCGTCAATAACTTCTTGTGTGTCTACACATATACCATTCACTGCTGTCATGAATAACTTCCTGTGCGTCCACACAGAGACCATTCACTGCTGTCATCAATAACTTCTTGTGTGTCTACACATATACCATTCACTGCTGTCATCAACAACCTCCTGTGCGACTACACATATACCATTCACTGCTGTCATCAATAACTTCTTGTGCGTTTACACATTTACAATTCACTGCTGTCACTAATAACTTCTTGTGTGTCTACACATATACCATTCACTGCTGTCATCAATAACTTCCTGTGTGTCTAAACAGATACTATTCACTGCTGTCATCAATAACTTCCTGTGTGTCTAAACAGAGACCATTCACTGCTGTCATCAATAACTTCCTGTGTGTCTAAACAGATACTATTCACTGCTGTCATCAATAACTTCCTGTGCGTCTACACAGATACCATTCACTGCTGTCATCAATAAGGGACTAATTTCACAAGAGGCTCACTGATCTCCACTGGAGCAGAGCATTAGGCCCTGTTATGTGGAACTAATGCGGTCAAAATGCCAGCTGTGGTGCTTCTGTCGCAAGGCTGTCTGACCACCAGGGGGTAGTGGTGAGTGGGGATGCTGTCATCTCTGCTATTGCTTTTTTGGACACACTCAGCTAGGCCATCAGTCTTCAGTCTGTCCACCTGGAATTTCAGTTCTCATCACATATGCCTGTGTTTTAGTTCTCATAACATATGCCGGTGTTTTTGACATTACTTCAATGTTAATAAAATATGTTTTCTGTTACAAATGGAAATGTTCTAGTTATGAACTACTTGAAGATCTCTAGATTTTCTATCTCGGGTTAGGCTTACCCTAGGTTTTTTGAGGTTGTCAGTTCAGTTAATATTTTGCTCAAGCAGACACGATTAACTCCTCTTGGATTACCAGATATCTCAGCGGATCCTCATATCAGTCCAGGACCTGAGCTGCCAACCCTCCCGTTTTTCCCGGGTTTCTCCCGTTTTCTGATCCATCTCCCGCCGCCCTCCCGTTTTGTCATTTCTCCCGGTAATCTCCCGAATTTCACGAGTTACAAATGCATTTTATTAATAATCAAATCAAAATGTGTGTCAATGTTCTAAAGTTGCCATATCATCTATGAAACGCAAGCGTGAGAGGCAAAGCAAGCGTCAGCCAATCAAATTGCCTTTAATGCAAAGACAACACAGGCTCTAGCCAATCAGATCACGTTTATGGTCACGTCTCAAGAGACCGAAGCTAAAAAAAAAAAAGCTGGTTTACCAAACTCCGTAGATGGTCGAATTTGTACCTAAAAGTTGTTTGTTTTACTTATATTTTTATAAAGTTACCGAGAAATAGACACAGAACAATGTAAAAAAAAAAAAAACATTATTGTAACTGAAAAATACGTCTGAGAGGATTTGCGAGGTGTCTGAGGTTGCTATCATTCACTTTGAATGGGGATCTGTCAACCTTGACGGATCAACGCATTCCAACGCACATATTATATTAGCCTACATATTTAATATAGAGTTGCCAACTTTCAAGACGGACCTGGCATGAGAATCGGTAAGATTGACCAAAACAGGTGTATTTTTTTGCCGTGAGATGCATTGAAGTCAATGGATTTGTATGACATGCTAGCGTGAGACAGGACATAAAAGCGTTTCACGACAAAAGCGTGAGAGTTGGCATCCCAGATATTATATTAAATTATTCATATAGCACATTCAAAAACAGCTAACGCTGATCAAAGTGCAGTTTAATTTAATCACAATAAAATAAAATATGAGAACAAATAAGTTGACTATATGCACAACATCCCATTTAAAACCAACATTTGCCCCCCGGCCCCGCCGAAATCTCCCGGATTTTGCTACTCAAATGTTGGCAGGTATGGTCCAGGACATCTCTGACAGCACTGCATGCCATTCAAAAAGCTTCTGTCTCTTATTTCATCACTTCTTCCCCATCTATTAACCTAGTAATTTGCCTTTACCGATAACTCTGCAAACAGAGATAGCCAGTATTTGCAATTCAATATATTAAAAATACTTATTTAATTACTTTTGAGTATTTTGTGATTTGTCTTTGGTTGTTTTGTGACAGCCACTTCGCTACAAGGGCACCAACTGTGTCCAAGAAGATTAGGCAGTGAAATAACATGCATCCGTGGCATCCAATAGTATTACGCATCAACATGCGTCAGTGATATCCAGTGCTCTAGAATTGAAATATATCCCTTCATATTACAAACATTTTATTTTGATTGGCTGGGTATGAATTTAACTTATATATTTGATGTGTTTGTGCCTTCTACTATATTGCTGCAGTATTTGTAACTTCTACAACCATGTGGCCAGTTAAAAACATCACTGGAGCACAATGGATGGGTGACTTTCTGATGGCGTTCTCCCCCTCATATTAAAAATGTATAATGGTGTAATCAGCTGTCTTTGTAAACCGATGAAGTGGATCATGTCACAAACTCACAAATGTGTCAGGCCCCACTGGTGTATTCTGGGATACTGGCCAGTGGTGCATTCTGGGAAAAAATGTGATAGGCACCTGTATAATCTCTGCAGACATTCATGCCATCCTCCCAGCTCCCTAACCCTGCAGTCAGGGTCTCATTAACGCTAGAAAATAAGCCACTGGTGACTGGCTCGCATTCTTATGCACAGAGGACTTGTCCTAAGAAAAGGAAAGTGATAAACACCTTCAAACCCTCTGGAGTCCAGCCACATGTTTTTCAGCCTCCTGCTGTGTGTGTGTGTGTGTGTGTGTGTGTGTGTGTGTGTGTGTGTGTGTGTGTGTGTGTGTGTGTGTCTGTGTGTGTGTCTGTGTTAGAGCTGCAAAGATTAGTCGTCAAAATCGTTAACGTCAATGTGAATGATTTTTATTGTCGACGCTTCATATAATCATAATAAAAATGTGTAATGTTTGTGTGTGTGTGTGTGTTAAGCTCTGCCTGGTGTATGCTGCAGTAGAGAAGGAGGTGTGTGTGTGTGTGTTTGTGTGTGTGTTAAGCTCTGTCTGGTGTGTAATATGATAGACACCTTCAAACCCTCTGGAGTCCAGCCACATGTTTTTCAGCACTCCTGCTCTCCTAAGAGGAGCATGAATCATTGATGACCCTCCTTGTCTGTCTCAGCTGTTGCTCTAACTGTGTTTTTCATGTCCATTTCAAAGTGATGTTTCTTACATTATTGAATGCTCATTAAAACCCTCATTGCCACTGTTAGTACCTAATAGAGACATTCTAATGAGGACATTGTTATTGTATTTAAATTCGCTTGCTTTTCCTGTGGTGTGCTGAGGCCTACAGGCTGAGGCCTTGAATACTCTCTTGCTGAGGCAAACCACCTGTTTGTGTACTGATAATCATGCACACTGCTCTACTCTCAAGGACATATTCTGAGATCACTGCAGCAGCTTCTGAAGCGATGGGACGAAAGAACACCGCCCTTTGTGTGATGAAACCTGTTTTTCTACTCACATAAGGTTGGCTGCGCCCAGCTCTTCTTTGGAGTTTGTTCATGATATTTGGTTGTGACACATCTCCCTCTTTTGCAAAAGATAAAAGTACTATTTTAAATTCTGATTGCTGGTCTCTGTCTCATCAATATTAACGTCTTAATATAATTTATCTAACAGTAGCGAAACTGTAATGGTATTTCTAATCATGTGATTAAAACGGTACCACTTTACAATAAGACTCCATTGTAAATGGTTTATAAATAGGTTATTAATTAGGTTGTAAACCCTTTGTAAGTCATTAATAAGCCCTTATAAATGAGTAACACAGTTTTTATACATCGATGCGGGCTCACTATTTGGGAAGATCCCCATCTTGGCAACCCACTGTCTATCCCTTAACTTGCTCTACTAGTCCAATTGCACACCAGATTAAACCCGGGTATACTTTGGCCCAGGCCAGAGTATACCTTGGGGATAAACTGTCCTATGCCAAACTATACCCGGGGGTGTAAAATAGCCTAGGCCATACTATACCCCTCCAGGCCAGAGTATACTATATAATATGGGTCTAACCACATTCATAGCCTTGCTGAGGAACCTTACTTTTAAGTGTATGTGTCGGCTGGACCGCTCTTCAAATGTTATAATTGATCTGATGACAGACCCTGGCCGCAGCTCTGTCAAGTACACATCTAAGATCTGGGAACACTGGCATAAGTGCATTTTTTAGCCCTTCTTTCCTTGTGTATTTATATGTATTTATGATTGTATGTATGTGTGTATATTTATATGTCATTTTTTGATTTTATGTATTGTACATATTCCATGTGGGCCTTGAGCCTGTAATAAAGTTCATTATTATTATTATTATACCCCCAGGGATAAACTGCCCTAGGCCAAACTATACCCTCGGGTGTAAAATAGCCTAGGCCATACTATACCCCTCCAGGCAGAGCCAGTCCTTCCTATAGGTGACAAAGGCGGCTGCCTAGGAAGCCACCTAGAGGTGGGTGCCAAAAACTGCATCTAGCCAAAACTGCACCCTTTTTTTTGCTCCCCTTCTATTTCTCCAACCAATATTTTGACATTAAAAAATGTATTTAACATAAAGGGAAAATTTGCCAAAAATCTAAAGAGATAGGGGTGTTATCAGAGCATGCTAGTTAGGAGTTGGGGGGCTCCTCCTCGCACTCCGCCCGGTAGTCCACCAAGCGCTCCTTGGTCTCTCCGACACTGAACTGGAGGTGATCGGTGACACACCACCCCACAAAACTCTGCATCAGAGCTCTGCACTCCGCCTCACTGTCATCCCCGATGCAGTGGACAACGGAGAACGATGGAGTCCCCTGGGGGGCACCGGTGCTCCTCACCAGCACATTCAACTGGCCGGCCGCAGTCCCAGGCACTTTGGTCAGCCGGCGAGTCAGTCGTTTGGTCAGTCTGCGATCCAGGCCACCAGGCCAGGGTCCACCCGCAGGAGAGCGGCCAAGATAGGACACTATTTCGCTGCGGCACCATGGCAACCAATTCAGTTATTTTTTAAATAATGTAGGTAGTTCTGGCCGGTCCAAAAAAAATAATCCACAATTAGGTAGAGCAGCGCACTACCCCAATACAAACAACTATAAAACATAGAAAAAGTCGTGAAAAGAGGGGGAAAATAGTAAAAAAAAAAAACGAAGAGCTGCTAAGACAGGCTGCCACTCAAGGCAGCGCCACGTCACAATGCGTGCTATCATGGGGGTATTATCTGGCCTGAGGGGGTATGAATTGGCCTAGGCCATAATATACGACGGGGTATAATCTAGCCTAGGCCCCTTTAACCCCAGGTATAGTCCTAGCCGGGGTATACTACGGCCTGTTACACCGGCATGACCTCACTCTTGGTTGAAAGTAGTTATTATTAATATTACTTCAGTGTGCGCTGTGAACATAAACTTCAAGGAAGTGGAAAACTATGTGTCATAAAGGTATCCATGGGAACCCTCAATAATAGGACTCTAAAGGGTCTCTGCTCAACAGGGGGCTTGAACACTTGTGTACCACATGGCCACCAGACTTAAATAAATATTCAAACGCTTCAAACCGAACGGTCAAACACCAAACCATTAAAAGGGCTTAATGCTGTGTTTGTGTTTTGAAACAGTTGCACAATAAGTGGAGTAGAGAGGGAAACATCAGACAAAGAGTAGCACGAAAAGAGGGGTGAGACAAATGCTGACACGTGCCTGTGAGAAACACCCTACCCTCCTCGCAGGGTTGCCATGGTGACATGCATCCCATAAAACAAAGGCAATGGGTAACAGTGTCACAGATGACCAGACAGAGGGTCCTCCACATGCTGCAGAGTAATGACTGATATATGAACGCGCCGTTTCTCTCTGCCACACAGCTCTGAGTAATGACTGATCTCTGAACACGCTGTTTCTCTCTGCCACACAGCTCTGACATGCATTACTGAACTTAAGACAGATATGACACTGAAAGATAGTACAGATTGGTTTTGAACTCTTTTACCTGTGATTGCATCGTACTGTTTTTGGCTTCATCTGAATCGCTGTCATTTAGTCAGTAGTGTGTGTTGTGGTAGCTCAGCTCACAGGGTGCTGTGTGACGCGCTGTGTGTGTTTGAGACCTCTGACAGATTCTGAACAGTGTGTGTTATGCTGGTGTACACACTGATGCTTAACATATAGAAATATGTGTATATCTGATTTTTAGTGTGTGATGTGTTATATGTGTGTGACAATGTCTGTATTTCTGTCATCTGATGGATAACCTGATGTTAAGGATTTATTAGTTATATTTTTCTTCATATTTGTCTTGATTTTTGCCACATTATTTGCCATTATATTTGTCCTGATATTTTGTCATGATGGATGGCACCAACTCGTCCAGCCAGCAGCTCCTCTTCGTCCACCAGCAGATGTTCCAGGTGCAGTTGAACGAGGGGCCCTTGACTAAGCTGGCAGTGGCCATCGTCATGGCAGTGCTCTTCATCTGCATCAACTGCCTCCTGCTCTTCACACTGAGCAGCAAGCAGGCCTTCAGGGAGACGCCGCGCTACGTGCTCTTCTCCCACATGCTCTGCAACGACTCCATCCAGCTGCTCTTCACCTCTCTCCTCTACATCCTCTCCATGTCTTACCTGCAGATCCACAGAGCCGCCTGCTCCCTCGCCCTGTTCGTCTCCAGCGCCACCTTTTTTAACGCTCCGCTGAACCTGGCCCTCATGTCGCTGGAGCGCTACGTGGCCATATGCTTCCCGTTGCAACACGCCAGCATTGCCACGCCCGCCGCCACTGCCGTCGGCATTCTTATCATATGGTTTCTAGGGGGCGTGAACGTAGTGATTGACATCCTGTATGCAGTCGCCAGAGATGGCAGTTTCTTTAGCGAGAGCATGTTCTGCACGCGCGAACGCATCTTCATGGCTCCGTGGCAGGCCGACGTGTTTCAGGGCTTTAATGCCTTCTACTTTGTTGCCGTGACGCTGATCATTGTCTTCACCTACATCAGTGTGATGATTGTAGCTCGATCTGCCTCCAGTAATAAAGAATCGGCAAAGAAAGCCCACAGGACTCTCCTGCTGCACCTCATCCAGCTGGGCCTGTGCCTTAACTCATTTCTTTATGGCATTATCGAGAGAGCCTTGGCTATGACCAGCAGCAGTCGTCTGTTCATGGACCTGCGCTACCTGAACTATCTCTTTGTTCTCATTCTGCCTCGGTGCCTGAGCCCCCTGATCTACGGCCTGAGAGACGATGCTGTTCGGCCCTTATTCCTCTACTATGTCAGGTGTGGAGCCCAAAAGGTCAAACCCGTTGTGACCGCACACTGAGAACATAATTTGGGTATTTGTGCCATTCTACTGACCTCCTGGCTTATTGATCTGTTAGGGAGGACTGATCTTTGAAAATGTTTTAACACTTGTACATTTCCAATCGATTTGAAAATATTATTTGTTTTTAAAGCTGTCATTTCCATCACACTCTGCTGCCTGTCTCCTCTGGTCAGCCAATCAGTTGCTTCTCTCAGCTCTGGTAAAAAGGTCAATTAATAGAATTCATTTAGAAACACTGTTCATGACTTAAGAATGTATTAATCAAGTGACTTAATAATTACCTTGTAAGAATCATGTGCTTATGTAAGCAGGAACATGGCTTTTCTGTGTGTGTGTAACTTAGATTATTAGGTGGTGACACCACTTAGTCTGCATATAAAGAGAAGGAACCTTTTGTCTATGTTTGGGTGAGCTCAGAGGTGATAAGGGTCAAACTGTGCTTGTTCAACCCTGCGTAAAACTGACATCCATGCATTACAGAAAGTGCATTTAGGATGTCACAAAAGGGCTTTTGGTTGAGCGTGCCTACTCTTGCTGACATTATAAAACATTTATGACATCAGAGTTAGATAAATATTTAGTTATATATCAACCCTGTGCAATGTTTATGGAATTGCTTCACTTTTATCTTTGTGCTGAGAGATTGTTAATGAATAAATATACTGATATTGATACAGGTATGTACAACTCCAGAGTCCTGAGATAACTTGGGTACATTTTCACCTAACACATGAACTTTTGTACTTACTCTGTCGCTCACTTACTTCCATTACAAACAGACTGTTCCCCGAGTATTGTATAGATTATTGTACTCAAAAACAACATCACATATGAACACACCCAATATGTTTTTCTCTGCATAATGTTACGCTAACATTCTTTATTCCTCTTCTACTTGTTTGGTAATAAAGTTTAATTCTAACACATTTACGGCGGTCCTGATGTGTCCTAGCTTTCAAACACACCAGGTCATCGCAGTCTTCCACTATCATTATACGTACGTATATAGCCAATACAAAACTGAGTCCTTTAGCAGGACAAGGACCCAAAGCACACATCTAAAAGCATCCAAATTAGCTGAACTGAACTGTTCTAAAGAAATAGCCTCCATTCAAATGTAAGACAACTAGATCAGTTTACACAAAAAGGGAAGGTTTCCCAAAAGGTCAAGTAGAAACCTCTCTGAAGTCTGAACGAGTCGATGATTCCACATCACATTCCACATCACACCACATTCACCCATCACAGGGCCCATGACCTTACTCCTCCAGGAGGGGGCAGCAGAGACACACAGCCATAAGCACTTTGAAGCGTGAGATTTCAGCAACACATTCACACACACACACACGGGTGCGCGTGCACACACAAAGACACAAACACGTGCAGGGGCCAGGAACAGGTGGACTGATGGCTTTTCCCTCTCTTTGGCGGGCTACAACAGCAGTCCATCCCACTTCTATTGCCTACATGTCAAATGTGCATGATCTCCATGTCTTGTCAGAGGTACTGACTGCTGTCTGCTCACCATTTTTCCATAACTGCAGGGTTCAAATCTTGTTGCTTATTGGTTTTCAGGTCCATCCACCTCTGCCATGTTGATGCAAAATGTCACAAGAGTGTATGGCGTGTAATTGATCAATGTTGCTTGCCGGGTGACTTGGACAGTAATTAGCATATTTGCAAATAACACTCAGGGCACAAGTTTATTTTTTGTCCAAAGAGCATAATGTATTATCCTATGAGATACACTGTGTTTTCCAAGTCCGTGTGTGGAGAGCAGTCTATCTGGAGCATGAAGTCTACTGCGGAATAATTAACCTAACCATGACCGGGAATCTGTCCTAAATCTTGGGTTTTGGTTGTCAGCTATAATTGATAATCAGTCCAGCATAGAGCTCCAGCTACTAAAACAGATAATAATAATAATAATAATAATTCATTTTATTTTTAACGCACTTTTTATTCACAGGAATCTCAGAGTGCCTACATATAAGAAACTAACTATAATAATACAATAAAATAAAAACTTGTTAACATAAGCATAACAGAAAAGATTTAACACAAGGCCAGAAATGCCTTCCTGAGTAAAAATGTCCAGCTTTAAAGGAGTCCAGCGTCTGCGTTGCCCTTAGGTGGTCAGGGCGGCTGTTCCATAAGTGTGGCACTGCCGAGCAAAAGGCCCGGTCGCCCATGGTGCGGAGCTTGGTTTTGGGGACGCGGAGGAGCGAGCTGTTTGAAGACCTGAGGGTGCAGGTGGAGGTTTGGGGAGTAATTCATTCTTGCAGGTAGGGAGATGATCTACGACAAGCTGATGAAACTCACAGGAGTCAGCCCGGTGTCGCTTCTGCATCAACGGCATCATGTTTCACACCCTCATGAGTAAGCCTGTGTTTAGAGAGCTGCCTCGCTACATCCTCTTTGCCTACATGCTCTGCAATGACACGGTTCAGATGGCAATAACGGCTATGCTCTTCATCATGGTGTTGTATCTACTGCAGCTCACCAAAGCCATCTGTGCGCTGATCGTGTACGTCAGGGGTTTTCAACCAGGGGTCCGCAACCTCCTGGTGGTCCGCGATGGCATTGCAGGGGGTCCGCGACATGAGCCTATGTTGATCAGTTCACCATTAAATATTTTTTTATATTGATATTTTCTTTTTCAAATAAGAAAAATATGTCAATCTAAATAGTCTGAATAGCCACATGGCCTGAAATATACTGATGTTTACCCATATTCAGCGAAGAAATTACACTGACAAGTGCTACAGGCAGAATATCTGTGCGGGGGGAGGGGGAGTGGCAACTGGGGCGGTTACAAACACGCGCACAGACACATCAGTGGGCCGCAAATACTTTCTAGTCAGAATGGTGGTCCCTGGGACAAAACGAGTTGAAAACCCCTGGTGTACGTGGTTATGGTCACCTATCGCAACGCTGATTTGAACATTGCTGTGCTTTGAGTTCTACGTAGCCATTTGGTTTCCGATGAGGCACAGCAAGATGGCAACACACTACGCGACCGCCGTTGCCATTGGCGTTATGTGGATGCTGTCCTCAATTTGTTCCCTGATAGACATATTTTACGGTATGATTACGGATCACATGTTCAACAGCGGACAAACATTTTGCTTTCGACAGATATTTGTAGATTCAAATGGGCAAATAGAAAATGTTCCAGGCTGTAAATGGAGTGTCCTTTGTGGCGGCAGCATGAATCATCATCTTTACTTACATCAATATTATAGTTGCACCGCAGGCTGTGTGTCGAGACAAAGACTGAAAGTCCCAGAAGGCCCATCCTGCTGCAAATCGTTCAGCTCATTCTGTGTATGGCCAACTTGCTGTTTGGGACCATAGAGACGTGGTTATCCAAGTTACCTAACTAGAATGCGTTTCGTGAACGAACTGCGAGAGTGTGCTTGCTCTGTGTCAGTGAAGCACAGGTGCAAGCTAGTTTTAATGACCCCATTATGATGTCATAATCCACAGAGTTCTGCCATGCAAGTCTATGTAGAAAAAAGAGGAATAAAAAAGGAGTGGCAAGGAGTACCGCCACGAAAAGTCATAGCAGGTTGCACCGGATCGGGCTGGACGTTTCGGTGTTTGAACGGCGTCTGTACCTCGAAAGGGCGAGGAGTAGTTAGCTGCAAGAAAAACGGCGAGCATAAATAAATAAAACTTGATAACAACAATACTGTGCTTCCCTTCGGGCAAGCACACTAATAATAGGCGGTTTCATAACCTGCGCTTCATGAACTATATCCTGATTCTCATGCTGCTTCTGTGCCTGAGCCCCCTGATCTACGGCCTGAGAGACGATGCTGTTAGGCCCTTATTCCTCTACTATGTCAGGTGTGGAGCCCGAAAAGTCAAACCCTCTGTTACCCCACACTAGGAGAGTCGTTGCAGAGTTGGGCTAGAATAGTGTACATTCTTCTGTCAGCAGCTGGAGTTTCGATATTAAGATCTCTGGCAAGATACCGGTACTGTGAACATAAACGATTTAGACTTAAAATGCATATTGTTTTGGGTTTTCTATTGGGTGAAACTTTATGTGTGCAATTAAGTTGCTCTACACATTTGTTTGTGCTGCTAAATGTTATGTTTGAATAGCATATTAAGTTTTTTTTGCTGAATATACCAAATGAAAATATATAAATATAAAATAAATAAAACAAAAAAAAAAACCTTCTGTGTCCTATAAACCAGATGGTTTATTGCAAGATTGCTCACATTGCAAGTACTAGCAACCTCTCTCAGATTCTCAATAGTAGCCTAGACCCCTATAGTATGTGTGATGATAGTTCTTAGATCAGAGTTTTATGCCCACAGTTTATGCAGTAAATGCAACTCTCAATATGTTCACCTCAACAAGCAATCTGAGACGGAGACTTAAAACACCCCTTAATACACCTCACCGTTAAAGCACTGGTGATCACAACCCTGTAATTATAGCTAAGCTTGTCCTATAAAGGAGGGTATTCACTGGCAGGAAAAACCTGTTTTGCCCCATAAGAGATGCTGCAGTGGCACGTCGACATCTGATCCTCCATTGCACTAAGCAAGCATACTCCTGTTTAACTTTGGTTAAGTGTCAAAGAGTTAAGTAGAGGTAAGTTAAGTACATATTTATTTAAGCATGTTGTGAAGCTTTCCTTTGAAAGTCAAAGAGCAGTGAGAGCTAAACATACGGCATGTTTGACTTTCAAAGGTATGCTTACTAGCATTCTTAAATAATTCAATACAATAACAACATATTGTTGATCTAAGTAAAGATGATGATTAATGTTAACAGCCACTCCTAGGACACTCCATTTACAGCCTGGAACTATGACCCGGTGTGTGGGGCCAAAACATAAATTGGAGACAGACCACGAGTATACAAAAATAGGGGTTTATTTCAATAACACTAAAATACGGGACAAAATAGTAAATGCCAAGCACCAAAAACTCATAGTGTGCACCAGCATCAAAAGCATGGTGAGAACGCCAGGAATGCCACACACTAGCATACAGGGGCGGACTGGGGGGAAAAAGTGGCCCGGGAGTTCCTGTCAGACCGGCCCACTCAATACACGGCGCGCGGCCCACTAAGTACACGGCGCGCTGCCCACTCAGTACACGCCGCATTGCCCACTCAATGGATCACACGTATCGACCAGTCAGTGGCCTACTGGGAAAAATACCCATACACTTAACATTATTTTGGATGATTACAAAGAAATTACATCATATATGCTTGTTTTTTAATAACATTTGGATCCACCAATTTGCCTGGATGGACACATGGAATAAAATGATACTGGCTATTGTAACACTCCAAGGTAGGTATAGTTTGCTAGATGAATAGTATCAGATCAGATCAGATCAGATGGTTATACGTAAAACTACAAAGCCTATTGGTTAGTACACTCAACGCGTATTAGATAAATAAACTTGAAATTAGTGCTGTCAAACAATTGAAATATTTAAACACAATTAATCGCAATTTTTTTGTCTATTATAAATGTCCCTTCATTTATTTTTTATCCATTTATCCATTTTTTATTCCAGCAGCAGAATCATCAATCTAGATAACATATTAATATTGTTTATAATGTAAGTGTTGTGAAACGCAAGCTATACTTGGCCAAGTCAACACCTCTAGATAACATATTAACAATCTAGATAACATATTAACATTGTTTATAAGTGATTTTAGCATAACAAACTAGCTGGTTAACTTATTTGACACAAGTTAATAGAAATTTGCCCTATTTACAACTACCACCATGGATAGCTTGCTCATCGATTATAAGCAAGTGACTACGGCTCACATGGTAAAATAGATCATCTCGATGTTGACAACAGCACCAGCTTGCTTATTTTATCAGACGGTCTCAATTTAAGACATACCGTTAGCTAGGCTAGCTGTAGGGAACGTAACCTCATCTGTGAATAGCAAGCTAACATTTGGCAAGGTCAACGCCACATCTTACCTTATCACTGTCACCAGTCGGTGGTTTTCCAAATAAAATGTAGGTTTGAGTAATTGACATTAAATAACACCTAAAACAAAATTAGACTGACGGAAGAGATTGACAGAGGCAGCGGCGAGCTGTGCCTCATCCATGTTAAGGCTGATTTATGCTCGGTTACGTAAGCGTAAGCGCAAGCGCAAGAGGCCGCGCAAGCCCCTTGCGTGACTTTTCACGTCTTGCGTGCATCGGCCCCTTTTTCTAGACTTGCGCCATTTTACACAAGCCTATTGTTCTGGGTGTGAATTGCTTGGCAACACCTCCAACGCAACGCGTAAAGGCCGAATTATGCTCTGTTTTAGACGTAACGCGTAAGCACGTAAGATACACAACCCCCCCTTGCGCGGTAAAATACCCCCCCTTACGTGCTTAAGTGCGTCGCCCAAAATTCCTGACTATGCGACTAAAACACTACGGCCCTACACAGCTCGCAAAGGCTGTGATTGGCCGGCTACCACAGCCTTTCACACAGAGTCTCACGTTTCCGGGTTAAGAGCATACAGTCTTTTTTGGACCCAGACATTTTTTTAAATCATGAATACCCTGCAGACCGTCTCACAAGCCTTTTCTCATGGATTAGGAACAAACATAACAGAAGAGGTCCGAAGACATGAACTCCTTTACAAATCCTCTTTAAACACTTATAAGGACGCTCAAATTACCGCGAATATCCCATTCTCACCCGCGATTGTTTGGAGAGAATGTGGTCATTCACGAACAAATAGGTACTTTCATATTCATTTTCCGCCACTTGTGAGTCATGGTGATATCTTTCTTTGAGTTCATATTGACGTGAATCCATCAATTGCACCAGCGAGTTTGATAGAATGAGCCCGGTCAGCTCATACAAAAGTTAACAGTAACCTGCCATTACCTTGTGGCCAGCACCATTGTAGTTACAAGCATTGACAACATGATGAGATTCTCTCGCCGTTTACCACCTCATCTTTGAATAATGTAACTCATAAACACATCGTTTTAAAGCCTGTCGCAGTCATTAAAAGATGTCAATAAACGAACTTTTGCGACATGTGCTGTCTTTTTCGCCACTGGTACTGAATTGCCAACATTTGTATTTTGTGTAACACATGTATTCATAACATCAAGCCTTTCGCCCACTACACTTTCATGCTCCGGTAAGTTTTTTTCCTTTGACCTGCTGCAATAAATAGGCTTACTTAACTCAAAAAAAAATCTACAGTTATGGCGTCAATTTGCTTTGCAACACGCAACACGGCTCACAAGCCTTGCAACACGGCTCTGCGTCTAAAACGAACCTTAAATCAAAACTTGTCTAAAACAAGTTCCTTGTGTAAATTACGTGCTTACGCGTTACGTCTAAAACAGAGCATAATTCGGCCTTAAGCACCTAGCAATTCATGCTTCCTTTAGAAGCATGCAAGGGCCTTTAGAAGGGCTGAGTGCGCACGTCACTACGGTTGCGTGCCCTGGCGGGGCGTGTTGCGTGTATGTATGCCACTACCACTGGCGCCTCACAGCAAGAAGGTCATGGGTTTGATTCTGGACAAAGCATACACACACTGCTCTTTTTCCTCCTCTCTCCCCTGCCATTGCCGCTATGTTACACGATATGTAAAGATGTTGACAGACATTTGACCTCATTCTCATGTTACAAGTTCCCGGACAATTCTGGCATTCATTAAACTTTTCTCATCCGGGATTCGTTCTCGCTTTTTCGTAAATCTGCCAGATTGGAGTGAGCCCATGTTCTTAAGGGCTGAGTTTGTGAGAAATCGTTGGTGATTGCGTTCACATCAATTCTACCACATCCTCAAATTGAAATAATTATAATAATATACTACTACTCATAATAATAATAATAATAATATTAAATACGAGAATATTTGTATCATAAAAAACGTTTCACATTTAAAGTCATGATTCTATGATGCATCATGATGTCCGTACATAAATAAAAGCACTACATGAATACTGCAAAAAGCATTCAATAAATAAATAAGCACTAAACTCAAGTGTGTGGAATATAGCCATGGTGGAATAGAATGGAGAAGACGTTCATTTACGCCTTAAAAAGCCTTAATTTGCGTTTGAACTTTCAACATTATTTGTCTGTGATTAGACATTTTGTGTTATTACATGTAATGCCGTTTAGATCATTTAAAAACGACGTTGAAATTCTGTTTGTAAATATCTAGTCCTGCAAGGTAGCAAACGTAGTTCGAGGACATCGTAGAGAAAGAGAGGGCATAGGGCCAGACAGCTACTTATGTGTGTGTGTCCAGGAATTACTCTCTGAAAATGTACCATGTATTGTCCACCCCCCCCCATAACAAAATGAGATCTCGCCCCTGCCTTATAATGTCGCAAAATATAAAAATTTAACTTGGTAGTCCCACCTATTTCTCTGGTCACAAGCTGCTTCTAGCCACAGCTGTCTTTGATATGAAAATGTGATGTGTATATTCCCCAGAGTGAATACCTCTCTGATGCAGACAGGAATAGAAAGATGAGGCATCATATCATGGCTGCCTATAAAAGTGAGTGGGCATAGTAGCACTCATCAGGAGCTTTACATGATGTGTGATCCTCTTATCATTCTCAGGGTAACAGGAACAGTCATCCATCTGAGCATTATCAATGTGTGCATGTTTCATTTCTGGTTTGATTTATTGTATCAAGTTTTCAGGACAGTGTGTTTAATCTGGTATTTTTTCACATATCAGCTACATTTGCTATTTCTTACTCTGTGATTATACATGTCTATATGGGTGTGTGTGTGTACATATTCTATTACTAGATTCTAAACTATTTACGTATGTATAGCATATAATGGTCATGACAAATCAGTCCGGTTAAGGAGCTCTACTGGTGCATCAGCAGATGTTTAAAGTGAAATTGAATGAAGGGCCTCTTTCTAAACTAATTGTGACCATTGTCATGTCTCTTCTGTTCATCTGCATCAACTGCATCATGTTTCACACCCTCATGAGTAAGCCTGTGTTTAGAGAGCTGCCTCGCTATATCCTCTTTGCCCACATGCTCTGCAATGACACAGTTCATCTGCTGGTGGTCGCGATGCTCTATATTTTATCTCTAAATTTCCAGAAGTTTCCTAAAGCTGTTTGTTCACTGATGGTTATCGTGTCAGCAGGCACGGCTCGTATTTCTGCTTTGAGCCTGGGTGTGATGTCACTCGAGCGCTATGTGGCTATTTGTTTCCCTTTACGCCACAGTGAGATGGCCACACAGAAAGGGACGGGTGTTGCGATTGCAATAATCTGGTTCCTAGGTTGCCTAAGTCCCGTGATAGATACTATGTATGCACTGATAATGAACGCAGTGTCTTTTAAAGATCCCATGTTCTGTACTCGAGAGAGGTTTATTTTGTCACCATGGCAAAGAGATGTGTTTCAAGGACTTAATGGTTTCTTCTTTGTGCTTATAACAGTCATTATTCTTTTCACCTATGTCAGTGTTATAGTCGCAGCTAAATCTGCCTCAGCGGATAAAGATTCTGCTAAGAAAGCTTGGAGAACAGTCCTGCTCCACCTTGGCCAGCTAGTACTTTGTCTGAACAGTCTGTTGTATGGAACCATCGAGAGAGCCTTGGCTATGACCAGTAGCACTCGTCTGTTCATGGACCTGCGCTACCTGAACTTTCTCTTTGTTCTCATTCTGCCTCGGTGCCTGAGCCCCCTGATCTACGGCCTGAGAGACGATGCTGTCCGGCCCTTATTCCTCTACTATGTCAGGTGTGGAGCCCAAAAGGTCAAACCCTCTGTAACAGCACACTGATGTGCATATGGCATTCTGATTGCATACAGCTATTTTTGTTTGTTAGAATGAAAACTACATATTTAAGATTTCATATACGGACAACGTTTCATATGCATCATAAACAACATAAATTAGACAGAATTAACTTTATTGTATTTTACTGTTCACCTTTATGAGTTTTTGTGTGGGTTTGGGTATTGCACTTTCATTTTATCTGCTTTCTTGTTGTGAATAAACATCCTCCAGTTCGGTGTATAAAGAGAAACCCTGTGAGTGTTTGTGTGTGTGTGTGTGTGTGTGCTGCCTTGGTACCGATTCTAACCTGTGCTTTATTGTCAGTCACAACCAACAGGTGAATAAACCACTGAACTGGCTTCACGTTTCGGGCAATTTAATTTATACAAATATAAGACTGAAGTTAAAAGGGGGTTAGATCATTAACAAATTGATAATTGGTTGACAGCTTAGATATTATGATGTATAATCTACAGGGTATTGTGCAATTGTTGCCATAACATGTAGAGCTGAATTCTCTGCTGTTTAAAATGAGCAGTGTGTAAGCAGTCATCCAAATGTATTGCGCTCATAGTGTCCCCAATAGACGTCTTTGTGCTCACAAGGTCCCCATCAGACCTCAGTAGCCCAGAGTGCCAGTCCACAATCAGGCTCTTTGGATAATTATATGCTTACATACATTTATGTTCAGTAAGTTAAGGGCTGCATTTTTATAACCAAGAAAAAGCTTAGGAACGTAAGTGACATTGTTCTGGTTTTGGTGGTACTTTTTTTTATAGGTCGATAGTTTTCAAATATAGTTTTAAAGTCAAATAAAAGTTCCTGTTACATGGTCATGTTTAAGAAAGATGACGACATCTGATGTTCCCAATAGACACCAAGGATCATCACTATGCAGTTTTGTGCTTCATTGGGCCTCATTTATAAAACGTACTTACGGACAGAATTGATGTTAGACTGTGTGTGCGATCAAATCCACGTCTAAGTACAGATTTATAAAAACCGTCTTAGACGTAGAAAAGGACGTTACTCTACGTCTGGTTTCAGTTTGTGTAAGTACATTTCCTTGTGGCAATACAGGAGCACTGCAGGAATTCGGGACTCTCCGAGCGCTGACACGCAGTTTCATCATCATCATCGTCACCACCATAAGGGCTAATTGTGAAAGGTCAAAGTAATGTTTTGCTCAATAAAATCAATTAAACAATTTCAATAATTCACACATGCATGAAATTCACGTCTGATAGGTATTCATTTTTATTCCACACGTGTAAAACATTTCGCTCAATAGCCTATAAAAAGCCTGATAGTTATTTGTTTCAGAGGGAGATATGGCTGCACTGGCTTTGTTAGAAGATGTTGCCAACCGAGCAATAAGGAGAGAGCGAGTGTTTCGTGATCGCGTCGAGTTTCTGGCAGAGGAAGACTCATGGTTAATAAGCAGGTACCGCTTGCCAAGAATGCCTCTGTTAGAGCTTTGTGCACAAATGGGCCCTCGTCTACAGCGACGCACCGGCCACAACCAGGCCATACCTGTCAGGTTCAGGTGTTGTCTGTTCTTGGCTACAGGCACCTTCCAAAGGGAAATTGGAGAACGGTCCGGTATAGCACAGTCAACTTTCAGCAGAATTTTGCCCGATGTGCTTACCGTCTGATCCGTCTCTGTCCGGAATATATTTCTTTCCCATACGGTGCCCAGGAACAGCGAGCTGTCAAAGAGGGTTTCCTCCGAAAAACCGGGTTCCCAGACGTGATAGGTGCGATAGACTGCACTCATGTTGCCATACGGGCGCCACATGTGATCCAGTACATTTATGTGAATAGAAAAAAGATTCACACCATAAATGTACAACTCATATGTCATGCCAATATGGCAATCCTGAACGCAGTAGCACGCTGGCCAGGGTCGACACACGACTCCTTAATCTTGCGTAACTGCAGCTAGTGATGGGAAGTTCGAAGTTCGGATCATTTTACCGACTCGAATCTTTTGAATCTCGTTCAGTAAAAAGAACGAATCTTTTTTCGAGTCTGTAAGAGCCATTCTTTGTATTTATTGTTTTCATACAAGAGCTCCTGAAAATGTTTATGATGAAATTTAGAAGATTTAGAATAAGATTTCATATTTATATTTGGACAAACTTTCTGTTGCAAACGTGATACTAATTGCACCTTGTTAGTGTGGTGTCCTAATTACTCCCTGTAGACTGCTACTTAAGATGGTGTGGTGACGCGGCCCAGACGCTGTAGGGGTGCAATGCGCAACAGTCATTGACCTGTAGTGATTAAAACAGGTTCATTTCCCATGATTCCTTGTTTCCATTTGTTTCCATAGGTCAATGACTTCGCTGGACTTCGTTGTGGATAACTGAAGAACTTGGAAAAGGATTGTGCATTTCGAAGGAAAAGGAAGGCCGACGCGCCAAACAATTCAAACAAAGGAAAGCCCGCGGAGGTATGTGCTTCTGAAACTCATTATTGGAAGGAAATGAGGACTTTGTGGATATCGTTTTGTTTGATTAAGAAATTGGAAATGACTTTAGAAATATTTTCCTTTGAGAAGCACAATGTCTGAAACACAGACGGACGAAGTCATGTCCGGAGAGGATTTAAATGTTGTAGCCAGTGCACGAATGCGCGGTGGCAAAGTGTCGCATATTACGCGCAGAATGAAGATTTTAAACACAGGTTTATTCACCTGTTGGTTGTGACTGACAATAAAGCACAGGTTAGAATCGGCAATGAGTTTGTTGAGGAAGTAAAGGAAAACCTGACTAAGCTTGAAGAAATGTTGAAAGAATTCGAAAGCATCCATAGTGCTTATATTGAAACTTTAAGCATAGAGGCCAAGGAAGCAGATGTAAAAACTTGGTATGAGCCCCGAAGGAAATAAATTAATTCCTTTCTCTCGAATATTTTTGCGAAATGGATCCACGCTGCTGAAAACCCAGAAGCGCACAGCACTGCTGTACACTCCACTGCTGCTTTACTACCCGATTCTTCTGAACCAGATGCAGATACATATTTGAAAGATTTGGATGCTTTGTCTGTCACTAGCCGACAGGGGCGGAGTGGCCATCGGGAGAACCGGGATTTTTCCCGGTCGGCCGGTCGGCCAATAATCTCTCGAGAACCAGCCTGCAGACCGGCCTTCGCAGCCGTCGAATCGAATTCATGAGCGGCCCACCGAATTTACATGTTCGTCTAATCATGGTCCCGTGAAAATCTCTAAATTCTCCAAGAGTTACACGGTTGAGCAGTCCAACCACTATTTATACCAATATTTGTCTCTGTACATCACACCTATGGTGTGTGTCAAACTCACTCCCATTAATCCAACCTTCTGATTTTTGTTTAGCCTCCTATAGTAATTCTTTTTATTCAGACGCTCCCTTACTTTCATGACCACAAATATAAATTGGCCAGCGATTTAATTCGTTTTTTTGTTGAATGTAGAATTGTCGGAGCAAAGCATCATGGGAAATGCGTATCGTTCTGCCTTTATTAAGTGAACCTAGGGAGATAAATTAGCGGCTACCATGGAGAGAGAGCAGGTAAAGCAGACCTGATGGAGGGACATTTTTGTGTCCCACTCCGCCCCTGCTAGCCGACGTTCAATGAGATCCAATGAATCACCCTCACAAGCGCTCATTCGCGCCGAGGCATACCAAGCGGCGCTATTGGAAAAGGCTGCGCGTTTGCAAGAAAAGCACGCTTTGGAAAAGGAGGATGAACTACTTGAACAGAAAAAGGAAGAAGTAAGAAAAAGACGAGAAACATTAGATTTAGACACAGAAATGGCTGCAAATATGGCAAAAATGTATGTGCTTAAAATTGCTGAACAAGCTGCGTTTGAAAACTTTGATGAAGAAGAACAACTAGAGCCTCGGGATGCAATGAATGAATACTTCGACGCAGAAGAGCAACCAGCAGCACAATATGAGGTCATGCCTGAACCAGATGTAAGGCCAAAGCAGGGAGTTAAAGTTCAGTTCCCCTATCCTACTCATTCTTCTGTGCAGGATCATGATAATGTCCAACAGACTTATTCTGTTCGCTCTCAGAGTTAATTTACTCAAACCCAAAATACAGTGCCAGTTAGGCAAGCCAGTAGTCAGGCTAGCGGCCACGCCAGCAGTCACACAAACACTACAAGTGGGCAGCCTAGCCCAATGTCTGCTCCATCAATGAATCAGCCACCATCACATGATCTCTCTGATATTCTTAGGAGGCAAAATGAGCTGACCAACATCCTTGTGAAACAGCAAGTGCTCTCTACTTTACCACAAGGGAGCATTACACCTTTTGATGGAGACATCCTCCAGTACAAATCGTTCAATCATTCTTTTGAACACATGATTGAGAGAAAAACAGACAACAACCAAGACAAATTACAGTTTTTAAGTCAATACACAAAAGGAACAGCATTGGATCTTGTGAAAAGTTGTCAACATAAGGACGCAGACAGAGGATACCCAAAAGCAAAAACTTCACAAATGACTACAGAATTTCCTGTGCATACATGGAGAAGGTCTTCAACTGGCCAGCCATCAAACCTGAGGACACAAAGGCATTGTGTGAGTATGCATTGTTCCTTAGAACTTGTTGTACTGCTATGGAAGAAATTGACTACATGACTGAATTGGATACCATCTCTAATATGAGGAATGTTGTATTGAAACTCCCATATAAGTTGAGAGAGAAGTGGCGTGCAAAGGCATGTGATCTGCAAAGCAAAGGCAGAGTCAAAATGGAAAATGTAGTCTCTTATGTTGAAGATCAAGCAAAGATCATGTCAGATCCTGTATCAACCAAATCAAATACAGAAAAGCCCAAATAGCCCATGCCTGTTCTGTAAAGGTGACTATGAACTGAAGTCATGTGATGAAAAGTGCACAAAGATAAGATCACATTTCTAAGACAAAATGGTGTCTGTTTTGGATGTTTAATGAAAGCAGGGCATATAAGCAAAGACTACACAGGGCGTCTAAGCTGCTCTGTATGCAAGAAAAAACACCCAAGTGTGCTGCACATCAAGACAGATCAGACTTCAGCAAAGCCTACCATTAACAGTGGGCAGGTGTCACTCAGAGCTGGAGAGCATTCTGGTGCCGGTGACAGAGATGGCAGTAGAGAGTGCATGATGTCAATTGTTCCAGTGAAGGTGAAGCACTGCAAAGGATGAGGTGATAAAAACTTACGCTTTTCTTGATCCTGTCAGCTCTTCAACCTTCTGTACAAAGAGTCTAGCCAACAAGCTGAACCTAACAGGGCGAAAAACTAACATCCTGCTCCGAACCATGTCTCAGGAAAAGTCAGTGAGCGCAGACATCATCACAGGCCTGGAGGTGTCTGCAATTGATAAGTCCCACTTCATCACGTTGCCAGATGTGTAGAGTCAAAGCAGAATGCCAGTTGACACAAGTAACATTCCCAACAATGATGACCTATCTAAATATACTTACCTCAGTAAAGTGAGCATTCCCAAAATCGAAGCTGATGTAGAACTGCTGATTGGCAGCAATGTTCCGAAAGCGCTAGAGCCATGGGAAGTGGTAAACATCCAAGCAGATGGTCCGTTTGCGGTCCGAACGAAACTTGGATGGTTCGTTAACGGTCCTCTTATTGACAGTGACAGCTCCAGCACTCTTTCTGCTACTGTTAATAGGATATCTGTGGAAAAATTGAATGACACATTAATGCAACAATACAATCATGACTTTAACGAAAGCAAGGAAGACAAACCAGAAATGTCTGTTGAAGACAAAAAGTTCATCGAAATAATGGAAAAATCTGTCTGTCTCAGGAATGGACATTACACATTGGACTTACCTTTCAGGAAGAAAAATGTAGTTATGCCAAATAACCATCAGGTGGCAGAGCAGCATCTGGCCAGTCTAAAGAAAAGGTTCCAAAAGAATGAAAAGTTCAAAACAGAATATACCAACTTTCTCACAGACGTAGGCCTGTCGCGATATGCAATAAATCAATTAATTGCCCGATAAATTAAAATGAGCGATAATTTTTTGCCGGCTGCAATAAATTCCATTCGCACACTTCAAAGTAACTGGATATCAAAAGTTTTTAATCAGGTGTATCTGCCCTCTCGGCGGATTGGTGTTTTTTTGCCCCAACTGAATTCTTCAAGGCAGCGCGCAGGGTTAGGCATTCAGTTGGTGATGGTTATTATTTCCTGCAGCGCAGCCTTAAAGGCCGAGCTGAGGGCACAATAAGTTAACCCCCTCGTCACGTGTCAGTCACTTGTAGCATTGGTCTCTATGTGGGAGGCGGAGCCCTGGCGTTGCACAGTGCAGACTGCAGCATGAAAGTCCCGAGAGGAGAAGTGCAAGAGAAAAAACATTTGGAAGAATAAAAAGATGGAGTTGGTGTCTAAGCCAAACGCGACAACTGCCGTGTGGGAGCACTTCGGCTTCAAACCCAACGGCCGGGGCGAACCAAATAACCTATGCGAGGCCGAAAAACAATATTATTTGAAAACAATATTAACAAAACGCGGCAATACAACAAACCCGCATCTTCACCTAAAACACAATCACCCGATGCAGTTTTCCCAGCTTGGGAAAAAAATACGTCTTCCCAACAGTCCACAATCACTGGGGCGTTTAGTCGGCAAACAAAGTACAAACAGGACAGCGCAAACTGGTGCGCGCTCACTGACTGTGTAGTTCGCTTCATTGCTAGAGAGATGATGCCCTTTAGTATCGTGAAAAAGCCTGCATTCCGACGAATGCTGCAAATATTTGACAGCCAGTACGAATTGCCTGGGAGAACATACGTGTGTTTGGTTTTTATTCAAGAGCATTTTTGGTTAAAATAATATCATTTATTGTTTTTGGATGTTTTGTTAATTAATTCTGGATATTTTAAATGTCTTCCAGATGCCCAGTTCCAGTGTTCATTAAAAATAAAAGTTTATTGATCTTCGAAAGGGTGTACTTGCATTATTATGCCATTATCATTATATAAGTTGAAAATGGTGTCAAAACGGCAATATTATCGCTTATCGCAATCATTTCTGGGGCAATTAATCGCACAGAAAAATGTGTTAGCGTGACAGGCCTACACAGACGTCATCAACAAAGGACATGCTGAAGTTGTTCCACAAAATGAGCTGAAAAGATCTGATGGACGAATCTTTTACATCCCACATCATGGAGTCTACCACCCAAAGAAGGGCACCATTAGGTTTGTTTTTGATTGTGGTGCTAAATTCCGTGGTACGTCTCTGAATACAGAATTGTTGCAAGGTCCTGACCTAACAAGCTCTCTGTTTGGTGTGCTCACTAGGTTTCGCCAAGAGCCTGCTGCTGTCATGACGGACATTCAGACAATGTTCCACCAGGTCTGAGTGTCAAAAGAGCACATTGACTACCTGAGATTCCTCTGGTGGCCCAATGGTGACACTAGTCAGCCTCCAGTTGAACACTGCATGTTAGTGCACCTCTTTGGTGCAGTGTCGTCACCAAGTTGTGCAAACTTTGCACTTAGGCAAACTGCTAAGGACAACAAGGCCATGTTCCATCCAAACATAATCAGCACAGTTGACAATAACTTTTATGTTGATGATTGCCTTAAGTCTCTCCCCTTTGAACAGGACGCAGTGCAGCTGGTGAAAAAACTAACATATCTCTGTCAAAAGGGAGGATTCCGACTGACTAAGTGGATGAGCAACAGCCGGGCCGTACTGGGACACATCCCAAAAGAGGACAGAGCCTTTGAGGTCAGAGAACTGGAATTGGACAGAGATAAGTTACCAATTGAAAGAGCCTTGGGTCTGCTATGGAGTGTTGAAGATGACGTGTTTAAATTCAACATCATTGCGAAGGACAAGCCTCACACACGTAGAAACATGCTATCCATTGTGAGCTCAATTTATGACCCACTGGGGTTTCTATGCCCTCTCACTCTACCTGCAAAGTTGTTTTTACAGGCTCTGTGCAGAAACAAGCATGAATGGGATGGCAGAATACCCCAAGCTGCATCTGATAAGTGGAGAAGATGGATTGAAGACTTGAGTGTGCTGGAGGGCTTTGAAGTGGCTCGCTACGTGAAACTGCATGGATGCGAACCAGTCAGACAAGCTGAGCTACACCACTTCGCTGATGCCAGTGAGCATGGATACGGCACCGTGAGTTACATCAGAATGACTACTGACAGTGGTGACATACACGTCTCCTTCATGAATGGCAAAGCAAGAGTCGCGCCGATGAAACAGATGACCATCCCACGCCTGGAACTGGCAGCTGCAGTGCTGGCAGTTAAAGTGGACAAGATACTCAGGAGGGAGATGGAGTGGACACTGTCACAGTCAACCTTTTGGACTGATAGTCAGTCAGTTCTAAAGTACATAGCTAACGAGCAGACAAGATTTCACACTTTTGTAGCCAATAGGATAGCTGTCATTAGGGACAACACAGATGTGTCACAATGGAGGCACATTAGAACAAAGCTGAATCCAGCTGACAGGGCGTCAAGAGGAGTGAGCGCCAGCACATTTGTGAAGTCAAAGGAATGGATCCAGGGACCAGACTTTCTCTGGAAGATGGAAGAGGAATCGCCTCAAACCCCCATGGAACCCCTCTCACTCTCGGAAGATGATCCAGAGGTGAAAAGAAACACCACTGTGTTCAGTGTGATCACCAAGAAGGAAGAGGAAAACCCAACCGAGAAGCTACTGGAGCATTTCTCAAGTTGGCACAAATTGAAAAGAGCAGTAGCATGGTACCTAAAACTGAAAGACATACTTAGAGAAAAAAGGAATGTACAAACAAAAGATGTAAAGGCAAAAAAGCATACCTCTTCCCTCAGTCTGAGTGATCTGTGGAGAGTAGAAAAAGCCATCATTGTGTTTTGCCAGAGACAAAGATATCCAGGTGAGATGGCACAACTGGAAAAGACACCCACAGCTGGAAAAGCAGTAGGCAGGCAAAGCAACATCTACAAACTCGATCCAGTGCTTGACGATGGAGTTCTGCGAGTCGGAGGGAGACTAAGCAGATCAGCAATGCCAGAAGAAGCGAAGCGGCCGATGATTCTGCCAAAGGACTACCACATCTCCACTCTTCTGCTTCGTCACATCCATGAACATCTGGGGCATGCTGGGAGAAATCACATCCTCTCCACTCTGCGAAAAAAGTACTGGATAGTCAATGCCAACTCTGCTGCACGCAAGATTCTCTCCAAGTGTACTGTGTGCAAACGCACAAGAGGCAAGATGGGGGAGCAGAAAATGGCAGACCTCCCCAAGGAGAGAGTTGAGGCAGACCTGCCACCATTCAGTAATGTAGGTGTGGACTACTTCGGGCCCTTCAAAGTGAAGAGAGGAAGGAGTCTTGTCAACAGATATGGAGTCATATTTACCTGTATGACAAGCAGGGCTCTGCATCTAGAGATGGCTCATTCTTTGGACACCGACTCCTGCCTAAATGCCCTGCGAAGGTTTGTGTGCAGAAGAGGACAGGTCAGACACATCCGATCAGACAATGGTACAAACCTAGTAGGAGCCAAAAGAGAACTGGAAAAAGCCCTGTCTGAACTGAATCACAGCAAGATTGAAAAAGATATGCTACAGAGAGGAGTACAGTGGAGTTTCAATCCGCCAGCCGCTTCACATCATGTTGGAGTGTGGGAGCTTCTCATCCGCATGGTACGGCAGGTTCTTTACTCCATCCTAAAAGAACAACATCTTGATGATGAAGGTCTACAAACACTACTGTGTGAAGTAGAAGCCATCTTGAACAGCCGTCCCATCACCACGGTGACAGAGGATGAACGGGACCTGGAAGCGCAGACTCCGAACCACATCCTCCTCCTGAAAGCTCAACCTGCATACCCACCAGGACTGTTTCAGAAAACCGACTTGTACATTAGAAGACGTTGGAAGCAGGTCCAGTACCTAGCAGACCTGTTTTGGAAAAGATGGACACATGAGTATTTACCATTACTGCAGGAAAGACAAAAGTGGCACATGGAGAAAAGAGGATTCCAGAGAGGTGATGTCGTAATGGTCGTCGACAGCACAGCGCCACGAGGAGCCTGGCCACTTGGAAGAATCCAAAAAGTCCATCCTGAATCAAAGGGCCTTGTGAGAGCCGTGACCTTTAAGACCAAGTCTGGCGTTTTGACCAGACCAGTGACAAAGCTGTGCCTCCTCCTTGAGGCAGCAGAGGACGCTGATTGAAGACTGGTCTTCTTACCTGTATGCTGAATGAAAAAGATAAGTGTACATTTGTCAGCACTTATCTACTTTGTTTAATAGATGTACATTATTAAGTAAATATGGCTCTTTATACAGTATTTCTTTTGGTAATTGATGTACACACACAATTAGGGGCAGGTGTGTAAGAGTCATTCTTTGTATTTATTGTTTTCATACAAGAGCTCCTGAAAATGATTATGTTGAAATTTAGAAGATTTAGAATAAGATTTCATATTTATATTTGGACAAACTTTCTGTTGCAAACGTGATACTAATTAGTGTGCTTGGGCTTGTTTTACAATCAAAACAAGCCCAAGTCTCCCTCACACGACCTTTGGAGGAATAATTACACCCCATAAGAGATAATGTCACTTGGAGCCTATTTTAAGACTTCTCCAAGCTAAATGTAACACACTAGACCCTTTCACAATAAACAAGCAAACAAACAAACAAAAACAGAACAACAAAGATACCCTCATATGTCTAAACGTCAGTGGTGCCAAAATTGAGTCAGTTGAGCTTGGTTGCTTGCTAAAATATATTGGTTGAAAACAAAAAGGTGTATTCAGTGTCACTGCAGATGGTTACACTGGAAGGCTGGCAGATTCATCCTACAACCTGCATTCAACGTTGTAATGAACACAGAAAACACAGTACTATACAGATTTTGTTCTCAGATATCAGTCTGTGAGGCCCCTCAACAACATATGCGCACTCGGCCACTGCAGTTGCTTGTGCTTGATGGCCGCAACAGAGCAAGCACACTCTCGCAGTTCGTTCACGAAACGCATTCTAGTTGCACCTTGTTAGTGTAGTGTCCTAATTACTCCCTGTAGGTGGCGGTGAGACTGCTACTTAAGATGGTGTGGTGACGCGGCCCAGACGCTGTAGGGGTGCAATGCGCAACAGTCATTGACCGTGTCCGTGACCGAGAACGAGCATGTGCGCGTCACTGTGCCAGCCTGACCGCGGCCTGTTGCCTCAAGCCAAGCCCCATTGAACCAAACTGAACTCTGCTTTATTTGTTTGATTTAAAGGTTTACGTTTACAAGTTTATGTTACCCTTTTTGTTTAATGAACCAACCACTCATCATCAAGAAGAAAACAATAACGCATCCTCGTCCTTTCACGCGTCAGTCTCTTGCATTCTTACAGTCAAAGAAGTGAACTAAATGGGAAAAGTAATGGAAACAAATGGAAACAAGGAATCATGGAAAATTAACCTGTTTTAATCACGCGAAAGTGAACAAGGTTAATAATTCCTTTCTGTTTCCTCTTCTGAGCATATGCAGGTTACTTGAAAAGTTATCTGAAGACCCAGTCAAAATGAACGAGACATTTCGGGTTAATCTAGCTTCCCATGCTGAGCCTATGCAGATCATGTGAAAAATGATCCAAAGACTTGCATCCGGCAGATGAACTAATCTGACCGACCGTGTCTTTGGATCAACGTTTCGTTCATCTGCCGGATATGGGTCTTTGGATCAATGTTTCGTTCATTTGCCGGATATGGGTCTTTGGATCTATGATTCGTTCTTCTGCCGGATACGGGTCTTTGGATCAATGATTCATTCTTTTGCCGGATACGGGTCTTTGGATCTATGATTCGTTCTTCTGTCGGATACGGGTCTTTGGATCAATGATTCGTTCTTTTGCCAACCGTGTCTTTGGATCTATGATTCGTTCTTCTGCCAACCGTGTCTTTGGATCTGTGATTCGTTCATCTGCCGGATACGGGTCTTTGGATCATTTTCCACGTGACCTGCATAAGCTCAGTACTGGTAGCGGAAACAGAAACGATTCGTTCTTTTTCTGACCGGGTCTTCGGATACGGGTCTTTGGATCATTTTTCACATGACCTGCATTCAACGAATCATTTCTGTTTCCTTGGCTTAGCCTATGCAACTGTCCCAATGCGCGGTCATGAGAAAAATAACAAATCTTTTTTGGAGAGGACTCGTTACTCTCGAGTCCTTGTAAGGATTCGTTCAAAATGAACGAATCGTTCACGAACGACACATCACTAACTGCAGCGTTGGGAACCCTGCTGGATGAGCATGCACAAATGAGTATGCACAAATGAGTACGCATGAGTGAGTATGCATGAGTGAGTATGCATGAGTGAGTAAACATGAGTGAGTATGCACGAGTGAGTATGCATGAGTGAGTATGCATGAGTGAGTATGCATGAGTGAGTAAACATGAGTGAGTATGCACGAGTGAGTAAACATGAGTGAGTATGCATGAGTGAGTATGCATGAGTGAGTAAACATGAGTGAGTACGCATGAGTGAGTACGCATGAGTGAGTAAACATGAGTGAGTAAACATGAGTGAGTATGCATGAGTAAGTATGCACGAGTGAGTATGCATGAGTGAGTATGCACGAGTGAGTAAACATGAGTGAGTATGCATGAGTGAGTAGAGCCCTGGTATGGAAGGTGTCTCTTAATATTCCTAGTTATACAGTTGAATGGAGAGGGACAGAGAGAGAAGAGGAACCGTGCGCAGGTGTCAGTGAGAGTTGTCAGTGAATCACAGGTGCAAGCCAGTTTAATGAGCCTATTATGATGTCATAATGCCTCAAAGTTCTGCCATGCAAGTCTATGGAGAAAAAAGGTGATGGAAAAAGAGGAATAAAAAAGGAGTGGCAAGGAGTACCGCCACGAAAAGTCATAGCAGCTTGCACCGGATCGGGCCGGACGTTTTGGTGTTTGAACGGCGTCTCTATCTCAATCGGGCGAGGAGTAGTTAGCTGCAAGAAAAACTACTAGAATAAAAAAAAATAGTAAAAAACGAAGAACAATAGTGTGCTTCCCTTCGGGCAAGCACACTAATTACAGGGTTGTGAATACCAGTGCTTTAACGGTAAAGTGAGGTGAGGTGTATTAAGGGGTGTTTTAAGTCTCCGTCTCAGATTGCTTGTTGAGGTGAGCCAGGGGTGTCGTTAAGCCTGTGTTCTTTAGCTCCCCAAAATGATTTGGCATTATTGGCTTAAAAAAAAAAAAAACATTTGCGGTGATGACATTAAATTAAACTATTGAGAGTATCAGAAGGTAGGATTCTGTCGTACCAATCAAATTGTCAGGGCGGGCATTAAACGATGATGGACAGATGATTAACCAATTCTTGAGTTGATTAGATAGATAGATTATAAATCGAACCAAGATGACGGCGTCTTTGGAGCTTTGTGGGACATATTTTATGTGATTTAAAGGCACAATATGCAACAATTATGCTTCAGGATTAGGGTTAGGATAAGCAGTTTAACCTTAAAATAACAGCTTAAAAAAAATTGGGGCGCTACAATGACTTTTAATAGGGAGAATTGCGTCCGTGCCAATGGGATAGCAGGGTCGATAGGCATATAAATGCGTTCTGTAGTTTTGCCTGCCGATGCCTGCCGACCTGACTTTGATTACCTTCTGCCGATCTAGTAAGTAGCTTATTTGCCGTCTTGCTTAGTCTTGTGTTGCACATGATTGATGTTTGACTGTGTAAGGACAGTCGTTGAGTAATTAGTTTGTCATAATGTCAAAGTCAGCACATTTCAAGAGATTTCGTTAGTTTTAGCTGCTAGCATACCTTTAGCGAATAGCTATTAATCCTTAATGCACCTTTAAGCTATCTACACGGCTTTTGTCTACATTGACTCGGTTAGTTGTGTATGTGCAACACGAATGTTGCCGAGGATTGCAGGTCTTAACTGAAGCGCTCTATTGTTCTATTGCTCTATTATTGATAGGTTATTGCTAACGCTTAGACAAAAAATCCATTGAAACACATAGTAGCTAGCTAGCCTTGATGCTAATAAGTACCAGAGCAGGCATAAGTTCAAGTTCAAGTTTATTTATATAGCACGTTTCATATGGTATACATAGACACAATGTGCTTTGTGCAGAGAAACATTCAATTATCTAAAATAAACACACAAACAAATACACTTAGCAAAATATATATATATATGTATAGTATATACATGAAAAAAAATAAAACAATAAGATCAAAAACAAAACAATAAAAGAGGTGAAAAAAACTAAAAAAAAAAAAAAACCTATAGTCATGAATAGGCTGTAGAAAATAAAAAAGTTTTAATTCCCTTTTTGAAAGAGAGCACTGAGTGAGATGACCTTAACTCCAAAGGTAGGCTATTCCAGAGGGTTGGGGCACAGTAGCTAAAGGCACCGTGTGCAGCATTGGTGTTAATTCTTGGGGTCGTGAGAAGACATTTATTGGAGGATCTTAGGCAACGCGATGGATCATAAAGAGAAATCAGATCGGAAATATAGGGTGGGGCAAGACCGTTTAGTGATTTATACACAAGAAGGAGTATTTTAAACTCAATTCTTTGTTGTACAGGGAGCCATTGAAGTGATTTAAGAACAGGGGTGATATGATTGAATTTTGAAGTTCTAGTGACTATTCTAGCAGCTGCATTTTGGATAAGTTGAAGTTTATTTAACATCTGTTTTGTTAGACCAGCATCTAACCGACTTGAGATGAATGCATGAACTAATTTTTCAGAATCCTGTAAAGACAGGAAGCCACGGACTTTAGAAATATTTCTAAGGTGGTAAAAGGCTGTCTTAGTAATGTTAAATATATGCTTTTATTTTTAATTTTTTTTATTTTCCAAAGTGCAAACATACATTTACAGACACCACATAACACGACAAAACCCAGATACGTGCGACAGACATGTAACATATACCAATTCAAAACATAAAGAATTATACAGGTACAAGGACAGATTACAAGAGGGTTTGGGGAGGTGTTTGTGAGAGGGAGAGAGTGAGTGTGTGCGTGTGTGTGTGTGTGTGTGTGGCCAGATGCTTTCCTCCGGCATCTCCGACCCCCAGCGCGATAGAGGAAAGGGCCGACCCGGGGCGGGGTGAACAGAAAGAGGGAGGCCCTGGACACGTGGCCCACCCCCACCCCCCCATCCCCCCCAGGCTGAGTTGGAGTCCTAGGACCAATCCATCCACAACCCCCACTAACGCCCGACTCACATTGTTGCGTTTGAAGGCATTGATGCAACGGACGGTGGAGGAGGAGTCTGGCGCATGCGGTTCTGTTGATAACGGAGACGTTATAGTGAGATTGACAGGTCAACAAACCAATCAGGTCACTAGTAGGCTTTTACCCTGTGAGTAGTAGCATGCTAACCCTAACCCATCATTAGACAGTGTGCTCAGACACCTCGCAAATCCTATGATACGTATTTCTCAGTTACAGTAAAGGGGTTTTTACATTGTACAGTGTCTATTTCTCGGTAACTTTTAAAAAATCTAACCAAAAAAAAGTCAAACAACCAACTTGTAGGTACAAATACGACCATCTACGGAGTTTGGCAGCCATGTTTTTTTTTTTGAGTTTGCCGCTCTGTAGACGTGAGCATATACGGGATATGATTGGCTAGTGCCTGTGCTGTCAGTTATGCATGAAAGGCAATATGATTGGCTGACGCATGCATTGCCTGTTGAAAAGTTAAACCTTCTTCAACTCTTGTCGCGAGCAAAGCATGAAACGCAACGCACGCGAACCAAACGGAGCCACAATTCAGTTCGGCAAAGGATGATGTCACCCCATGCAAAGTGAATGGGGATGCGTTAACCATGACGCATCAACGCCTTCCAACGCAGCAATGTGAGTCGGGCGTAACCCTAGGTGTTCCTTCCAGTGTCTAAGTGCATTAAAATAGGTGCAGAGCAAAGGGGAGGCCTTATTCAGAACTCCCCTCATGCCTTGCCCTCGCCTTTCTCAATAACCCAGAGTGTGAGTATCTATTCTAATATGTGGTGCGTTAAAAGAAGTGGTGCGCAGCTGCTCAGGGCCTTCTCACAAGCCCCTCCACAGAGCGCCCCACTTTGCCCTTTTCCTAATTGTTTGGTTTGTGTTCTTGAGTGGGATTACACATGATGAGACCTCTAGCGTGAGTGGCATTAAAAAGTGAGGTGAGCAGAGTGGTATTGGCCCCGGCCAGTCTCTGAGGGGGATGAGAGCCACGGAAAGGCGGTAGTGGGGTGGTCACGCCCGAAGCACCTTATCCCCCCTGATGGAGGTATTGACAATATGAGGTATGTCAGCTGCGATGCAGCTGAAGACTTGTTTGAACAGTTTAGTAGGTACAGGGTCGAGGGGGCAAGTAGCTGAACCTAATTTTTGGACAACTTCTTCCAACTCACTCAGATGGATCAGAGTAAAATTGTGGAAAGTAACCATATTATCGGGCAGAGGTGGGGTAAGAGATTGAGGATTGAAGCCATTAGTTAAAGATGAAGTGATACTGCTCCTGATAGTTGACATTTTTTCACTGAAAAATGTAGCAAACTGATTGCACTTCTCTTCAGTGTGGAGCTCATAGGGTATCAAACGCGGCGGATTGATTAGTCTGTCAATGGTATTAAACAGGACTTTAGAATTATTTGAACTATCTGATATAATCTGAGAGAAGTACTGTCGTCGAGCTTTTTTTATTTCACAGTTGTACATAAGCAAATTACTCTTATAGTTCATGAGGTCAACCTGTGATTTAGTCTTGCGCCATTTACGTTCGTATTTGCGGCAGGTTCTTTTAAAAGTTTTTATATTCTTAGAAGTCCTCCAAGGAGGCTTTTTTTTTTTTGGAGAGACTTAAGTTGCATTGGTGCAATACTATCCATAATTTGTATGACAGAAGCATTAAAATATTTGACTAGTTCATCGCAGTCTGATAGGCCTAAACTATCAAAAATGAAATCAGTAGAGACATTTGCAACAGAGACCTGACTCAGGTCATATAGTGACTCAGTAGCATTACTATAAGCAGTAATAAAAGCCTCCGGAGTGTCTTCCCTAATGTTGCGCCTTAAAAATGTCTTTTGGCCAGATGTATGTGTAGTTGGCCAGGCAACATTGAAGAGGATACAAAGATCCCAACATCTAAGGTACTTGTTATAGAAATATTTAGGCCTTTAGAAATAACAAGGTCTAAAGTGTGACCATGATTGTGAGTGGGTACAGAAATGTGTTGCTTAAGCTCAAACATTGACAACAATAATCTCACAGATATTGACAGCGCATTTATTTTGAAAGAGGAACAGAGAAACGTGATCAAGGCATTTGTCGATCGAAAATATGTTTTTGCCGTCCTTCCTACAGGATCCGGTAAAAGTTTTAATGTATCAGATGGTCATACTATGTTGCTCTGTTGTAGGTTAGGTATCCAATTGAGCAAAGAGGCATTTTTTTTCTGGTTCGTTGAAACACGCCCCATAATCACAGCCCAATGGGTCAGTATCAGACTAATATTCTGACTAGAATTATGAGTATGACATCGTCAGGCTACCTCTGGGATGCAGACAGGAATAGAAAGATGAGGCATGATATCATGGCTGCCTATAAAAGTGAGTGGGCATAGTAGCACTCATCAGGAGCTTTACATGATGTGTGATCCTCTTATCCTACTCAGGGTTACAGGAACAGTCATCCATTTCAGCATTATAAATGTGTGCAAGTTTAATTTCTGGTTTGATTTATTGTATCAAGTTTTCAGCACAGTGTGTTTAATCTGGTATTTTTTCACATATCAGCTACATTTGCTATTTCTTACGCTGTGATTATATATGTCTATGTGGGTGTGTGTGTACATATTCTATTACTATTCTATGCGGTTCTTTACTAGATTCTAAACTATTTATGTATGTATAGCATATAATGGTCATGACAAATCAGTCCGGTGAAGGAGCTCTACTGGTGCATCAGCAGATGTTTAAAGTGGAACTGAATGAAGGGCGTCTGTCTAAACTAATTGTGACCATTGTCATGTCTCTGCTGTTCATCTGCATCAACTGCATCATGTTTCACACCCTCATGAGTAAGCCTGTGTTTAGAGAGCTGCCTCGCTATATCCTCTTTGCCCACATGCTCTGCAATGACACAGTTCATCTGCTGGTGGTCGCGATGCTCTTTATTTTATCTCTAAATTTCCAGAAGTTTCCTAAAGCTGTTTGTTCACTGATGGTTATCGTGTCAGCAGCCACGGCTCGTATTTCTGCTTTGAGCCTGGGTGTGATGTCACTCGAGCGCTATGTGGCTATTTGTTTCCCTTTACGCCACAGTGAGATGGCCACACAGAAAGGGACGGGTGTTGCGATTGCAATAATCTGGTTCCTAGGTTGCCTAAGTCCCTTGATAGATACTATGTATGCACTGATAATGAACGCAGTGTCTTTTAAAGATCCCATGTTCTGTACTCGAGAGAGGTTTATTTTGTCACCATGGCAAAGAGATGTGTTTCAAGGACTTAATGGTTTCTTCTTTGTGCTTATAACAGTCATTATTCTTTTCACCTATGTCAGTGTTATAGTCGCAGCTAAATCTGCCTCAGCGGATAAAGATTCTGCTAAGAAAGCTTGGAGAACAGTCCTGCTCCACCTTGGCCAGCTAGTACTTTGTCTGAACAGTCTGTTGTATGGAACCATCGAGAGAGCCTTGGCTATGACCAGTAGCACTCGTCTGTTCATGGACCTGCGCTACTTGAACTTTCTCTTTGTTCTCATTCTGCCTCGGTGCCTGAGCCCCCTGATCTACGGCCTGAGAGATGATGCTGTTCGGCCCTTATTCCTCTACTATGTCAGGTGTGGAGCCCAAAAGGTCAAACCCTCTGTAACAGCACACTGATGTGCATATGGCATTCGGATTGCATACAGCTATTTTTGTTTGTTAGAATGAAAACTACATATTTAAGATTTCATATACGGACAACGTTTCATATGCATCATAAACAACATAAATTAGACAGAATTAACTTTATTGTATTTTACTGTTCACCTTTATGAGTTTTTGTGTGGGTTTGGGTATTGCACTTTCATTTTATCTGCTTTCTTGTTGTGAATAAACATCCTCCAGTTCGGTGTATAAAGAGAAACCCTGTGAGTGTTTGTGTGTGTGTGTGTGTGTGCTGCCGTGGTACCGATTCTAACCTGTGCTTTATTGTCACTCACAACCAAGAGGTGAATAAACCACTCAACTGGCTTCACGTTTCGGGCAATTTAATTTATACAAATATAAGACTGAAGTTAAAAGGGGGTTAGCTCATTAACAAATTGATAATTGGTTGACAGCTTAGATATTATGATGTATAATCTACAGGGTATTGTGCAATTGTTGCCATAACATGTAGAGCTGAATTCTCTGCTGTTTAAAATGAGCAGTGTGTAAGCAGTCATCCAAATGTATCGCGCTCATAGTGTCCCCAATAGACGTCTTTGTGCTCACAGGGTCCCCATCAGACCTCAGTAGCCCAGAGTGCCAGTCCACAATCAGGATCTTTGGATAATTATATGCTTACACACATTTATGTTCAGTAAGTTAAGGGCTGCATTTTTATAACCAAGAAAAAGCTTAGGAACGTAAGTGACATTGTTCTGGTTTTGGTGGTACTTTTTTTATAGGTCGATAGTTTTCAAATATAGTTTTAAAGTCAAATAAAAGTTCCTGTTACATGGTCATATTTAAGAAAGATGACGACATCTGATGTTCCCAATAGACACCAAGGATCATCACTATGCAGTTTTGTGCTTCATTGGGCCTCATTTATAAAACGAACTTACGGACAGAATTGATGTTAGACTGTGCGTGCGATCAAATCCACGTCTAAGTACAGATTTATAAAAACCGTCTTAGACGTAGAAAAGGACGTTACTCTACGTCTGGTTTCAGTTTGTGTAAGTACATTTCCTTGTGGCAATACAGGAGTACTGCAGGAATTCGGGACTCTCCGAGCGCTGACACGCAGTTTCATCATCATCATCGTCACCACCATAAGGGCTAATTGTGAAAGGTCAAAGTAATGTTTTGCTCAATAAAATCAATTAAACAATTTCAATAATTCACACATGCATGAAATTCACGTCTGATAGGTATTCATTTTTATTCCACACGTGTAAAACATTTCGCTCAATAGCCTATAAAAAGCCTGATAGTTATTTGTTTCAGAAGGAGATATGGCTGCACTGGCTTTGTTAGAAGATGTTGCCAACCGAGCAATAAGGAGAGAGCAAGTGTTTCGTGATCGCGTCGACTTTCTTGCAGAGGAAGACTCATGGTTAATAAGCAGGTACCGCTTGCCAAGAATGCCTCTATGCCTCGTCTACAGCGACGCACCGGCCGCAACCAGGCCATACCTGTCAGGTTCAGGTGTTGTCTGTTCTTGGCTACAGGCACCTTCCAAAGGGAAATTGGAGAACGGTCCGATATAGCACAGTCAACTTTCAGCAGAATTTTGCCCGATGTGCTTACCGTCTGATCCGTCTCTGTCCGGAATATATTTCTTTCCCATACGGTGCCCAGGAACAGCAAGCTGTCAAAGAGGGTTTCCTCCGAAAAAACGGGTTCCCAGACGTGATAGGTGCGATAGACTGCACTCATGTTGCCATATGGGCGCCACATGTGATCCAGTACATTTATGTGAATAGAAAAAAGATTCACACCATAAATGTACAACTCATATGTCATGCCAATATGGCAATCCTGAACTCAGTAGCACGCTGGCCAGGGTCGACACACGACTCCTTCATCTTGCGTAACTGCAGCTAGTGATGGGAAGTTCGAAGTTCGGATCATTTTACCGACTCGAATCTTTTGAATCTCGTTCAGTAAAAAGAACGAATCTTTTTTCGAGTCTGTAAGAGCCATTCTTTGTATTTATTGTTTTCATACAAGAGCTCCTGAAAATGTTTATGTTGAAATTTAGAAGATTTAGAATAAGATTTCATATTTATATTTGGACAAACTTTCTGTTGCAAACGTGATACTAATTGCACCTTGTTAGTGTGGTGTCCTAATTACTCCCTGTAGGTGGCGGCGAGACTGCTACTTAAGATGGTGTGGTGACGCGGCCCAGACGCTGTAGGGGTGCAATGCGCAACAGTCATTGACCTGTAGTGATTAAAACAGGTTAATTTCCCATGATTCCTTGTTTATATTTGTTTCCATAGGTCAATGACTTCGCTGGACTTCGTTGTGGATAACTGAAGAACTTGGAAAAGGATTGTGCATTTCGAAGGAAAAGGAAGGCCGACGCGCCAAACAATTCAAACTAAGGAAAGCCCGCGGAGGTATGTGCTTCTGAAACTCATTATTGGAAGGAAATGAGGACTTTGTGGATATCGTTTTGTTTGATTAAGAAATTGGAAATGACTTTAGAAATATTTTCCTTTGAGAAGCACAATGTCTGAAACACAGACGGACAAAGTCATGTCCGGAGAGGATTTGAATGTTGTAGCCAGTGCACGAATGCGCGGTGGCAAAGTGTCGCATATTACGCGCAGAATGAAGATTTTAAACACGCTTATGGCTGGCAATGAGTTTGTTGAGGAAGTGAAGGAAAACTTGACTAAGCTTGTAGAAATGTTGAAAGAATTCGAAAGCATCCATAGTGCTTGTATTGAAACTTTAAGCATAGAGGCCAAGGAAGCAGATATAAAAACTTGGTATGAGCCCCGAAGGAAATAAATTAATTCTTTTCTCTCACTAGCCGACGTTCAATGAGATCCAATGAATCAGCCGCACAAGCGCTCATTCGCGCCGAGGCAGACCAAGCGGCGCTATTGAGAAAGGCTGCGCGTTTGCAAGAAAAGCACGCTTTGGAAAAGGAGGATGAACTACTTGAACAGAAAAAGGAAGAAGTAAGAAAAAGACGAGAAACATTAGATTTAGACACAGAAATGGCTGCAAATATGGCAAAAATGTATGTGCTTAAAATTGCTGAACAAGCTGCGTTTGAAAACTTTGATGAAGAAGAACAACTAGAGCCTAGGGATGCAATGAATGAATACTTCGACGCAGAAGAGCAACCAGCAGCACAATATGAGGTCATGCCTGAACCAGATGTAAGGCCAAAGCAGGGAGTTAAAGTTCAGTTCCCCTATCCTACTCATTCTTCTGTGCAGGATCATGATAATGTCCAACAGACTTATTCTGTTCGCTCTCAGAGTTCATTTACTCAAACCCAAAATACAGTGCCAGTTAGGCAAGCCAGTAGTCAGGCTAGCGGCCACGCCAGCAGTCACACAAACACTACAAGTGGGCAGCCTAGCCCAATGTCTGCTCCATCAATGAATCAGCCACCATCACATGATCTCTCTGATATTCTTAGGAGGCAAAATGAACTGACCAACATCCTTGTGAAACAGCAAGTGCTCTCTACTTTACCACAAGGGGGCATTACACCTTTTGATGGAGACATCCTCCAGTACAAATCGTTCATTCATTCTTTGAACACATGATTGAGAGAAAAACAGACAACAACCAAGACAAATTACAGTTTTTAAGTCAATACACAAAAGGAACAGCATTGGATCTTGTGAAAAGTTGTCAACATAAGGACGCAGACAGAGGATACCCAAAAGCAAAAACTTCGCAAATGACTACAGAATTTCCTGTGCATACATGGAGAAGGTCTTCAACTGGCCAGCCATCAAACCTGAGGACACAAAGGCATTGTGTGAGTATGCATTGTTCCTTAGAACTTGTTGTACTGCTATGGAAGAAATTGACTACATGACTGAATTGGATACCATCTCTAATATGAGGAATGTTGTATTGAAACTCCCATATAAGTTGAGAGAGAAGTGGCGTGCAAAGGCATGTGATCTGCAAAGCAAAGGCAGAGTCAAAATGGAAAATGTAGTCTCTTATGTTGAAGATCAAGCAAAGATCATGTCAGATCCTGTATCAACCAAATCAAATACAGAAAAGCCCAAATAGCCCATGCCTGTTCTGTAAAGGTGACTATGAACTGAAGTCATGTGATGAAAAGTGCACAAAGATAAGATCACATTTCTAAGACAAAATGGTGTCTGTTTTGGATGTTTAATGAAAGCAGGGCATATAAGCAAAGACTACACAGGGCGTCTAAGCTGCTCTGTATGCAAGAAAAAACACCCAAGTGTGCTGCACCTCAAGACAGATCAGACTTCAGCAAAGCCTACCATTAACAGTGGGCAGGTGTCACTCAGAGCTGGAGAGCATTCTGGGGCCGGTGACAGAGATGGCAGTAGAGAGTGCATGATGTCAATTGTTCCAGTGAAGGTGAAGCACTGCAAAGGATGAGGTGATAAAAACTTACGCTTTTCTTGATCCTGTCAGCTCTTCAACCTTCTGTACAAAGAGTCTAGCCAACAAGCCGAACCTAACAGGGCGAAAAACTAACATCCTGCTCCGAACCATGTCTCAGGAAAAGTCAGTGAGCGCAGACATCATCACAGGCCTGGAGGTGTCTGCAATTGATAAGTCCCACTTCATCACGTTGCCAGATGTGTAGAGTCAAAGCAGAATGCCAGTTGAGACAAGTAACATTCCCAACAATGATGACCTATCTAAATATACTTACCTCAGTAAAGTGAGCATTCCCAAAATCGAAGCTGATGTAGAACTGCTGATTGGCAGCAATGTTCCGAAAGCGCTAGAGCCATGGGAAGTGGTAAACATCCAAGCAGATGGTCCGTTTGCGGTCCGAACGAAACTTGGATGGTTCGTTAACGGTCCTCTTATTGACAGTGGCAGCTCCAGCACTCTTTCTGCTACTGTTAATAGGATATCTGTGGAAAAATTGAATGACACATTAATGCAACAATACAATCATGACTTTAACGAAAGCAAGGAAGACAAACCAGAAATGTCTGTTGAAGACAAAAAGTTCATCGAAATAATGGAAAAATCTGTCTGTCTCAGGAATGGACATTACACATTGGACTTACCTTTCAGGAAGAAAAATGTAGTTATGCCAAATAACCATCAGGTGGCAGAGCAGCATCTGGCCAGTCTAAAGAAAAGGTTCCAAAAAAATGAAAAGTTCAAAACAGAATATACCAACTTTCTCACAGACGTAGGCCTGTCGCGATATGCAATAAATCAATTAATTGCCCGATAAATTAAAATGAGCGATAATTTTTTGCCGGCTGCAATAAATTCCAATCGCACACTTCAAAGTAACTGGATATCAAAAGTTTTTAATCAGGTGTATCTGCCCTCTCGGCGGATTGGTGTTTTTTTGCCCCAACTGAATTCTTCAAGGCAGCGCGCAGGGTTAGGCATTCAGTTGGTGATGGTTATTATTTCCTGCAGCGCAGCCTTAAAGGCCGAGCTGAGGGCACAATAAGTTAACCCCCTCGTCATGTGTCAGTCACTTGTAGCATTGGTCTCTATGTGGGAGGCGGAGCCCTGGCGTTGCACAGTGCAGACTGCAGCATGAAAGTCCCGAGAGGAGAAGTGCAAGAGAAAAAACATTTGGAAGAATAAAAAGATGGAGTTGGTGTCTAAGCCGAACGCGACAACTGCCGTGTGGGAGCACTTCGGCTTCAAACCCAACGGCCGGGGGCGAACCAAATAACCTATGCGAGGCCGAAAAACAATATTATTTGAAAACAATATTAACAAAACGACGAATGCTGCAAATATTTGACAGCCAGTACGAATTGCCTGGGAGAACATACGTGTGTTTGGTTTTTATTCAAGAGCATTTTTGGTTAAAATAATATCATTTATTGTTTTTGGATGTTTTGTTAATTAATTCTGGATATTTTAAATGTCTTCCAGATGCCCAGTTCCAGTGTTCATTAAAAATAAAAGTGTATTGATCTTCGAAAGGGTGTACTTGCATTATTATGCCATTATCATTATATAAGTTGAAAATGGTGTCAAAACGGCAATATTATCGCTTATCGCAATAATTTCTGGGGCAATTAATCGCACAGAAAAATGTGTTATCGTGACAGGCCTACACAGACGTCATCAACAAAGGACATGCTGAAGTTGTTCCACAAAATGAGCTGAAACGATCTGATGGACGAATCTTTTACATCCCACATCATGGAGTCTACCACCCAAAGAAGGGCACCATTAGGGTTGTTTTTGATTGTGGTGCTAAATTCCGTGGTACGTCTCTGAATACAGAATTGTTGCAAGGTCCTGACCTAACAAGCTCTCTGTTTGGTGTGCTCACTAGGTTTCGCCAAGAGCCTGCTGCTGTCATGACGGACATTCAGACAATGTTCCACCAGGTCCGAGTGTCAAAAGAGCACATTGACTACCTGAGATTCCTCTGGTGGCCCAATGGTGACACTAGTCAGCCTCCAGTTGAACACTGCATGTTAGTGCACCTCTTTGGTGCAGTGTCGTCACCAAGTTGTGCAAACTTTGCACTAAGGCAAACTGCTAAGGACAACAAGGCCATGTTCCATCCAAACATAATCAGCACAGTTGACAATAACTTTTATGTTGATGATTGCCTTAAGTCTCTCCCCTTTGAACAGGACGCAGTGCAGCTGGTGAAAAAACTAACATATCTCTGTCAAAAAGGAGGATTCCGACTGACTAAGTGGATGAGCAACAGCCGGGCCGTACTGGGCCACATCCCAAAAGAGGACAGAGCCTTTGAGGTCAGAGAACTGGAATTGGACAGAGATAAGTTACCAATTGAAAGAGCCTTGGGTCTGCTATGGAGTGTTGAAGATGACGTGTTTAAATTCAACATCATTGCGAAGGACAAGCCTCACACACGTAGAAACATGCTATCCATTGTGAGCTCAATTTATGACCCACTGGGGTTTCTATGCCCTCTCACTCTACCTGCAAAGTTGTTTTTACAGGCTCTGTGCAGAAACAAGCATGAATGGGATGGCAGAATACCCCAAGCTGCATCTGATAAGTGGAGAAGATGGATTGAAGACTTGAGTGTGCTGGAGGGCTTTGAAGTGGCTCGCTACGTGAAACTGCATGGATGCGAACCAGTCAGACAAGCTGAGCTACACCACTTCGCTGATGCCAGTGAGCATGGATACGGCACCGTGAGTTACATCAGAATGACTACTGACAGTGGTGACATACACGTCTCCTTCATGAATGGCAAAGCAAGAGTCGCGCCGATGAAACAGATGACCATCCCACGCCTGGAACTGGCAGCTGCAGTGCTGGCAGTTAAAGTGGACAAGATACTCAGGAGGGAGATGGAGTGGACACTGTCACAGTCAACCTTTTGGACTGATAGTCAGTCAGTTCTAAAGTACATAGCTAACGAGCAGACAAGATTTCACACTTTTGTAGCCAATAGGATAGCTGTCATTAGGGACAACACAGATGTGTCACAATGGAGGCACATTAGAACAAAGCTGAATCCAGCTGACAGGGCGTCAAGAGGAGTGAGCGCCAGCACATTTGTGAAGTCAAAGGAATGGATCCAGGGACCAGACTTTCTCTGGAAGATGGAAGAGGAATCGCCTCAAACCCCCATGGAACCCCTCTCACTCTCGGAAGATGATCCAGAGGTGAAAAGAAACACCACTGTGTTCAGTGTGATCACCAAGAAGGAAGAGGAAAACCCAACCGAGAAGCTACTGGAGCATTTCTCAAGTTGGCACAAATTGAAAAGAGCAGTAGCATGGTACCTAAAACTGAAAGACATACTTAGAGAAAAAAGGAATGTACAAACAAAAGATGTAAAGGCAAAAAAGCATACCTCTTCCCTCAGTCTGAGTGATCTGTGGAGAGTAGAAAAAGCCATCATTGTGTTTTGCCAGAGACAAAGATATCCAGGTGAGATGGCACAACTGGAAAAAGCAGTAGGCAGGCAAAGCAACATCTAAAAACTCGATCCAGTGCTTGACGATGGAGTTCTGCGAGTCGGAGGGAGACTAAGCAGATCAGCAATGCCAGAAGAAGCGAAGCGGCCGATGATTCTGCCAAAGGACTACCACATCTCCACTCTTCTGCTTCGTCACATCCATGAACATCTGGGGCATGCTGGGAGAAATTCCTCTCCACTCTGCGAAAAAAGTACTGGATAGTCAATGCCAACTCTGCTGCACGCAACCCAGCAAGCAAGCCTCCACCGGCCCCATGCAGGCAGGCTGTGGGCACTGTGGGCTAGGGCCAGCCCACACCAATCCTTCACAGGCCCGGTATGGGCACTGTGGGCTAGGGCCAGCCCACACCAGTCCTACACAGGCCCGGTGTGGGCTTGCCCAAGCGGGGCCTGCAGCTTTGGGTTCACTGCGGGCTGTCACCGGATAGCCCAACAAAGTCTAAGCTGCCCAGAAAACCCATGCTGGGCCTGTGCGGGCTGCCACATATGGCCCCCCTTAGGGCTGGCACAAGGGCCCTTTGAGGGCTGCCCACGCAGGCCCTTTGAGGGTTGCCCACTTTGAGGGCTGCCCATGCAGGCCCTTTGAGGGCTGCCCACGCAGGGCCCTTTGAGGGCTGCCCACGCAGGCCCTTTGAGGGTTGCCCACGCAGGCCCTTTGAGGGTTGCCCACTTTGAGGGCTGCCCACGCAGGCCCTTTGAGGGCTACCCACGCAGGCCCTTTGAGGGCTACCCACGCAGGCCCTTTGAGGGTTGCCCACGCAGGCCCTTTGAGGGTTGCCCACTTTGAGGGCTGCCCACGCAGGCCCTTTGAGGGCTACTAACGCAGGCCCTTTGAGGGCTACCCACGCAGGCCCTTTGAGGGCTGCCCACGCAGGGCCCTTTGAGGGCTGCCCACGCAGGCCCTTTGAGGGTTGCCCACTTTGAGGGCTGCCCACGCAGGCCCTTTGAGGGCTACTAACGCAGGCCCTTTGAGGGCTACCCACGCAGGCCCTTTGAGGGCTGCCCACGCAGGGCCCTTTGAGGGCTGCCCACGCAGGCCCTTTGAGGGTTGCCCACTTTGAGGGCTGCCCACGCAGGCCCTTTGAGGGCTACCCACTCAGGCCCTTTGAGGGCTGCCCACACAGGTCTCTTTGAGGGCTGCCTACACAGGGCCCTTTGAGGGCTGCCTACACAGGACCCCTGAGCTTTTGCTCATTGGCAAAATGCTGGCCCCACAGTGATGGCCCTGCGTGGGCAGCCCTAACATAGCCCACAGGAGCCCTCACTAGGCCCACACAGAGCCTGCACTCATTTTTTGCTCATTTATTTATTGAATTTATTTATATATGATAGTAAAAAATAGAAAGTGTTTGTTCTGCAAAACTAAATGGATGCAGTTACAGCATAACTAACATCTGTATAGTCAGAAATGTACAATAGCCAAAAGGAATTCAAATTAAAGACTTTATTAATACAAGTGTGTGTGTATGTGTGTTTGTATACAGAAAAGCTCTATAAAAAAATGAATTATTATTATTAATATTATTATTATTGAGCTTTGTCATTCCAAACTCCGAGGTAGAAAACGTATAACTTTTGAGTTTGGGTGGACAAAGCTCACGTGGACTACTGGTAAGGGTGTTGGGCTGGAAAGCGTAAGGTCATCGGTTCAATCCCCAAGCGGCAGGAAAAATGTGCTGTGCTTCACTTCACTGTGTGCTGTGTGTATCACAACCCTGGATGGGTAAAATGCAAAGATCAAATTCAGAGTGTGTGTGTGTCACTACCTTGGATGGGTAAAATGTAGAAATCAAATTCAGAGTGTGTGAGTCTCTACCCTGGATAGGTAAAATGCAGAGATCAAATTCAGAGTGTGTGTGTGTCACTACCTTGGATGGGTAAAATGCAGAAATCAAATTCAGAGTGTGTGAGTCTCTACCCTGGATGGGTAAAATGCGGAGATCAAATTCAGAGTTTGTGTGTGTGTGTGCCAGTTTCTGCCAGTTTTTTACTTTCACTTTTATGTTTTACTATTATATATAAATATATTCAATAAATAAATGAGCCAAAAATGAGTGCAGGCTCTGTGTGGGCCTAATGAGGGCTCCTGTGGGCTATGTTAGGGCTGCCCACGCAGGGCCAGCACTGAGGGGCCAGCACTTGGCCAATGAACAAAAGCTCAGGGGCCCTGCGTGGGCCTTGTGAGGGCTCCTGTGGGCTGTGTTAGGGCTGCCCACGCAGGGCCAGCAATGAGGGGCCGGCACTTTGCCAATGAGCAAAAGCTCAGGGGCCCGGCATGGGCAGCCCTCAAAGGGCCCTTGTGCCAGCCCTAAGGGGGCCCGTATAGGGCCTGTGGAGGCTTGCTTGCTGGGAAGATTCTCTCCAAGTGTACTGTGTGCAAACGCACAAGAGGCAAGATGGGGGAGCAGAAAATGGCAGACCTCCCCAAGGAGAGAGTTGAGGCAGACCTGCCACCATTCAGTAATGTAGGTGTGGACTACTTCGGGCCCTTCAAAGTGAAGAGAGGAAGGAGTCTTGTCAAAAGATATGGAGTCATATTTACCTGTATGACAAGCAGGGCTCTGCATCTAGAGATGGCTCATTCTTTGGACACCGACTCCTGCCTAAATGCCCTGCGAAGGTTTGTGTGCAGAAGAGGACAGGTCAGACACATCCGATCAGACAATGGTACAAACCTGGTAGGAGCCAAAAGAGAACTGGAAAAAGCCCTGTCTGAACTGAATCACAGCAAGATTGAAAAAGATATGCTACAGAGAGGAGTACAGTGGAGTTTCAATCCGCCAGCCGCTTCACATCATGTTGGAGTGTGGGAGCTTCTCATCCGCATGGTACGGCAGGTTCTTTACTCCATCCTAAAAGAACAACATCTTGATGATGAAGGTCTACAAACACTACTGTGTGAAGTAGAAGCCATCTTGAACAGCCGTCCCATCACCACGGTGACAGAGGATAAACGGGACCTGGAAGCGCAGACTCCGAACCACATCCTCCTCCTGAAAGCTCAACCTGCATACCCACCAGGACTGTTTCAGAAAACCGACTTGTACATTAGAAGACGTTGGAAGCAGGTCCAGTACCTAGCAGACCTGTTTTGGAAAAGATGGACACATGAGTATTTACCATTACTGCAGGAAAGACAAAAGTGGCACATGGAGAAAAGAGGATTCCAGAGAGGTGATGTCGTAATGGTCGTCGACAGCACAGCGCCACGAGGAGCCTGGCCACTTGGAAGAATCCAAAAAGTCCATCCTGAATCAAAGGGCCTTGTGAGAGCCGTGACCTTTAAGACCAAGTCTGGCGTTTTGACCAGACCAGTGACAAAGCTGTGCCTCCTCCTTGAGGCAGCAGAGGACACTGATTGAAGACTGGTCTTCTTACCTGTATGCTGAATGAAAAAGATAAGTGTACATTTGTCAGCACTTATCTACTTTGTTTAATAGATGTACATTATTAAGTAAATATGGCTCTTTATACAGTATTTCTTTTGGTAATTGATGTACACACACAATTAGGGGCAGGTGTGTAAGAGTCATTCTTTGTATTTATTGTTTTCATACAAGAGCTCCTGAAAATGTTTATGTTGAAATTTAGAAGATTTAGAATAAGATTTCATATTTATATTTGGACAAACTTTCTGTTGCAAACGTGATACTAATTAGTGTGCTTGGGCTTGTTTTACAATCAAAACAAGCCCAAGTCTCCCTCACACGACCTTTGGAGGAATAATTACACCCCATAAGAGATAATGTCACTTGGAGCCTATTTTAAGACTTCTCCAAGCTAAATGTAACACACTAGACCCTTTCACAATAAACAAGCAAACAAACAAACAAAAACAGAACAACAAAGATACCCTCATATGTCTAAACGTCAGTGGTGCCAAAATTGAGTCAGTTGAGCTTGGTTGCTTGCTAAAATATAAAACAAAAAGGTGTATTCAGTGTCACTGCAGATGGTTACACTGGAAGGCTGGCAGATTCATCCTACAACCTGCATTCAACGTTGTAATGAACACAGAAAACACAGTACTATACAGATTTTGTTCTCAGATATCAGTCTGTGAGGCCCCTCAACAACATATGCGCACTCGGCCACTGCAGTTGCTTGTGCTTGATGGCCGCAACAGAGCAAGCACACTCTCGCAGTTCGTTCACGAAACGCATTCTAGTTGCACCTTGTTAGTGTGGTGTCCTAATTACTCCCTGTAGGTGGCGGTGAGACTGCTACTTAAGATGGTGTGGTGACGCGGCCCAGACGCTGTAGGGGTGCAATGCGCAACAGTCATTGACCGTGTCCGTGACCGAGAACGAGCATGTGCGCGTCACTGTGCCAGCCTGACCGCGGCCTGTTGCCTCAAGCCAAGCCCCATTGAACCAAACTGAACTCTACTTTATTTGTTTGATTTAAAGGTTTACGTTTACAAGTTTATGTTACCCTTTTTGTTTAATGAACCAACCACTCATCATCAAGAAGAAAACAATAACGCATCCTCGTCCTTTCACGCGTCAGTCTCTTGCATTCTTACAGTCAAAGAAGTGAACTAAATGGGAAAAGTAATGGAAACAAATGGAAACAAGGAATCATGGAAAATTAACCTGTTTTAATCACGCGAAAGTGAACGAGGTTAATAATTCCTTTCTGTTTCCTCTTCTGAGCATATGCAGGTTACTTGAAAAGTTATCTGAAGACCCAGTCAAAATGAACGAGACATTTCGGGTTAATCTAGCTTCCCATGCTGAGCCTATGCAGATCATGTGAAAAATGATCCAAAGACTTGCATCCGGCAGATGAACTAATCTGACCGACCGTGTCTTTGGATCAACGTTTCGTTCATCTGCCGGATATGGGTCTTTGGATCAATGTTTCGTTCATTTGCCGGTTATGGGTCTTTGGATCTATGATTCGTTCTTCTGCCGGATACGGGTCTTTGGATCAATGATTCATTCTTTTGCCGGATACGGGTCTTTGGATCTATGATTCGTTCTTCTGTCGGATACGGGTCTTTGGATCAATGATTCGTTCTTTTGCCAACCGTGTCTTTGGATCTATGATTCGTTCTTCTGCCAACCGTGTCTTTGGATCTATGATTCGTTCATCTGCCGGATACGGGTCTTTGGATCATTTTCCACGCCACCTGCATAGGCTCAGTACTGGTAGCGGAAACAGAAACGATTCGTTCTTTTTCTGACCGGGTCTTCGGATACGGGTCTTTGGATCATTTTTCACATGACCTGCATTCAACGAATCATTTCTGTTTCCTTGGCTTAGCCTATGCAACTGTCCCAATGCGCGGTCATGAGAAAAAGAACAAATCTTTTTTGGAGAGGACTCGTTACTCTCGAGTCCTTGTAAGGATTCGTTCAAAATGAACGAATCGTTCACGAACGACACATCACTAACTGCAGCGTTGGGAACCAACTGGAGGATGGAGCAGGCAGAGACGGCTGGCTTCTAGGTAAACACTTAAAAATAAAAACAATTCATAGCCCAAATTGGTTCTTTCTTTTTAGAGCGTATAGCATATAACTGTATCTCTTATGGGGTGAAACAGGTTTTTCCTGCCAGTGAATACCCTCCTTTATAGGACAAGCTCAGCTTTAACTAGAATGCGTTTCGTGAACGAACTGCGAGAGTGTGCTTGCTCTGTTGCGGCCATGACCGAGAGAACAAGTGCCTTGGAATTGGGGCAGGTGTCAGCTCTCCAGCTCTCCCTGCTGGATGAGCATGCACAAATGAGTATGCACAAATGAGTATGCATGAGTGAGTATGCATGAGTGAGTAAACATGAGTGAGTATGCACGAGTGAATATGCACGAGTGAGTATGCATGAGTGAGTATGCATGAGTGAGTAAACATGAGTGAGTATGCACGAGTGAGTAAACATGAGTGAGTATGCATGAGTGAGTATGCATGAGTGAGTAAACATGAGTGAGTAAACATGAGTGAGTATGCATGAGTAAGTATGCATGAGTAAGTATGCACGAGTGAGTATGCATGAGTGAGTATGCACGAGTGAGTAAACATGAGTGAGTATGCATGAGTGAGTAGAGCCCTGGTATGGAAGGTGTCTCTTAATATTCCTAGTTATACAGTTGAATGGAGAGGGACAGAGAGAGAAGAGGAACCGTGCGCAGGTGTCAGTGAGAGTTGTCAGTGAATCACAGGTGCAAGCCAGTTTAATGAGCCTATTATGATGTCATAATGCCTCAAAGTTCTGCCATGCAAGTCTATGGAGAAAAAAGGTGATGGAAAAAGAGGAATAAAAAAGGAGTGGCAAGGAGTACCGCCACGAAAAGTCATAGCAGCTTGCACCGGATCGGGCCGGACGTTTTGGTGTTTGAACGGCGTCTCTATCTCAATCGGGCGAGGAGTAGTTAGCTGCAAGAAAAACTACTAGAATAAAAAAAATAGTAAAAAACGAAGAACAATAGTGTGCTTCCCTTCGGGCAAGCACACTAATTACAGGGTTGTGAATACCAGTGCTTTAACGGTAAAGTGAGGTGAGGTGTATTAAGGGGTGTTTTAAGTCTCCGTCTCAGATTGCTTGTTGAGGTGAGCCAGGGGTGTCGTTAGGCCTGTGTTCTTTAGCTCCCCAAAATGATTTGGCATTATTGGCTTAAAAAAAAAAAAACATTTGCGGTGATGACATTAAATTAAACTATTGAGAGTATCAGAAGGTAGGATTCTGTCGTACCAATCAAATTGTCAGGGCGGGCATTAAACGATGATGGACAGATGATTAACCAATTCTTGAGTTGATTAGATAGATAGATTATAAATCGAACCAAGATGACGGCGTCTTTGGAGCTTTGTGGGACATATTTTATGTGATTTAAAGGCACAATATGCAACAATTATGCTTCAGGATTAGGGTTAGGATAAGCAGTTTAACCTTAAAATAACAGCTTAAAAAAAATTGGGGCGCTACAATGACTTTTAATAGGGAGAATTGCGTCCGTGCCAATGGGATAGCAGGGTCGATAGGCATATAAATACGTTCTGTAGTTTTGCCTGCCGATGCCTGCCGACCTGACTTTGATTACCTTCTGCCGATCTAGTAAGTAGCTTATTTGCCGTCTTGCTTAGTCTTGTGTTGCACATGATTGATGCTTGACTGTGTAAGGACAGTCGTTGAGTAATTAGTTTGTCATAATGTCAAAGTCAGCACATTTCAAGAGATTTCGTTAGTTTTAGCTGCTAGCATACCTTTAGCGAATAGCTATTAATCCTTAATGCACCTTTAAGCTATCTACACGGCTTTTGTCTACATTGACTCGGTTAGTTGTGTATGTGCAACACGAATGTTGCCGAGGATTGCAGGTCTTAACTGAAGCGCTCTATTGTTCTATTGCTCTATTATTGATAGGTTATTGCTAACGCTTAGACAAAAAATCCATTGAAACACATAGTAGCTAGCTAGCCTTGATGCTAATAAGTACCAGAGCAGGCATAAGTTCAAGTTCAAGTGTATTTATATAGCACGTTTCATATGGTATACATAGACACAATGTGCTTTGTGCAGAGAAAACATTCAATTATCTAAAATAAACACACAAACAAATACACTTAGCAAAATATATATACAGCCGCGGAAAAAATTAAGAGACCACTTCAAAATTATCAGTTTCTCTGGTTTTACTTTTTATTGGTATGTGTTAAAGTAAAATGTACATTTTAGTTTTATTCTATAACCTACTGGCAACATTCCTACCAAATTTCAAATAAAAATATTGTCATTTAGATCATTTATTTGCAGAAAAATGACAATTGGTCAAAATAGCAAAAAAGATGCAGTGTCTACAGATCTCAAATAATGCAAAGAAAACAAGCTCATATTCATTTTTAAACTACACAATACTAATGCTTTAACTTAGGAAGAGTTCAGAAATCAATATTTGGTGGAATAACCTTGATTTAAAATCACAACTTTCATGTGTCTTGGCATGCTCTCCACCAGTCTTTCACATTGCCGTTGGGTGACTTTATGCTACTCCTGGCGCAAGAATTCAAGCAGCTCGGCTTCTTTTCATGGCTTGTGACCATCCATCTTCCTCTTGATCACATTTCAGAGTTTTTTTTATGGGATTCAGGTCTCGAAATTGGGCTGGCCATGACAGGGTCCTGATGTGGTGATACTCCATCTACACCTTTACTGGCCTGGCTGTGTGGCATGGAGCATTGCCCTGCTGGAAAAAACACTTCTCAGAGTTGGGGAACATTGTCAGAGCAAAAGGGAGCAAGTTTTTCTTCCGGGACAACGTTGTACTTTGCCTGGCTGAGGTTTGTAAAAGACCATAAGGATTGAACCAAAGCCGACTGGAGGGTCTCCTAGTTCGTCTTCTCTGATGAGTCCAATTTCACAGTAGGTGCAAGACTCTGTGGCTTGTAGGCCTCTCCAGGTCTCCGTCTAACCATCAGACGACCATGTGTTGGGCAAAGCTGAAAATTGGACTCATCAGAGAAGACGAACTAGGAGACCCTCCAGTCGGCTTTGGTTCAATCCTTATGGTCTTTTACAAACCTCAGCCAGGCAAAGTACAACGTTGTCCCGGAAGAAAAACTTGCTTCCTTTTGCTCTGACAATGTTCCCCAACTCTGAGAAGTGTTTTTTCCAGCAGGGCAATGCTCCATGCCACACAACCAGGCCAGTAAAGGTGTGGATGGAGTATCACCAGATCAGGACCCTGTCATGGCCAGCCCAATTTCGAGACCTGAATCCCATAAAAAAAACCTCTGAAATGTGATCAAGAGGAAGATGGATGGTCACAAGCCATGAAAAGAAGCCGAGCTGCTTGAATTCTTGCGCCAGGAGTAGCATAAAGTCACCCAACGGCAATGTGAAAGACTGGTGGAGAGCATGCCAAGACGCTTGAAAGTTGTGATTTTAAATCAAGGTTATTCCACCAAATATTGATTTCTGAACTCTTCCTAAGTTAAAGCATTAGTATTGTGTAGTTTAAAAATGAATATGAGCTTGTTTTCTTTGCATTATTCGAGATCTGAAGACACTGCATCTTTTTTGCTATTTTGATCAATTGTCATTTTTCTGCAAATAAATGATCTAAATGACAATATTTTTATTTGAAATTTGGTAGGAATGTTGCCAGTAGGTTATAGAATAAAACTAAAATGTACATTTTACTTTAACACATACCAATAAAAAGTAAAACCAGAGAAACTGATAATTTTGAAGTGGTCTCTTAATTTTTTCCGCGGCTGTATATATATATGTATAGTATATACATGAAAAAAAATAAAACAATAAGATCAAAAACAAAACAATGAAAGAGGTGTTAAAAACAAAAAAAACAAAAAACCTATAGTCATGAATAGGCTGTAGAAAATAAAAAAGTTTTAATTCCCTTTTTGAAAGAGAGCACTGAGTGAGATGACCTTAACTCCAAAGGTAGGCTATTCCAGAGGGTTGGGGCACAGTAGCTAAAGGCACCGTGTGCAGCATTGGTGTTAATTCTTGGGGTCGTGAGAAGACATTTATTGGAGGATCTTAGGCAACGCGATGGATCATAAAGAGAAATCAGATCGGAAATATAGGGTGGGGCAAGACCGTTTAGTGATTTATACACAAGAAGGAGTATTTTAAACTCAATTCTTTGTTGTACAGGAAGCCAGTGAAGTGATTTAAGAACAGGGGTGATATGATTGAATTTTGAAGTTCTAGTGACTATTCTAGCAGCTGCATTTTGGATAAGTTGAAGTTTATTTAACATCTGTTTTGTTAGACCAGCATCGAGTGCGTTGCAGTAATCTAACCGACTTGAGATGAATGCATGAACTAATTTTTCAGAATCCTGTAAAGACAGGAAGCCACGGACTTTAGAAATATTTCTAAGGTGGTAAAAGGCTGTCTTAGTAATGTTAAATATATGCTTTTATTTTTTATTTTTTTTATTTTCCAAAGTGCAAACATACATTTACAGACACCACATAACACGACAAAACCCAGATACGTGCGACAGACATGTAACATATACCAATTCAAAACATAAAGAATTATACAGGGACAAGGACAGATTACAAGAGGGTTTGGGGAGGTGTTTGTGAGAGGGAGAGAGTGAGTGTGTGCGTGTGTGTGTGTGTGTGTGTGGCCAGATGCTTTCCTCCGGCATCTCCGACCCCCAGCGCGATAGAGGAAAGGGCCGACCCGGGGCGGGGTGAACAGAAAGAGGGAGGCCCTGGACACGTGGGCCAACCCCACCCCCCCATCCCCCCCAGGCTGAGTTGGAGTCCTAGGACCAATCCATCCACAACCCGCACTAACCCTAGGTGTTCCTTCCAGTGTCTAAGTGCATTAAAATAGGTGCAGAGCAAAGGGGAGGCCTTATTCAGAACTCCCCTCATGCCTTGCCCTCGCCTTTCTCAATAACCCAGAGTGTGAGTATCTATTCTAATATGTGGTGCGTTAAAAGAAGTGGGGCGCAGCTGCTCAGGGCCTTCTCACAAGCCCCTCCACAGAGCGCCCCACTTTGCCCTTTTCCTAATTGTTTGGTTTGTGTTCTTGAGTGGGATTACACATGATGAGACCTCTAGCGTGAGTGGCATTAAAAAGTGAGGTGAGCAGAGTGGTATTGGCCCCGGCCAGTCTCTGAGGGGGATGAGAGCCACGGAAAGGCGGTAGTGGGGTGGTCACGCCCGAAGCACCTTATCCCCCCTGATGACCCCCCCCCCCCCCCCCCCCCCTCCCCAGGGCAGCCGCGGGAGGCCAGAGCAGCACAGAGGAGAGTTTCAGTCTGGTAAAATTAGTTAATATGTGTAGGTTATAGTTACAGAGAAAGGGAGAGAGAGAGTAATTAAATTAACTAAATAAACAAATATGCAAAGTCGCAATTCGAAGGTCATTTACAACTCTGAATAGAGCAGTCTCTGTGCTATGTTTTACCCTAAACCCAGATTGAAAGGCATCAAATATGGAATTTTGAGACAGAAAGGTGCAAAGTTGCCTATAAACAACTTTCTCTAGAATTTTGCCTAAGAAAGGCAAGTTAGAGATAGGCCTATAACTCTCAAAAGCCAAGGGGTCGAGCGTAGGTTTTTTTAGTAATGGTGTAACAATGGCATGTTTGAGGCAACCAGGGAATGTTCCAGATAGCAGGGAGGTATTGACAATATGAGGTATGTCAGCTGCGATGCAGCTGAAGACTTGTTTGAACAGTTTAGTAGGTACAGGGTCGAGGGGGCAAGTAGCTGAACCTAATTTTTGGACAACTTCTTCCAACTCACTCAGATGGATCAGAGTAAAATTGTGGAAAGTAACCATATTATCGGGCAGAGGTGGGGTAAGAGATTGAGGATTGAAGCCATTAGTTAAAGATGAAGTGATACTGCTCCTGATAGTTGAAATTTTTTCACTGAAAAATGTAGCAAACTGATTGCACTTCTCTTCAGTGTGGAGCTCATAGGGTATCAAACGCGGCGGATTGATTAGTCTGTCAATGGTATTAAACAGGACTTTAGAATTATTTGAACTATCTGATATAATCTGAGAGAAGTACTGTCGTCGAGCTTTTTTATTTCACAGTTGTACATAAGCAAATTACACTTATAGTTCATGAGGTCAACCTGTGATTTAGTCTTGCGCCATTTACGTTCGTATTTGCGGCAGGTTCTTTTAAAAGTTTTTATATTCTTAGAAGTCCTCCAAGGAGGCTTTTTTTTTTTGGAGAGACTTAAGTTGCATTGGTGCAATACTATCCATAATTTGTATGACAGAAGCATTAAAATATTTGACTAGTTCATCGCAGTCTGATAGGCCTAAACTATCAAAAATGAAATCAGTAGAGACATTTGCAACAGAGACCTGACTCAGGTCATATAGTGACTCAGTAGCATTACTATAAGCAGTAATAAAAGCCTCCGGAGTGTCTTCCCTAATGTTGTGCCCTAAAAATGTCTTTTGGCCAGATGTATGTGTAGTTGGCCAGGCAACATTGAAGAGGATACAGAGATGATCAGAGATCCCAACATCTAAGGTACTTGTTATAAAAATATCTAGGCCTTTAGAAATAACAAGATCTAAAGTGTGACCATGATTGTGAGTGGGTACAGAAATGTGTTGCTTAAGCTCAAACATTGACAACAATAATCTCACAGATATTGACAGCGCATTTATTTTGAAAGAGGAACAGAGAAACGTGATCAAGGCATTTGTCGATCGAAAATATGTTTTTGCCGTCCTTCCTACGGGATCCGATAAAAGTTTTAATGTATCAGATGGTCATACTATTGCTCTGTTGTAGGTTAGGTATCCAATTGAGCGAAGAGGCATTTTTTTCTGGTTCGTTGAAACACGCCCCATAATCACAGCCCAATGGGTCAGTATCAGACTAATATTCTGACTAGAATTATGAGTATGACATCGTCAGGCTACCTCTGGGATGCAGACAGGAATAGAAAGATGAGGCATGATATCATGGCTGCCTATAAAACTGAGTGGGCATAGTAGCGCTCATCAGGAGCTTTACATGATGTGTGATCCTCTTATCCTCAGGGTAACAGGAACAGTCATCCATCTCAGCATTTTAAATGTGTGTATGTTTAATTTCTGGTTTGATTTATTGTATCAAGTTTTCAGCACAGTGTGTTTAATCTGGTATTTTTTCACATATTAGATACATTTGCTATTTCTTATGCTGTGATTATATATGTCTATGTGGGTGTGTGTGTGTACATATTCTATTACTATTACTATTCTATGCGGTTCTTTACTAGATTCTAAACTATTATGTATGTATAGCATATAATGGTCATGACAAATCAGTCCGGTGAAGGAGCTCTACTGGTGCATCAGCAGATGTTTAAAGTGGAACTGAATGAAGGGCGTCTGTCTAAACTTGTTGTGACCATTGTCATGTCTCTGCTGTTCATCTGCATCAACTGCATCATGTTTCACACCCTCATGAGTAAGCCTGTGTTTAGAGAGCTGCCTCGCTATATCCTCTTTGCCCACATGCTCTGCAATGACACAGTTCATCTGCTGGTGGTCGCGATGCTCTTTATTTTATCTCTAAATTTCCAGATGATTCCTAAAGCTGTTTGTTCACTGATGGTTATCGTGTCAGCAGCCACGGCTCGTATTTCTGCTTTGAGCCTGGGTGTGATGTCACTCGAGCGCTATGTGGCTATTTGTTTCCCTTTACGCCACAGTGAGATGGCCACACAGAAAGGGACGGGTGTGGCGATTGCAATAATCTGGTTCCTAGGTTGCCTAAGTCCCGTGATAGATACTATGTATGCACTCATAGCGAACGCAGTGTCTTTTAAAGATCCCATGTTCTGTACTCGAGAGAGGTTTATTTTGTCACCATGGCAAAGAGATGTGTTTCAAGGACTTAATGGTTTCTTCTTTGTGCTTATAACAGTCATTATTCTTTTCACCTATGTCAGTGTTATAGTCGCAGCTAAATCTGCCACAGCGGATAAAGATTCTGCTAAGAAAGCTTGGAGAACAGTCCTGCTCCACCTTGGCCAGCTAGTACTTTGTCTGAACAGTCTGTTGTATGGAACCATCGAGAGAGCCTTGGCTATGACCAGTAGCACTCGTCTGTTCATGGACCTGCGCTACCTGAACTTTCTCTTTGTTCTCATTCTGCCTCGGTGCCTGAGCCCCCTGATCTACGGCCTGAGAGACGATGCTGTTCGGCCCTTATTCCTTTACTATGTCAGGTGTGGAGCCCAAAAGGTCAAACCCTCTGTAACAGCACACTGATGTGCATATGGCATTCTGATTGCATACAGCTATTTTTGTTTGTTAGAATGAAAACTACATATTTAAGATTTCATATACGGACAACGTTTCATATGCATCATAAACAACATAAATTAGACAGAATTAACTTTATTGTATTTTACTGTTCACCTTTATGAGTTTTTGTGTGGGTTTGGGTATTGCACTTTCATTTTATCTGCTTTCTTGTTGTGAATAAACATCCTCCAGTTCGGTGTATAAAGAGAAACCCTGTGAGTGTGTGTGTGTGTGTGTGTGTGTGTGTGTGTGCTGCCGTGGTACCGATTCTAACCTGTGCTTTATTGTCACTCACAACCAACAGGTGAATAAACCACTGAACTGGCTTAACGTTTCGGGCAATTTAATTTATACAAATATAAGACTGAAGTTAAAAGGGGGTTAGCTCATGAACAAAATTGATAATTGGTTGACAGCTTAGATATTATGATGTATAATCTACAGGGTATTGTGCAATTGTTGCCATAACATGTAGAGCTGAATTCTCTGCTGTTTAAAATGAGCAGTGTGTAAGCAGTCATCCAAATGTATTGCGCTCATAGTGTCCCCAATAGACGTCTTTGTGCTCACAGGGTCCCCATCAGACCTCAGTAGCCCAGAGTGCCAGTCCACAATCAGGCTCTTTGGATAATTATATGCTTACATACATTTATGTTCAGTAAGTTAAGGGCTGCATTTTTATAACCAAGAAAAAGCTTAGGAACGTAAGTGACATTGTTCTGGTTTTGGTGGTACTTTTTTTATAGGTCGATAGTTTTCAAATATAGTTTTAAAGTCAAATAAAAGTTCCTGTTACATGGTCATGTTTAAGAAAGATAACGACATCTGATTTTCCCAATAGACACCAAGGATCATCACTATGCAGTTTTGTGCTTCATTGGGCCTCATTTATAAAACGTACTTACGGACAGAATTGATGTTAGACTGTGCGTGCGATCAAATCCACGTCTTAAGTACAGATTTATAAAAACCGTCTTAGACGTAGAAAAGAACGTTACTCTACGTCTGGTTTCAGTTTGTGTAAGTACATTTCCTTGTGGCAATACTGGAGTACTGCAGGAATTTGGGACTCTCCGAGCGCTGACACACAGTTTCATCATCATCATCATCGTCACCACCATAAGGGCTAATTGTGAAAGGCCAAAGTAATGTTTTGCTCAATAAAATCAATTAAACAATTGCAATAATTCACACATGCATGAAATTCACTTCTGATAGGTATTCATTTTAATTCCACACGTGTAAAACATTTCGCTCAATAGCCTATAAAAAGCCTGATAGTTATTTGTTTCAGAAGGAGATATGGCTGCACTGGCTTTGTTAGATGTCGCCAACCGAGCAATAAGGAGAGAGCGAGTGTTTCGTGATCGCGTCGAGTTTCTGGCAGAGGAAGACTCATGGTTAATAAGCAGGTACCGCTTGCCAAGAATGCCTCTGTTAGAGCTTTGTGCACAAATGGGCCCTGGTCTACAGCGACGCACCGGCCGCAACCAGGCCATACCTGTCAGGTTCAGGTGTTGTCTGTTGTTGGGTTCTTGGCTACAGGCACCTTCCAAAGGGAAATTGGAGAACGGTCCGGTATAGCACAGTCAACTTTCAGCAGAATTTTGCCCGATGTGCTTATCGTCTGATCCGTCTCTGTCCGGAATATATTTCTTTCCCATACGGTGCCCAGGAACAGCGAGCTGTCAAAGAGGGTTTCCTCCGAAAAACCGGGTTCCCAGACGTGATAGGTGCGATAGACTGCACTCATGTTGCCATACGGGCGCCACATGTGAACCAGTACATTTATGTGAATAGAAAAAAGATTCACACCATAAATCTACAACTCATATGTCATGCCAATATGGCAATCCTGAACGCAGTAGCACGCTGGCCAGGGTCGACACACGACTCCTTCATCTTGCATAACTGCAGCTAGTGATGGGAAGTTCGAAGTTCGGATCATTTTACCGACTCGAATCTTTTGAATCTCGTTCAGTAAAAAGAACAAATCTTTTTTCGAGTCATTCGTTCATTTCACCTGGGGGGGGGGGATTGTTGCTCAACATTTTATAGCCAATTCCCTGGCGTAAATACGTCCACTACTCATGTAGGTTAGTGCATGTAAACCAGCAGATACTAATTTAAAAGAAATTCCTGCATTCAAATAATGTAATCATGAAAGTTTGTATAAAATGGTCATTTATTATCACGTAATTAGCATCTAACTATCACGCCAAACAATTACGTTGTGCAGGACTGTAAGTAAAGTATAAAAAAGTTAAAATAACAAAACCTGTAATTATTTCTTGTGAAAGAATTTCATTCACGTCTTACTAAACCTAGTCACGCGAAAGTGAACAAGGTTAATAATTCCTTTCTGTTTCCTCTTCTGAGCATATGCAGGTTACGTGAAAAATTATCTGAAGACCCAGTCAAAATGAACGAGACATTTCGGTTTAATCTAGCTTCCCATGCTTAGCCTATGCAGATCACGTGAAAAATTATCCAAAGATTTGCATACGGCAGATGAACTAATCTGACCGACCGTGTCTTTGGATCAACGTTTCGTTCATCTGCCGGATACGGGTCTTTGGATCAATGTTTCGTTCATTTGCCGGATATGGGTCTTTGGATCTATGATTCGTTCTTCTGCCGGATACGGGTCTTTGGATCAATGATTCATTCTTTTGCCAGATACGGGTCTTTGGATCTATGATTCGTTCTTCTGTCGGATACGGGTCTTTGGATCAATGATTCGTTCTTTTGCCAACCGTGTCTTTGGATCTATGATTCGTTCTTCTGCCAACCGTGTCTTTGGATCTATGATTCGTTCATCTGCCGGATACGGGTCTTTGGATAATTTTCCACGTGACCTGCATAGGCTCAGTACTGGTAGCGGAAACAGAAACGATTCGTTCTTTTTCTGACCGGGTCTTCGGATACGGGTCTTTGGATCATTTTTCACATGACCTGCATTCAACGAATCATTTCTGTTTCCTTGGCTTAGCCTATGCAACTGTCCCAATGCGCGGACATGAGAAAAAGAACAAATCTTTTTTGGAGAGGACTCGTTACTCTCGAGTCCTTGTAAGGATTCGTTCAAAATGAACGAATCGTTCACGAACGACACATCACTAACTGCAGCGTTGGGAACCAACTGGAGGATGGAGCAGGCAGAGACGGCTGGCTTCTAGGTAAACACTTAAAAATAAAAACAATTCATAGCCCAAATTGGTTCTTTCTTTTTAGAGCGTATAGCATATAACTGTATCTCTTATGGGGTGAAACAGGTTTTTCCTGCCAGTGAATACCCTCCTTTATAGGACAAGCTCAGCTTTAATTACAGGGTTGTGAATACCAGTGCTTTAACGGTAAAGTGAGGTGAGGTGTATTAAGGGGTGTTTTAAGTCTCCGTCTCAGATTGCTTGTTGAGGTGAGCCAGGGGTGTCGTTAGGCCTGTGTTCTTTAGCTCCCCAAAATGATTTGGCATTATTGGCTTAAAAAAAAAAAAACCATTTGCGGTGATGACATTAAATTAAACTATTGAGAGTATCAGAAGGTAGGATTCTGTCGTACCAATCAAATTGTCAGGGCGGGCATTAAACGATGATGGACAGATGATTAACCAATTCTTGAGTTGATTAGATAGATAGATTATAAATCGAACCAAGATGACGGCGTCTTTGGAGCTTTGTGGGACATATTTTATGTGATTTAAAGGCACAATATGCAACAATTATGCTTCAGGATTAGGGTTAGGATAAGCAGTTTAACCTTAAAATAACAGCTTAAAAAAAATTGGGGCGCTACAATGACTTTTAATAGGGAGAATTGCGTCCGTGCCAATGGGATAGCAGGGTCGATAGGCATATAAATGCGTTCTGTAGTTTTGCCTGCCGATGCCTGCCGACCTGACTTTGATTACCTTCTGCCGATCTAGTAAGTAGCTTATTTGCCGTCTTGCTTAGTCTTGTGTTGCACATGATTGATGTTTGACTGTGTAAGGACAGTCGTTGAGTAATTAGTTTGTCATAATGTCAAAGTCAGCACATTTCAAGAGATTTCGTTAGTTTTAGCTGCTAGCATACCTTTAGCGAATAGCTATTAATCCTTAATGCACCTTTAAGCTATCTACACGGCTTTTGTCTACATTGACTCGGTTAGTTGTGTATGTGCAACACGAATGTTGCCGAGGATTGCAGGTCTTAACTGAAGCGCTCTATTGTTCTATTGCTCTATTATTGATAGGTTATTGCTAACGCTTAGACAAAAAATCCATTGAAACACATAGTAGCTAGCTAGCCTTGATGCTAATAAGTACCAGAGCAGGCATAAGTTCAAGTTCAAGTTTATTTATATAGCACGTTTCATATGGTATACATAGACACAATGTGCTTTGTGCAGAGAAAACATTCAATTATCTAAAATAAACACACAAACAAATACACTTAGCAAAATATATATATATATGTATAGTATATACATGAAAAAAAATAAAACAATAAGATCAAAAACAAAACAATAAAAGAGGTGTTAAAAACTAAAAAAAAAAAAAAACCTATAGTCATGAATAGGCTGTAGAAAATAAAAAAGTTTTAATTCCCTTTTTGAAAGAGAGCACTGAGTGAGATGACCTTAACTCCAAAGGTAGGCTATTCCAGAGGGTTGGGGCACAGTAGCTAAAGGCACCGTGTGCAGCATTGGTGTTAATTCTTGGGGTCGTGAGAAGACATTTATTGGAGGATCTTAGGCAACGCGATGGATCATAAAGAGAAATCAGATCGGAAATATAGGGTGGGGCAAGACCGTTTAGTGATTTATACACAAGAAGGAGTATTTTAAACTCAATTCTTTGTTGTACAGGGAGCCAGTGAAGTGATTTAAGAACAGGGGTGATATGATTGAATTTTGAAGTTCTAGTGACTATTCTAGCAGCTGCATTTTGGATAAGTTGAAGTTTATTTAACATCTGTTTTGTTAGACCAGCATAGAGTGCGTTGCAGTAATCTAACCGACTTGAGATGAATGCATGAACTAATTTTTCAGAATCCTGTAAAGACAGGAAGCCACGGACTTTAGAAATATTTCTAAGGTGGTAAAAGGCTGTCTTAGTAATGTTAAATATATGCTTTTATTTTTTATTTTTTTTATTTTCCAAAGTGCAAACATACATTTACAGACACCACATAACACGACAAAACCCAGATACGTGCGACAGATATGTAACATATACCAATTCAAAACATAAAGAATTATACAGGGACAAGGACAGATTACAAGAGGGTTTGGGGAGGTGTTTGTGAGAGGGAGAGAGTGAGTGTGTGCGTGTGTGTGTGTGTGTGTGTGTGTGTGTGGCCAGATGCTTTCCTCCGGCATCTCCGACCCCCAGCGCGATAGAGGAAAGGGCCGACCCGGGGCGGGGTGAACAGAAAGAGGGAGGCCCTGGACACGTGGCCCACCCCCACCCCCCCCAGGCTGAGTTGGAGTCCTAGGACCAATCCATCCACAACCCCCACTAACCCTAGGTGTTCCTTCCAGTGTCTAAGTGCATTAAAATAGGTGCAGAGCAAAGGGGAGGCCTTATTCAGAACTCCCCTCATGCCTTGCCCTCGCCTTTCTCAATAACCCAGAGTGTGAGTATCTATTCTAATATGTGGTGCGTTAAAAGAAGTGGGGCGCAGCTGCTCAGGGCCTTCTCACAAGCCCCTCCACAGAGCGCCCCACTTTGCCCTTTTCCTAATTGTTTGGTTTGTGTTCTTGAGTGGGATTACACATGATGAGACCTCTAGCGTGAGTGGCATTAAAAAGTGAGGTGAGCAGAGTGGTATTGGCCCCGGCCAGTCTCTGAGGGGGATGAGAGCCACGGAAAGGCGGTAGTGGGGTGGTCACGCCCGAAGCACCTTATCCCCCCTGATGGAGGTATTGACAATATGAGGTATGTCAGCTGCGATGCAGCTGAAGACTTGTTTGAACAGTTTAGTAGGTACAGGGTCGAGGGGGCAAGTAGCTGAAACTAATTTTTGGACAACTTCTTCCAACTCACTCAGAGTAAAATTGTGGAAAGTAACCATATTATCGGGCAGAGGTGGGGTAAGAGATTGAGGATTGAAGCCATTAGTTAAAGATGAAGTGATACTGCTCCTGATAGTTGACATTTTTTCACTGAAAAATGTAGCAAACTGATTGCACTTCTCTTCAGTGTGGAGCTCATAGGGTATCAAACGCGGCGGATTGATTAGTCTGTCAATGGTATTAAACAGGACTTTAGAATTATTTGAACTATCTGATATAATCTGAGAGAAGTACTGTCGTCGAGCTTTTTTATTTCACAGTTGTACATAAGCAAATTACTCTTATAGTTCATGAGGTCAACCTGTGATTTAGTCTTGCGCCATTTACGTTCGTATTTGCGGCAGGTTCTTTTAAAAGTTTTTATATTCTTAGAAGTCCTCCAAGGAGGCTTTTTTTTTTTTGGAGAGACTTAAGTTGCATTGGTGCAATACTATCCATAATTTGTATGACAGAAGCATTAAAATATTTGACTAGTTCATCGCAGTCTGATAGGCCTAAACTATCAAAAATGAAATCAGTAGAGACATTTGCAACAGAGACCTGACTCAGGTCATATAGTGACTCAGTAGCATTACTATAAGCAGTAATAAAAGCCTCCGGATTGTCTTCCCTAATGTTGTGCCCTAAAAATGTCTTTTGGCCAGATGTATGTGTAGTTGGCCAGGCAACATTGAAGAGGATACAGAGATGATCAGAGATCCCAACATCTAAGGTACTTGTTATAAAAATATCTAGGCCTTTAGAAATAACAAGGTCTAAAGTGTGACCATGATTGTGAGTGGGTACAGAAATGTGTTGCTTAAGCTCAAACATTGACAACAATAATCTCACAGATATTGACAGCGCATTTATTTTGAAAGAGGAACAGAGAAACGTGATCAAGGCATTTGTCGATCGAAAATATGTTTTTGCCGTCCTTCCTACGGGATCCGATAAAAGTTTTAATGTATCAGATGGTCATACTATTGCTCTGTTGTAGGTTAGGTATCCAATTGAGCGAAGAGGCATTTTTTTTTCTGGTTCGTTGAAACACGCCCCATAATCACAGCCCAATGGGTCAGTATCAGACTAATATTCTGACTAGAATTATGAGTATGACATCGTCAGGCTACCTCTGGGATGCAGACAGGAATAGAAAGATGAGGCATGATATCATGGCTGCCTATAAAAGTGAGTGGGCATAGTAGCTCTCATCAGGAGCTTTACATGATGTGTGATCCTCTTATCCTTCATAGGGTAACAGGAACAGTCATCCATCTCAGCATTTTAAATGTGTGTATGTTTAATTTCTGGTTTGATTTATTGTATCAAGTTTTCAGCTCAGTGTGTTTAGTTTGGTATTTTTTCACATATTAGATACATTTGCTATTTTTTATGCTGTGATTATATATGTCTATGTGGGTGTGTGTGTGTACATATTCTATTACTTTTCTATTCTATGCGGTTCTTTACTAGATTCTAAACTATTTATGTATGTATAGCATATAATGGTCATGACAAATCAGTCCGGTGAAGGAGCTCTACTGGTGCATCAGCAGATGTTTAAAGTGGAACTGAATGAAGGGCGTCTGTCTAAACTTGTTGTGACCATTGTCATGTCTCTGCTGTTCATCTGCATCAACTGCATCATGTTTCACACCCTCATGAGTAAGCCTGTGTTTAAAGAGCTGCCTCGCTATATCCTCTTTGCCCACATGCTCTGCAATGACACAGTTCATCTGCTGGTGGTCTCGATGCTCTTTATTTTATCTCTAAATTTCCAGATGATTCCTAAAGCTGTTTGTTCACTGATGGTTATCGTGTCAGCAGCCACGGCTCGTATTTCTGCTTTGAGCCTGGGTGTGATGTCACTCGAGCGCTATGTGGCTATTTGTTTCCCTTTACGCCACAGTGAGATGGCCACACAGAAAGGGACGGGTGTTGCGATTGCAATAATCTGGTTCCTAGGTTGCCTAAGTCCCGTGATAGATACTTTATATGCACTGATAGTGAACGCAGTGTCTTTTAAAGATCCCATGTTCTGTACTCGTGAGAGGTTTATTTTGTCACCATGGCAAAGAGATGTGTTTCAAGGACTTAATGGTTTCTTCTTTGTGCTTATAACAGTCATTATTCTTTTCACCTATGTCAGTGTTATAGTCGCAGCTAAATCTGCCACAGCGGATAAAGATTCTGCTAAGAAAGCTTGGAGAACAGTCCTGCTCCACCTTGGCCAGCTAGTACTTTGTCTGAACAGTCTGTTGTATGGAACCATCGAGAGAGCCTTGGCTATGACCAGTAGCACTCGTCTGTTCATGGACCTGCGCTACCTGAACTTTCTCTTTGTTCTCATTCTGCCTCGGTGCCTGAGCCCCCTGATCTATGGCCTGAGAGACGATGCTGTTCGGCCCTTATTCCTTTACTATGTCAGGTGTGGAGCCCAAAAGGTCAAACCCTCTGTAACAGCACACTGATGTGCATATGGCATTCTGATTGCATACAGCTATTTTTGTTTGTTAGAATGAAAACTACATATTTAAGATTTCATATACGGACAACGTTTCATATGCATCATAAACAACATAAATTAGACAGAATTAACTTTATTGTATTTTACTGTTCACCTTTATGAGTTTTTGTGTGGGTTTGGGTATTGCACTTTCATTTTATCTGCTTTCTTGTTGTGAATAAACATCCTCCAGTTCGGTGTATAAAGAGAAACCCTGTGAGTGTTTGTGTGTGTGTGTGTGTGTGTGTGTGTGTGCTGCCGTGGTACCGATTCTAACCTGTGCTTTATTGTCAGTCACAACCAACAGGTGAATAAACCACTGAACTGGCTTCACGTTTCGGGCAATTTAATTTATACAAATATAAGACTGAAGTTAAAAGGGGGTTAGCTCATTAACAAATTGATAATTGGTTGACAGCTTAGATATTATGATGTATAATCTACAGCAGGGGTCTTCAACGTTTTTCAGGCCAGGGACCCCCAAACTGATGGCGAGATGAGCAGGGACCCCCTACTATATAAATTGCCTAAAATTTTGTTTATAATATACTGGGCCTAGTGCCAAATAAACATAGCTACCCTGTTATTGTGTATTCAATACTAAGCTATTCAAATAATACAAAGGTTAATATATTCATTAACATTTGTATGTTTTAACATTGAATTTAACCTAACATTTTTGAGCAACGAATTTAACTTAACATTTAACAACATGAAAGGTACAGGGTGGCCGTGCCACTACCATTTATTAACATACATCTTGCAAACAACTCTGAGCTAACAATATATAACAACTTATTTTTCAGTTACAATTATTTTTCAGTTACAATTAACGTTTTTTGACCTTGTACAGTGTCTATTTCTCTTTATTTATTTTTTTTAAATCTAAGCAAAAAAATGTCAAACTAACAATTTATAGGTACAAACAAGACCAGCTATGGAGTTTGGTCCGCCATCTTTTATTTTTGATCTTCGCGCTATTAAGACTTGAGCAGAAACGCGATCTGATTGGCTAGTGCCTGTGCTGTCGTATTTGCATGAAAGGTGCTGTGAGTGAACCGGTGCCCAGCTTGAGAGAGCTCCTGTGGGTAGCTGAATGTGTCGATTGGACTGAAAGATAACGTCTTCTGGATCAATTTATACGTTCGCTACAATATGTTGGATTTATGTTAATGTAAATTTAAAGGGAATAAATACAATTCTGATTCGGAAGACATTTAAATTTGGGGGGGAAAAAAATTGGTTGATTTTTTTTTTTTTTTTTTAGAAATTTAAAAAAAAATTGTCTTATCAACCAAAGATTTCGCGACCCCCCTGCAGTACCTCCGCGGACCCCCTGGGGGTCGCGGACCCCCTGTTGAAGACCCCTGATCTACAGGGTATTGTGCAATTGTTGCCATAACATGTAGAGCTGAATTCTCTGCTGTTTAAAATGAGCAGTGTGTAAGCAGTCATCCAAATGTATTGCGTTCATAGTGTCCCCAATAGACGTCTTTGTGCTCACAGGGTCCCCATCAGACCTCAGTAGCCCAGAGTGCCAGTCCACAATCAGGCTCTTTGGATAATTATATGCTTACATACATTTATGTTCAGTAAGTTAAGGGCTGCATTTTTATAACCAAGAAAAAGCTTAGGAACGTAAGTGACATTGTTCAGGTTTTGGTGGTACTTTTTTTATAGGTCGATAGTTTTCAAATATAGTTTTAAAGTCAAATAAAAGTTCCTGTTACATGGTCATGTTTAAGAAAGATAACGACATCTGATGTTCCCAATAGACACCAAGGATCATCACTATGCAGTTTTGTGCTTCATTGGGCCTCATTTATAAAACGTACTTACGGAGAGAATTGATGTTAGACTGTGCGTGCGATCAAATCCACGTCTTAAGTACAGATTTATAAAAACCGTCTTAGACGTAGAAAAGGACGTTACTCTACGTCTGGTTTCAGTTTGTGTAAGTACATTTCCTTGTGGCAATACTGGAGTACTGCAGGAATTTGGGACTCGCAGTTTCATCATCATCATCATCGTCACCACCATAAGGGCTAATTGTGAAAGGCCAAAGTAATGTTTTGCTCAATAAAATCAATTAAACAATTGCAATAATTCACACATGCATGAAATTCACTTCTGATAGGTATTCATTTTAATTCCACACGTGTAAAACATTTCGCTCAATAGCCTATAAAAAGCCTGATAGTTATTTGTTTCAGAAGGAGATATGGCTGCACTGGCTTTGTTAGATGGCGCCAACCGAGCAATAAGGAGAGAGCGAGTGTTTCGTGATCGCGTCGAGTTTCTGGCAGAGGAAGACTCATGGTAAATAAGCAGGTACCGCTTGCCAAGAATGCCTCTGTTAGAGCTTTGTCCACAAATGGGCCCTGGTCTACAGCGACGCACCGGCCGCAACCAGGCCATACCTGTCAGGTTCAGGTGTTGTCTGTTGTTGGGTTCTTGGCTACAGGCACCTTCCAAAGGGAAATTGGAGAACGGTCCGGTATAGCACAGTCAACTTTCAGCAGAATTTTGCCCAATGTGCTTACCGTCTGATCCGTCTCTGTCCGGAATATATTTCTTTCCCATACGGTGCCCAGGAACAGCGAGGGGGTTGTTGCTCAACATTTTATAGCCAATTCCCTGGCGTAAGTACGTCCACTACTCATGTAGGTTAGTGCATGTAAACCAGCAGATACTAATTTAAAAGAAATTCCTGCATTCAAATAATGTAATCATGAAAGTTTGTATAAAATGGTCATTTATTATCACCTAATAAGCATCTAATTATCACGCCAAACAATTACGTTGTGCAGGACTGTAAGTAAAGTATAAAAAAGTTAAAATAACAAAACCTGTAATTATTTCCTGTGAACGAATATCATTCACGTCTTACTAAACCTAGTCACGCGAAAGTGAACGAGGTTAATAGTTCCTTTCTGTTTCCTCTTCTGAGCATATGCAGGTTACTTGAAAAATTATCCGAAGACCCAGTCAAAATGAACGAGACATTTCGGTTTAATCTAGCTTCCCATGCTGAGCCTATGCAGATCACGTGAAAAATTATCCAAAGACTTGCATCGGCAGATGAACTGATCTGACCGACCGTGTCTTTGGATCAACGTTTCGGTCATCTGCTGGATACGAGTCTTTGGATCAATGTTTCGTTCATTTGCCAGTTATGGGTCTTTGGATCTATGATTCGTTCTTCTGCCGGATACGGGTCTTTGGATCAATGATTCATTCTTTTGCCGGATACGGGTCTTTGGATCTATGATTCGTTCTTCTGTCGGATACGGGTCTTTGGATCAATGATTCGTTCTTTTGCCAACCGTGTCTTTGGATCTATGATTCGTTCTTCTGCCAACCGTGTCTTTGGATCTATGATTCGTTCATCTGCCGGATATGGGTCTTTGGATCATTTTCCACGTGACCTGCATAAGCTCAATACTGGTAGCGGAAACAGAAATGATTCGTTCTTTTTCCGACCGGGTCTTCGGATACGAGTCTTTGGATCATTTTTCACGTGACCTGCATTCAACAAATAATTTCTGTTTCCTTGGCTTAGCCTATGCAACTGTCCCGATGCGCGGTCATGAGAAAAAGAACAAATCTTTTTTGGAGAGGACTCGTAACTCTCGAGTCCTTGTAAGGATTTGTTCAAAATTAACGAATCGTTCACGAACGACACATCACTAACTGCAGCGTTGGGAACCAACTGGAGGATGGAGCAGGCAGAGACGGCTGGCTTCTAGGTAAACACTTAAAAATAAAAACAAATCATAGCCCAAATTGGTTCTTTCTTTTTAGAGCGTATAGCATATAACTGTATCTCTTATGGGGTGTAACAGGTTTTTCCTGCCAGTGAATACCCTCCTTTATAGGACAAGCTCAGTTTTAATTACAGGGTTGTGAATACCAGTGCTTTAACGGTGCGGTGTATTAAGGGGTGTTTTAAGTCTCCGTCTCAGATTGCTTGTTGGGGTGAACCAGGGGCGTCGTTAGGCCTGTGTTCTTTATCTCCCCAAAATTATTTAGCATTATTGGCTTAAAAAAAACAAAAACATTTGGGGTGATGACATTAAATTAAACTATTGAGAGTATCAGAAGGTAGGATTCTGTCGTACCAATCAAATTGTCAGGGTGGGCATTAAACGATGATGGACAGATGACTAACCAACGCTTGAGTTGATTAGATAGATAGATTATAAATCGAACCAAGATGGCGGCGTCTCGGGAGCTTAGTGGGACATATTTTATGTGATTTAAGCTATCTACACGACTTTTGTCTACATTGACTCGGTTAGTTGTGCATGTGCAACATGAATGTTGCCGAGGATTGCAGGTCTTAACTAGCCTGGCCATTACCAGCCTGTGACTCCATTTCATTCCGTCTTTCAGTCTGGGCCAACCCAATGCATTTTGGTTTCCGAGATGGACGGGTGCTTATCCTGAGGTTTAAAATCATTGGAGTTCCCTTAACCAATCAGCAACGTTTAGTAAGCATTCGGTAGATTAAACTCTTCCCAAAGCCAGTTGGGAGAAGAGCTACGACGTCCTTTCCAATCATAAAACTTACAAGAAAATACTCTTGTTCTCCTTTTAATTTTCTGATGTTCTCGAGACTTGAGACAACTTTTCCGATAGCTTTTCGTGTCTTTTCCTCCAAGGCGAGTTTTGCGTCACAGCTCTGAACTGTTCGCTGATTGGTCCTGCAAAATTTTGAGTTCTGGAGACGATTGTCAATGGGGTTGGGCCAGACTGAGTATGAGCTTGAAATCAATTCAGGCGGAAATACGTAGGCTGGTGTTACCAGGCTAGGTCTTAACTGAAGCGCTCTAGACCATTATTGATAGGTTATTGCTAACGCTTAGACAAAAAACCCATTGAAACACATAGTAGCTAGTTAGCCTTGCTGCTAATAAGTACGTGAGCAGGCATATCTCACAGATATTGACAGCGCATTTATTTTGAAAGAGGAACAGAGAAACGTGATCAAGGCATTTGTCGATCGAAAATGTGTTTTTGCCGTCCTTCCTACGGGATCCGGTAAAAGTTTTAATGTATCGGATACGACAATTCAGCATGACGTCATAATAACAAATATCTTACTTCCGGGTGGCAAACTTCGCCATTGCCCATAGTAAACCTTAACAAACCAACAGGATTTTCCATGTAATTTAACCAAGGTACAAACACGTTTAATCATAATTATGAATATGATTACAACACATTTTATGAGGATGATCTTGTCAACTGAAAAACTAGACGTTCCTGATTTCGTTGCTGTTGATATTTGTTAGCGAATAACGGTAATATTGCAACGACCAAGTCATTGAAGAACATTGAAGTATCAAACTCGTAGTGACGTAGTGAGATCACTACAATATCCAACTTAACATGAACGATTTTCAGGACTGTTTGTAGCTTTCAAGCTATTTGTGTGGACACAAGAATTTGTGCATAGTACAGATATAAATAAAGTACCTATCTATCGATCTTATTGAAAGTATTGAAAACTTTGTCATTTTATTGTACATGATCAGTTTTGAGGATTAATGATCTCTTAGCAGATGTGGTTGGGCTGGAGTTGGCTATCTCAGGTTTCAGGTGTTGTGATTAGGGTTGGGTACCGAGAACCGGTACCAATACGGCACCGGTTCCATACAACCGATACCTACCCGGACCGAAATGCAATGCAGATTTCGGTGCTTACTTTCGGTGCCTGAGCAGATTTTTTTTTTTTTTTTTTTTTTTTTTTTAATTTTTATAATTTAACAAAACTAGCGATAGCTAACGAGATGTAACGTTAGTGGCGTAGATCTTTCTGAGTACGATCTGTATACTTTTTTGTGTTGCTAACAGATTTCGTGGGGCACATATAAAACTGCTCCATCTCCCAATGTAGACTCGCCTGTGTCGCTCACGCTGCATTCCGTATGGGACTAGTGGAAACGAGATTTGTGTTGAGTAGTTGCCATGGTAATGGGTTGACTTGCGTGTGGTTTCGGTTTCAAGATAAGTGTGGTTGTTCTAAGCAGAAGTTGGATACGCTTTATTAAACGGAGAGCTACCGTCTCATCCAAAGATATTCCTTCTCAATGTGAGTTCTTAAGAGAGCACTCGGACGCTACAATAACATTGCAACAGTCTGACAGCGAAGAGCAGGCAGCCTTGCACAGAGCAAGCACAAACAGAGCTAGCCATCAATATAACGGAGAAAATGTCAAAAGGTAAACGATCAAAAGTGTGGCTGTATTTCGCACAAAAAGATTCAAACAACGCGACGTGCAGCATATGCAACAACAAAATTGCGTGTTTGGGGGAGAGAACTCAAGAGGCTCTGAAGCTAAACTCTTAAAGGGGCAGTACACATTCACGAAACCAGTGGGTTTAAATAAATGCAAACTAATTAATATTTGTTTTACTCTGAAGGCAAACATGCTCATATTTCTGCAAAAGTATTACTGAAGTGTGAAGTGTGTGTACAGAGTGTGTTATGTATTTATTTATATTTATTTAAGTATACTGTAAGCAGTTGTTATAAGTTAATATATTGTTCATAGTTGAAGTTAAAAGGTTTGAAGCCAAGTGTTTTGTATTTTTATTTATAGTATACCTTAAACAGTTAATATATTGTTAAATTTGAAGAAAACTATTTGCCTTGGCAATAAATAAGCCTAATGTCTTTAATTAAAAAAAAAAAAAAAGTATCAGTTCTGGCACCGGTATCGTTTTAAAAGTATCGGTTATGTACCGGTATCGGAAAAAACCCAAACGATACCCATCCCTAGTTGTGATGGGGCAAAATCAGTGTGGCCAGAATCAGGGTTTGGCCGACCTGCATTATGAAAAAAAGATTAAGCAACCGTTAATACCCAAGCCAGATCACGCCACTGTGTGTGGTTTGTGTAGGAATTATTTAATGAGTAAGAAGTAATTTAGGATAATTCATTTCAGGGATTAGTCACACACACACACACACACAATACAATGTCAAAAAAGGGGTACCTAGAAAATGGGTGTGGTATTAGGTTCAGGACATCTTTTGATTTGGTTGGGGTCAGATGAGGAGGTCATGTTAATTGGCTGGCTAGGTCAGCCAATGAAGCAAAGATGGGTGGTGTTTAATGTTGGTTTAAATTGACTTGGCGGGACGTTTAAGGGCAGATGTAATATCCGGTATGCATCTCTTTACTGTAGGCCTAACTTACAGTAAATCCATTTTGAACAATGCGTCCTTTGTCTGACTTCTGATTGTGAATTAGTTTAATACTTAATAATTGGCCACAAAATGTGTTTATTTATAACAATGGGACTAGCGCTTTCACGCTAGCAAGCTAGCACGATATGCTACCCAAAGTTATTTCCAATTATCCTATTTGTATAAACTTACACAAGCTTATGAGACATATTCTGCAGGTAACATTGTGGCGAGTTGATGGCGTTGATTGACTAACTTTAGACGTCCTAGCTTGTTAACATTTGCTAGGGGAAGAAAGTTGACTGACTGATTAACTTTATGTTGGCTCAGCTTTCAGCGTGCGCAGGCAGAATGGGAAAATAAGCATTGATGAGTTGCCCGCTTGTGTTGTTACTCTCAATAAAAGGATAAGTAACGATTGGAATCTAGAATTTGCTAAAATAGTGCTTTAATAATTATAATAATCATCCTTTACGTGGCTGGGTACATTTGGCATTACAACCCCAAACACAACACGATTTCACCATAACATTCGCGTTAATGAACTACTTCAGCTGTTGACAGCATAGATATATTAGATAAAGGCTAGATGGATTATGGCGGACTCTTGAATGTCCGCACAGGAGGCCATTTTGAGGACAGTATAGCTTCCGGTAGGGATCAGTGGTACATTAGGTAACGTCAGTGATCTTCACAATCGTTTACACTCTTTTGACGGATTTACAAATGACTTGATTTACAATCGTCATTACCTTGGAAATAATTCTGAATGCTTGAACATGTTGAAATGTGCAGCTTAATTGTGTATCACGGCTATTGTGCATCAGTCATTTTACATCAATTGGCGAGTAATTGTTCTTTCTTTTCAATATAACTTAAGTTGCACATAATAAAACTGAAGTTGCACATGATTTCCAATCGGGTTGGTTTGTTAAACATCTTACATTATGATTTCGACAGGAAATTGCTGACTTTATTGCCAATGAAGATGCCAGAATTTTGTGCAATCTGCTCTGTTGAACACTCCCCTGAAACGAGACCTGTCAGAGACCTGTCAATGTTATTTTCATATGAAAACCCATGTTTATAATTCTTCATAAGTATGTAGTGTCATAAGAAATATCTTACGTTTATAACAAACCAACCCGTTTGAAAATCGGTTGAAAATTGAGCAAGTTCTGGTTATTTAAAAAGTACCACTACCAACACAATGTTAAGGGGGAGTGAGATATACTGTCCTCAAAATGGCAGAAATGTGCGGACATTCGACTCCGTCGGCCAGAAGCCTTTATTATAGATATCTATGGTTGACAGTATGACAGTTTGCCACCCGGAAGTACCTTGGCAACCTTTGTTTACCAACATTCTGATTTGGTCTATAGTCAAACTATGTTGCTCTGATTAGTTGTAGGTTAGGTACCCAATTGAGCGAAGAGGCATTTTTTTTCTGGTTCGTTGAAACACGCCCCATAATCACAGCCCAATGGGTCAGTATCAGACTCATATTCTGACTAGAATTATGAGTATGACATCGTCAGGCTACCTCTGGGATGCAGACAGGAATAGAAAGATGAGGCATGATATCATGGCTGCCTATAAAAGTGAGTGGGCATAGTAGCACTCATCAGGAGCTTTACATGATGTGTGATCCTCTTATCCTACTCAGAGTTACAGGAACAGTCATCCATTTCAGCATTATAAATGTGTGCATGTTTCATTTCTGGTTTGATTTATTGTATCAAGTTTTCAGGACAGTGTGTTTAATCTGGTATTTTTTCACATATCAGCTACATTTGCTATTTCTTACTCTGTGATTATACATGTCTATATGGGTGTGTGTGTACATATTCTAGTACTAGATTCTAAACTATTTACGTATGTATAGCATATAATGGTCATGACAAATCAGTCCGGTGAAGGAGCTCTACTGGTGCATCAGCAGATGTTTAAAGTGGAACTGAATGAAGGGCGTCTGTCTAAACTTGTTGTGACCATTGTCATGTCTCTGCTGTTCATCTGCATCAACTGCATCATGTTTCACACCCTCATGAGTAAGCCTGTGTTTAGAGAGCTGCCTCGCTATATCCTCTTTGCCCACATGCTCTGCAATGACACAGTTCATCTGCTGGTGGTCTCGATGCTCTTTATTTTATCTCTAAATTTCCAGATGATTCCTAAAGCTGTTTGTTCACTGATGGTTATCGTGTCAGCAGCCACGGCTCGTATTTCTGCTTTGAGCCTGGGTGTGATGTCACTCGAGCGCTATGTGGCTATTTGTTTCCCTTTACGCCACAGTGAGATGGCCACACAGAAAGGGACGGGTGTGGCGATTGCAATAATCTGGTTCCTAGGTTGCCTAAGTCCCGTGATAGATACTATGTATGCACTGATAGCGAACGCAGTGTCTTTTAAAGATCCCATGTTCTGTACTCGTGAGAGGTTTATTTTGTCACCATGGCAAAGAGATGTGTTTCAAGGACTTAATGGTTTCTTCTTTGTGCTTATAACAGTCATTATTCTTTTCACCTATGTCAGTGTTATAGTCGCAGCTAAATCTGCCTCAGCGGATAAAGATTCTGCTAAGAAAGCTTGGAGAACAGTCCTGCTCCACCTTGGCCAGCTAGTACTTTGTCTGAACAGTCTGTTGTATGGAACCATCGAGAGAGCCTTGGCTATGACCAGTAGCACTCGTCTGTTCATGGACCTGCGCTACCTGAACTTTCTCTTTGTTCTCATTCTGCCTCGGTGCCTGAGCCCCCTGATCTACGGCCTGAGAGACGATGCTGTCCGGCCCTTATTCCTTTACTATGTCAGGTGTGGAGCCCAAAAGGTCAAACCCTCTGTAACAGCACACTGATGGGCATATGGCATTCTGATTGCATACAGCTATTTTTGTTTGTTAGAATGAAAACTACATATGTAAGATTTCATATACGGACAACGTTTCATATGCATCATAAACAACATAAATTAGTCAGAATTAACTTTATTGTATTTTACTGTTCACCTTTCTGAGTTTTTGTGTGGGTTTGGGTATTGCACTTTCATTTTATCTGCTTTCTTGTTGTGAATAAACATCCTCCAGTTTTGTGTATAAAGAGAAACCCTGTGAGTGTTTGTGTGTGTGTGCTGCCGTGGTACCGATTCTAACCTGTGCTTTATTGTCAGTCACAACCAACAGGTGAATAAACCACTGAACTGGCTTCACGTTTCGGGCAATTTAATTTATACAAATATAAGACTGAAGTTAAAAGGGGGTTAGCTCATTAACAAATTGATAATTGGTTGACAGCTTAGATATTATGATGTATAATCTACAGGGTATTGTGCAATTGTTGCCATAACATGTAGAGCTGAATTCTCTGCTGTTTAAAATGAGCAGTGTGTAAGCACTCATCCAAATGTATTGCGCTCATAGTGTCCCCAATAGACGTCTTTGTGCTCACAGGGTCCCCATCAGACCTCAGTAGCCCAGAGTGCCAGTCCACAATCAGGCTCTTTGGATAATTATATGCTTACATACATTTATGTTCAGTAAGTTAAGGGCTGCATTTTTATAACCAAGAAAAAGCTTAGGAACGTAAGTGACATTGTTCTGGTTTTGGTGGTACTTTTTTTATAGGTTGATAGTTTTCAAATATAGTTTTAAAGTCAAATAAAAGTTCCTGTTACATGGTCATGTTTAAGAAAGATGACGACATCTGATGTTCCCAATAGACACCAAGGATCATCACTATGCAGTTTTGTGCTTCATTGGGCCTCATTTATAAAACGTACTTACGGACAGAATTGATGTTAGACTGTGCGTGCGATCAAATCCACGTCTAAGTACAGATTTATAAAAACCGTCTTAGACGTAGAAAAGGACGTTACTCTACGTCTGGTTTCAGTTTGTGTAAGTACATTTCCTTGTGGCAATACAGGAGTACTGCAGGAATTTGGGACTCTCCGAGCGCTGACACGCAGTTTCATCATCATCATCATCGTCACCACCATAAGGGCTAATTGTGAAAGGCCAAAGTAATGTTTTGCTCAATAAAATCAATTAAACAATTGCAATAATTCACACATGCATGAAATTCACGTCTGATAGGTATTCATTTTAATTCCACACGTGTAAAACATTTCGCTCAATAGCCTATAAAAAGCCTAATAGTTATTTGTTTCAGAAGGAGATATGGCTGCACTGGCTTTGTTAGATGTCGCCAACCGAGCAATAAGGAGAGAGCGAGTGTTTCGTGATCGCGTCGAGTTTCTGGCAGAGGAAGACTCATGGTTAATAAGCAGGTACCGCTTACCAAGAATGCCTCTGTTAGAGCTTTGTGCACAAATGGGCCCTGGTCTACAGCGACGCACCGGCCGCAACCAGGCCATACCTGTCAGGTTCAGGTGTTGTCTGTTGTTGGGTTCTTGGCTACAGGCACCTTCCAAAGGGAAATTGGAGAACGGTCCGGTATAGCACAGTCAACTTTCAGCAGAATTTTGCCCAATGTGCGTACCGTCTGATCCGTCTCTGTCCGGAATATATTTCTTTCCCATACGGTGCCCAGGAACAGCGAGGGGGTTGTTGCTCAACATTTTATAGCCAATTCCCTGGCGTAAGTATGTCCACTACTCATGTAGGTTAGTGCATGTAAACCAGCAGATACTAATTTAAAAGAAATTCCTGCATTCAAATAATGTAATCATGAAAGTTTGTATAAAATGGTAATTTATTATCACCTAATAAGCATCTAATTATCACGCCAAACAATTACGTTGTGCAGGACTGTAAGTAAAGTATAAAAAAGTTAAAATAACAAAACCTGTAATTATTTCCTGTGAACGAATATCATTCACGTCTTACTAAACCTAGTCACGCGAAAGTGAACGAGGTTAATAGTTCCTTTCTGTTTCCTCTTCTGAGCATATACAGGTTACTTGAAAAATTATCCGAAGACCCAGTCAAAATGAACGAGACATTTCGGTTTAATCTAGCTTCCCATGCTGAGCCTATGCAGATCACGTGAAAAATTATCCAAAGACTTGCATCGGCAGATGGACTAATCTGACCGACCGTGTCTTTGGATCAACGTTTCGGTCATCTGCTGGATACGAGTCTTTGGATCAATGTTTCGTTCATTTGCCGGATATGGGTCTTTGGATCTATGATTCGTTCTTCTGCCGGATACGGGTCTTTGGATCAATGATTCATTCTTTTGCCGGATACGGGTCTTTGGATCTATGATTCGTTCTTCTGTCGGATACAGGTCTTTGGATCAATGATTCGTTCTTTTGCCAACCGTGTCTTTGGATCTATGATTCGTTCTTCTGCCAACCGTGTCTTTGGATCTATGATTCGTTCATCTGCCGGATACGGGTCTTTGGATCATTTTCCACGTGACCTGCATAAGCTCAGTACTGGTAGCGGAAACAGAAATGATTCGTTCTTTTTCCGACCGGGTCTTCGGATACGAGTCTTTGGATCATTTTTCACGTGACCTGCATTCAACAAATAATTTCTGTTTCCTTGGCTTAGCCTATGCAACTGTCCCGATGCGCGGTCATGAGAAAAAGAACAAATCTTTTTTGGAGAGGACTCGTAACTCTCGAGTCCTTGTAAGGATTTGTTCAAAATGAACGAATCGTTCACGAACGACACATCACTAACTGCAGCGTTGGGAACCAACTGGAGGATGGAGCAGGCAGAGACGGCTGGCTTCTAGGTAAACACTTAAAAATAAAAACAAATCATAGCCCAAATTGGTTCTTTCTTTTTAGAGCGTATAGCATATCTGTATCTCTTATGGGGTGTAACAGGTTTTTCCTGCCAGTGAATACCCTCCTTTATAGGACAAGCTCAGTTTTAATTACAGGGTTGTGAATACCAGTGCTTTAACGGTGCGGTGTATTAAGGGGTGTTTTAAGTCTCCGTCTCAGATTGCTTGTTGGGGTGAACCAGGGGCGTCGTTAGGCCTGTGTTCTTTATCTCCCCAAAATTATTTATTATTATTGGCTTAAAAAAAACAAAAACATTTGGGGTGATGACATTAAATTAAACTATTGAGAGTATCAGAAGGTAGGATTCTGTCGTACCAATCAAATTGTCAGGGTGGGCATTAAACGATGATGGACAGATGACTAACCAACGCTTGAGTTGATTAGATAGATAGATTATAAATCGAACCAAGATGGCGGCGTCTCGGGAGCTTAGTGGGACATATTTTATGTGATTTAAGCTATCTACACGACTTTTGTCTACATTGACTCGGTTAGTTGTGCATGTGCAACATGAATGTTGACGAGGATTGCAGGTCTTAACTAGCCTGGCCATTACCAGCCTGTGACTCCATTTCATTCCGTCTTTCAGTCTGGGCCAACCCAATGCATTTTGGTTTCCGAGATGGACGGGTGCTTATCTTGAGGTTTAAAATCATTGGAGTTCCCTTAACCAATCAGCAACGTTTAGTAAGCATTCGGTAGATTAAACTCTTCCCAAAGCCAGTTGGGAGAAGAGCTACGACGTCCTTTCCAATCATAAAACTTTTAATTTTCTGATGTTCTCGAGAGTTGAGACAACTTTTCCGATAGCTTTTCGTGTCTTTTCCTCCAAGGCGAGTTTTGCGTCACAGCTCTGAACTGTTCGCTGATTGGTCCTGCAAAATTTTGAGTTCTGGAGACGATTGTCAATGGGGTTGGGCCAGACTGAGTATGAGCTTGAAATCAATTCAGGCGGAAATACGTAGGCTGGTGTTACCAGGCTAGGTCTTAACTGAAGCGCTCTAGACCATTATTGATAGGTTATTGCTAACGCTTAGACAAAAAACCCATTGAAACACATAGTAGCTAGTTAGCCTTGCTGCTAATAAGTACGTGAGCAGGCATATCTCACAGATATTGACAGCGCATTTATTTTGAAAGAGGAACAGAGAAACGTGATCAAGGCATTTGTCGATCGAAAATGTGTTTTTGCCGTCCTTCCTACGGGATCCGGTAAAAGTTTTAATGTATCGGATACGACAATTCAGCATGACGTCACAATAACAAATATCTTACTTCCGGGTGGCAAACTTCGCCATTACCCATAGTAAACCTTAACAAACCAACAGGATTTTCCATGTAATTTAACCAAGGTACAAACACGTTTAATCATAATTATGAATATGATTACGACACGTTTTATGAGGATGATCTTGTCAACTGAAAAACTAGACGTTCCTGATTTCGTTGCTGTTGATATTTGTTAGCGAATAACGGTAATATTGCAACGACCAAGTCATTGAAGAACATTGAAGTATCAAACTCGTAGTGACGTAGTGAGATCACTACAATATCCAACTTAACATGAGCGATTTTCAGGACTGTTTGTAGCTTTCAAGCTATTTGTGTGGACACAAGAATTTGTCCATAGTACAGATATAAATAAAGTACCTATCTATCGATCTTATTGAAAGTATTGAAAACTTTGTCATTTTATTGTACATGATCAGTTTTGAGGATTAATGATCTCTTAGCAGATGTGGTTGGGCTGGAGTTGGCTATCTCAGGTTTCAGGTGTTGTGATGGGGCAAAATCAGTGTGGCCAGAATCAGGGTTTGGCCGACCTGCATTATGAAAAAAAGATTAAGCAACCGTTAATACCCAAGCCAGATCACGCCACTGTGTGTGGTTTGTGTAGGAATTATTTAATGAGTAAGAAGTAATTTAGGATAATTCATTTTAGGGATTAGTCACACACACACACACACACACACACAATACAATGTCAAAAAAGGGGTACCTAGAAAATGGGTGTGGTATTAGGTTCAGGACATCTTTTGATTTGGTTGGGGTCAGATGAGGAGGTCATGTTAATTGGCTGGCTAGGTCAGCCAATGAAGCAAAGATGGGTGGTGTTTAATGTTGGTTTAAATTGTCTTGGCGGGACGTTTAAGGGCAGATGTAATATCCGGTATGCATCTCTTTACTGTAGGCCTAACTTACTTACAGTAAATCCATTTTGAACAATGCGTCCTTTGTCTGACTTCTGATTGTGAATTAGTTTAACTAGTGCAGTGCCCGTAGGAATCATGCATTCTGTAGTGTTAGCAGACGTAGGTGTAGCTGTTGGGTAGTGTAATAGCAAGACATATTTGCACTCCACATAGGTACAGGTTACACTGAAGTATTATTGTGATGCATGTTTCCTTTTCATTAAGAAATGTTTTAATGTTGTATAGCCTTTTTGGAGATACACCAACAAATAAAATTTGAGATTATGTATGGATGCATAAAACATAGGTCCTTAACTTTCAAAGAATACGTCCCTAAGCAACTTTCAAAATTAATCAGTTCGATGCACGTCAATAGGCTAGTGCAGTGCCCGTAGGAATTATGCATTCTGTAGCGTTAGCAGACGTAGGTGTAGCTGTTGCGTTGTTATTTGATTGGCACCCAGACGTTTATTCATACACTCTGACAGGTTTAATGAACACAGAGCAAAGGCGATCACACACAGTATCTTCGGAATGACAGCCTCTCCCAGCCAGGGCAAATGCAGACTGAGGTTTATAATATTGCAATAATGAGAAAACAAAATACACACGAATTACAACATATACATCGGACACTAATACATCGGAAAAACTCTCTCATTGCGTCAGTAGATGAATGAACGCATGGTCAGTGGTCTAGGCTCTAGGCTAACCACACGACTGTTCTATGACTATAACATCATTCACGTCGCGCGGGTCCGCCCCGTTGTAAGTCAAATAAGTGCAGAAATGTACTGTAGAAATACGCTATACTAATAAACAATATGAATATTTTGATGGATTACTATTCCCTGTCTGTTAGATGACTACAACTCAAGACATTACTTTGAAACTTAATATAAAGAAGCTTATATAAACGAATAGATAAAATCAATCACTGTCTTAAGATTACCTGAGCAAAAGTCTGGATCTGTTCACCAAGAAGAATTTGAATGCGGAACTCCTTATCGTATCCAACACTATTCTGAACTTTGAGTGAAGGCAGGATAGTTTTAATACCGCTAATATTGTTTGTGACGTAATTTGTGACGTCATTTCGGTGCTACGGGAAAGATAACCCATTAGTCCCTACGGGAAACGGTAAAATACAAATATCTCGAAAACTATAAATTCAAAAATCTTCAAAATCAAGGATGCACAGGTTCATGACATGCGTAAGCTACATGCGAAATCTCATAACTAACGGAACTACCGTCAGTGAGGAACGCCCTAGACAGACAGACAGACAGACACACAGAGTTCCTGGATTTATAGATAGATACTTAATAATTGGCGGCAAAATTTGTTTATTTATAACAATGGGACTAGCGTTTTCACGCTAGCAAGCTAGCACGATATGCTACCCAAAGTTATTTCCAATTATCCTATTTGTATAAACTTACACAAGCTTATGAGACATACTCTGCAGGTAACATTGTGGCGAGTTGATGGCGTTGATTGACTAACTTTAGACGTCCTAGCTTGTTAACATTTGCTAGGGGAAGAAAGTTGACTGACTGATTAACTTTATGTTAGCTCAGCTTTCAGCGTGCGCAGGCAGAATGGGAAAATAAGCATTGATATGAGTTGCCCGCTTGTGTTGTTACTCTCAATAAAAGGATAAGTAACGATTGGAATCTAGAATTGGCTAAAATAGTGCTTTAATAATTATAATAATCATCCTTTACGTGGCTGGGTACATTTGGCATTACAACCCCAAACACAACACGATTTCGCCATAACATTCGCGTTAATGAACTACTTCAGCTGTTGACAGCATAGATATCAGTGTTGCCAGGCGTACCGTAATTATTGTATTTGTACCATAATTTTGCCCTCTGTACGATATACGATCAATAATCCCAAAAAAGGCCAAATATACGATAATTTGACCATTCCGTGAATGTGTGGTTATTACCGGTTGTAGGCTAATCAGCCTGTCGCAACTGTCTGTCGGATTTTTTTTTTTTGTGAACCCTGACGGCATCTGACAAGTGACAAGTTTCAAGCCAATCCTGCTTTTCTAAATGCGAGCTTGCCTCAGAACAACGGTAATGATTGGCTGAATAGTCCACTGTGCCCGCCCCATGAAAAAAAGGAAAATTAGAAGAAGCAGAGCCGAAGAATGCAGAGGTGGTCTGGAAGAACCGTGGAAAAAAATGAGAGAACCTGGAGGAGACGGAGAGGCTAAGAAAACGGCGGGGCAGAGTCGAAGTAAGCGCCTACAAACTTATAGAAAAGAGTGGGAGAGCCAATTTTGCCGGGTGGTTGAGACCTGTTGCAGGCTCGGAAAGCAAAGCTTTTTGCCGGTATTGCAAGACAGAGCTGGTGGCCGAAATAACCGTATTAAAAACCACAGCAAATCCAAAAAACACACAGAGAAAGAAAAGATATTAGCGCCAACACAAAAATCTATAAAACAATGCCTGCAAAGAACGTCAGAAAACTGTACTATAGCGCATCAGTAGACTTGTTAGTTTGATTATGACGGGTGTACGATAATTTCCCTCAAAATACGATAATTTGATGTCCCTGGTACGATAATCCTACATTTCCCACCTGGCAACACTGATAGATATATTAGATAAAGGCTAGATGGATTATGGCGGACTCTTGAATGTCCGCACAGGAGGCCATTTTGAGGACAGTAAAGCTTCCGGTAGGGATCAGTGGTACGTTAGGTAACGTCAGTGATCTTCACAATCGTTTACACTCTTATCTCGCGGAAATTTTGACGGATTTACAAATGACTTGATTTACTATCGTCATTACCTTGGAAATAATTCTGAATGCTTGAACATGTTGAAATGTGCAGCTTAATTGTGTATCACGGCTATTGTGTATCAGTCATTTTACATCAATTGGCGAGTAATTGTTCTTTCTTTTCAATATAACTTAAGTTGCACTTAAATAAAACTGAAGTTGCACATGATTTCCAATCGAGTTGATTTGTTAAACATCTTACATTATGATTTCGACAGGTAATTGCTGACTTTATTGCCAATGAAGATGCCAGAATTTTGTGCAATCTGCTCTATTGAACACTCCCCTGAAACGAGACCTGTCAGAGACCTGTCAATGTTATTTTCATATGAAAACCCATGTTTATAATTCTTCATAAGTATGTAGTGCCATACGAAATATCTTACGTTTATAACAAACCAACCCGTTTGAAAATCAGGCAGGATATCTAGCCTTTATTATAGATATCTATGGTTGACAGTATGACAGTTTGCCACCCGGAAGTACCTTGGCAACCTTTGTTTACCAACATTCTGATTTGGTCTATAGTCATACTATGTTGCTCTGGTTAGTTGTAGGTTAGGTATCCAATTGAGCGAAGAGGCATTTTTTTTCCTGGTTCGTTGAAACACGCCCCATAATCACAGCCCAATGGGTCAGTATCAGACTCATATTCTGACTAGAAATATGAGTATGACATCGTCAGGCTACCTCTGGGATGCAGACAGGAATAGAAAGATGAGGCATGATATCATGGCTGCCTATAAAAGTGAGTGGGCATAGTAGCACTCATCAGGAGCTTTACATGATGTGTGATCCTCTTATCCTTCTCAGGGTTACAGGAACAGTCATCCATTTCAGCATTATAAATGTGTACATGTTTAATTTCTGGTTTGATTTATTGTATCAAGTTTTCAGCACAGTGTGTTTAATCTGGTATTTTTTCACATATCAGCTACATTTGCTATTTCTTATGCTGTGATTATATATGTCTATGTGGGTGTGTGTGTGTGTGTGTACATATTCTATTCTATGCGGTTCTTTACTAGATTCTAAACTATTTATGTATGTATAGCATATAATGGTCATGACAAATCAGTCCGGTGAAGGAGCTCTACTGGTGCATCAGCAGATGTTTAAAGTGGAACTGAATGAAGGGCGTCTGTCTAAACTTGTTGTGACCATTGTCATGTCTCTGCTGTTCATCTGCATCAACTGCATCATGTTTCACACCCTCATGAGTAAGCCTGTGTTTAGAGAGCTGCCTCGCTATATCCTCTTTGCCCACATGCTCTGCAATGACACAGTTCATCTGCTGGTGGTCGCGATGCTCTTTATTTTATCTCTAAATTTCCAGATGATTCCTAAAGCTGTTTGTTCACTGATGGTTATCGTGTCAGCAGCCACGGCTCGTATTTCTGCTTTGAGCCTGGGTGTGATGTCACTCGAGCGCTATGTGGCTATTTGTTTCCCTTTACGCCACAGTGAGATGGCCACACAGAAAGGGACGGGTGTTGCGATTGCAATAATCTGGTTCCTAGGTTGCCTAAGTCCCGTGATAGATACTATGTATGCACTGATAGCGAACGCAGTGTCTTTTAAAGATCCCATGTTCTGTACTCGAGAGAGGTTTATTTTGTCACCATGGCAAAGAGATGTGTTTCAAGGACTTAATGGTTTCTTCTTTGTGCTTATAACAGTTATTATTCTTTTCACCTATGTCAGTGTTATAGTCGCAGCTAAATCTGCCTCAGCGGATAAAGATTCTGCTAAGAAAGCTTGGAGAACAGTCCTGCTCCACCTTGGCCAGCTAGTACTTTGTCTGAACAGTCTGTTGTATGGAACCATCGAGAGAGCCTTGGCTATGACCAGTAGCACTCGTCTGTTCATGGACCTGCGCTACCTGAACTTTCTCTTTGTTCTCATTCTGCCTCGGTGCCTGAGCCCCCTGATCTACGGCCTGAGAGACGATGCTGTTCGGCCCTTATTCCTTTACTATGTCAGGTGTGGAGCCCAAAAGGTCAAACCCTCTGTAACAGCACACTGATGTGCATATGGCATTCGGATTGCATACAGCTATTTTTGTTTGTTAGAATTACATTAGTTTGTTACATAATTAAGATTTCATATACGGACAACGTTTCATATGCATCATAAACAATCATTAACGTTATTGTATTGTACTGTTCACCCTTATGAGTTTTTGTGTGGGTTTGGGTATTGCACTTTTATTTTATCTGCTTTCTTTTTGTGAATAAACATCCTCCAGTTCGGTGTATAAAGAGAAACCCTGTGAGTGTGTGTGTGTGTGTGTGTGTGCTGCCGTGGGGATTGGGGTGGTATGGTTTTGTGCTGCTGTGGCAGTAGTCTTGTCATGGCTTGCTGTGAAATAATGACCTGGAGCTGGCAGTAGGCTCGTCATGGCTTGCTGTGAAATCATGACCTTTCCCTGTGCTGGTGCTGGCTGTAGGGTGATCATCGCCTGCCCCTGTTCTGGTGCTGCTTCTGACAGTAAGAACCTCATGGCCTGCTGCGTCTCTGTCCCTGCTATAATCTGAAGTCTCAGGTTCTCTGCCTGGCCCTTCAACCACTGTCACTGACTCAGAACAGTCTGTCTCCTAGATAGAAATAAGTTGTTTCCGATATTCAGAACCACCCAAAACACTATTAAACACAACAACAAGAGGATTGTCTTTACAATAATACTATGAGTCTAAATCAGACAGTTATCCTTATTTCATAACCCTGATAAACAAAATCTTAACAAACTGACCTGAGACTCCATGCCTCTGTCTGACTGGCTCTGGCTCTCTGTGCCCAGCTGCGTTTGGTCGCTTGGCTTTGCCTAATGAAACCATTATTCCACATTTTTATAAGCATTTAATTCCTTTTCTTATGGACATCTTCATCAAATTGCCTTGATATATACACTGTAAAAGAAGACAACGTCACCGTATCTTTTGGAGATCCTGTGTGCAGTGTGCATTATTTTTCAGGCTGATCTACACATTTCTACATCCAACTCGTCCTGATATCACGTCAACTTTAAGCATAAGCTACACATACACTTACCCCAAACACCACTTCATACATAGAAACAAACTTAACTTAAACGTTTTTCTACTTACTTGGCGTTTCGGAGCACTAAAAAAATGACCGAATATCGGAATTCCTTATTTTCTTTGCCATTTTAACCGAGTCTGTTCTTTAACGAAAAACGAAGATACTTTAACGATACTTTAATGAAAAATGACGATAACTCCTGACGATGTTTTTTTTTTACTCCAGTTTCTCTATTCACCAACAACAAGACAGCTGTGGGTCTAGCTTTTATAGAGAAGTGGCCTGCAGAACTCTGGGAACATCAGATTGGATGACCTCTCTGTGCATTAACACGCCATGTCACAACGGGGTGCCTAACTGGAAAGTGCTGGTAGCGTCAACTTTCTGAACAGTTGTTTTTCTCACAATCTGACCGTGTAGGCTACTGGGCTGATTGACTGACTTTATTGCTTATTTATTTATTTATTTAATGGCATTTGCAGTGTTCGTGTAGTGCTTTAATTTTTGTTAGGACATCACAATGCCTCGTAGAAACAATGCATGTAGACATATTCTCGTATTTATTATTATTTTATTTGTTTAAATCCCAGGATGTCTGTAGAATTGAAACAGGAACGTGCACATGCGCAGAACCTATTCAGTGTTGTTGGTCTGAAATTCAACATTGAAAAAGCACGGAGATGAGGCACTCAGTACCTTTGCCTGAATGATGAGGGCGTGCGATAGCCCACTGGTCGGGTTAATACTGGTACTGCCGTTGCTGTAGTGCAGGCCGAGAGAGGACACGAAACAATCTCACAACCTGACCGTGTATGGGCAGATTGACTGGAACACGGAGCTGTAGACCCGCCCTTTGGAAACAGCATGGGAACCGAACCACTTTGAGGAATAGGGGGATCATGATTTTTCAACACTTAAAAAGCACATTATTTTACGTTTATAATAAGCACTGCTTGTGTTGTCGTGCGTTTGTTTCATATTACAATATTTTTTTTTTTTTTTTTTTCAATTTTGTTGAGGGGGGGACAACTTTATGCGAGGGGGGGACGTGTCCCCCTGGGATCTCCGCCTATGGCTATAGGCTGCACTCACACGGTTCCGTCGGAAAGCCTTGATCCGTTAAGGGCGACGGTTCCTCATTCACTTTGAATTAGCATGCATGCATACACGCCAACACTACTGATTCACTGAGTGCCACACCTCACCGTAGCTTGGTCTGTTAGTGTCTTTTCTGGTTGCTAATAAATCCATAGTGTTTTTTTTTTGTTGTAAACGCTGTGTGAATTCCGTTATTTGCCATGGTCTGTGAGCCAGACATGACAATAGGAAAATAAATCCTTAGACCAATGCTCATAAATAATCTTATATTATGACAACATACTCACTGTGAAGGTTACATTTGTGCATTTGGTTTATTCAGGCTGGGTTGAGTGTGGGTGTTTGGAATCTTTAGCTAACTGTATTCATTCTGTACATATGCATTTGGTACAGCATTCCGTTCATATGAAACACCTTTCGTCCGTATTAGATTGGAATGTAATGTACATACAGAAACACACACATATATACAGACACACACAGATACAGACACAAACATATACAGACACACACATACTGTATACTCAGACACACATTAGCTAGGCTCACATGCCCAAGGATGCTGGCTGGATTCCAAAGCTGAGCTGTTAACTATTAACACTAATTAGCGGTATAAGTCATTAGTTACACACTTCACACCTGCCTCTGATTCATGAGGAGAAATGTCCTGTTTGTTTGATGTTGGAATGAGATTAAAGCTCACCGGGGGATACAGACGTAAGCTAAGTCTGAGAACTCAAACCAGATCTAGTCTTTGAAGAACTCAAACTAGATTACACCGACATGTGCTTATTGTGTTGCAGGCCAAAAAAAATACGAAAAAATAACATTCTATCTAGTCACTGTGTACTGTGATTCGATGTGATGATCTTCAAATTAAATTTGTCACGGGGCTTCTGCTGAAGCTGACAGCAGCAAACTGATGACAATAAAGGCTTTGATGAAAGTAGCTGTGCAACTGAGTCAAAGACCAGCGAAACATGGCTGTGTGTCCCCTCATCTCTGGAAGGTCAAGCTTTACTGAAGCATCATCATTATGAGACAGATCCAGGCCTGGTGTGTTCCTGTGAGGCTGCATTGTGTAACCCAGGTGCTTTCCAGTAAGGCCGTATGATGGACAGCTCAAGTGCCCCCCCCCCCCCCCCCCGATTCAAGTGTCATAATTCATCACGTCTCACCGCTCCCTCAGCTCACCATTACAGGCCCATTAATAATGCACCGCCCCGGACCCTGGAGAGTCCACAGCGTAATCAGCACTCTCTGGGCCTCCCCTCCTCAGAGGACCCTTACTAACTGACAACAGTGACCAGAATAGTTCCAGGACAAACAGACTTCAACTCATCCCCCTCCCCCTGGAGTGAAAGGGCATGTTTTGACACCTGGAGATCTCCTGGTATCTGTGGCTTATGAATTATTGATGACATCCCTGTCTATCTCACTTGCTGACTCAGTCTGCTGGGCGGACACACACACACGAGCGTGCACACACATACACACACACACACAGTCTGATGTTTGGCTCGGCAGACTGATGAGTGTGGTGTCCTGGAGACTTGCCACTAGGGAACTAAAGACATATCTGGTAAACACTGAGTAAGAAGATAAACACATATCCTCATCATGAAATTGACAATGGCTAAGGGCATTATTAGGGCCTAGCATATTGGCACACACTGGACACAATATCAGAACTGGTACCGCTGGTGTGCATGTGGCTGAATATCTGCTTTGAGACCATGGCCTCTGACCGGATTTTAGATCTCCTTTCCATAAGCAACGCAAGACGTCCAGATATGGCAAAGGAGATGACGGAATCCTTCCAGTGCTCATCCAAGCAGTTCGGAGGAAAATGAAGATCCATTATTACGTTCAAATCCTCCAGGTCTCAGGCCACACAGCTCTCCTCACACACACACACACACACACACACACACACACACACAGCTCTCCTCACAAGTTTTGTCAGGATAAAGAGTGAGCTTCTGCTTGCTTTCAGATGTAGGCCTTTGTCTCTTCGTCTGCCCACGTCACTATGAGAACACCATACTCACACACTGCATGCATACTGGGCCGTTACGAACTGGGTTAAAAATGCTGAACGAGACTTAAAGTGAGGACTGACATTCACAGTGCAGAAGAAGAATTTCATTTAAGAAAAAAAAAAACTACAACTGAATCATACTCCTACAAAAACAAACAGCTTTTGTTCCCTTTCGTTACGGCAAAGACCAGAAGATGCAAGAGTAAAGTGCTCAATCTCACATCTATTTGTACATGACTGAGATCACATCTATATGTACAAGAATGAGATCACATCTATATGTACAAGACTGAGATCACATCTATATGTACAAGACTGAGATCACATCTATATGTACATGACTGAGATCACATCAATATGTACAAGACTGAGATCACATCTATATGTACATGACTGAGAGGAACTCAAAAGGTCACAGCCCTACATACTGATAATCTGACTTCTTGATAATCTGATAATCTGAGTTTCTTTGAACATCTTCACATTAAATAAATATAACAACTGGGGGGGGGGGGGGGGGGGGGGGGGGCATCTCTACAAAGCACACAGCGTCAAAACCCGCCTCACAGGAAGCATCTCAATCAAACTACACTAATGCTTCTCAATCAGGGAGCCTGGAGCCTGTGCTGCAGGTATGTTAGTCTGAGTTTAGTATAGTCAGTGCCTGCTATGTCTGTGATGAGTCATAACTCTTGGATAGGTTATTCACCTGGAAAGACTATTTTCTTAAAGGGAATATTTTCTTGGTGATGTTATTCACCTGGAAAGACTATTTTCTTAGAGAGAATATTTTCTTGGTTATGTTATTCACCTGGAAGGACTATTTTCTTAGAGAGAATATTTTCTTGGTTATGTGATTCACCTGGAAGGACGATTTTCTTGGCTATGTTATTCACCTGGAAAGACTATTTTCTTAGAGAGAATATTTTCTTGGATGTGGGTCAATGACGTATAAGGATTTTCAACAGGCCAATTTTAAAATACAAAAAATATGAATATCTATTGCAATTTTTCAAACATTTAGAATGTTGTGTACACGTAAATTCATATCAAAATTTTTAATTAAGTGATTTTAGTGATTTTTCATCTAGATAAATTGGCCATGGCCTTAAAAAATGTCATCTGGTGCGACCGTGATTTATCTTAAAACAAATTAATATCCTTAACATACTTAACATTTTTTAACAAGTTGTCAGTAATATAAAGTGTTTAGAGACAGTATTTGCATTTCTTTTGGGTTTTTGTACATAATTCTCAAATTTTTGTTCTATTATGTCTTAAGTCCCCTTCTTAAATGTAGTTTACAGACTTATTTTTCCTGTAAAGCGCAAGACTGATCGAAATGTTAAAAAAAAATACCATTCATCTAAGCATACTGTATTAGTGATTAATATTTCAGCCCCAAAAATGTGATATTTTATTAAGAATGTAATACAGTTATGGGTATTATTGGTCGCACCACATGATGAGTGGTCGCTCCAAATGATATGAAAACCTCCTATTGTTTAAAGAGATCATTAAACAATAAATTCCATACAAAACATAGATTAAAACCAGATTTTATTCAAAAATTCATAGAATTTTCATGAACACAAACATTACATACATAATATAAAAAATCACGTCAAACTTGCCATACAGGTCTTGAAGACTAGCTTGCTCCGTGGTGGCTCAGGAGTGCTTGAGGGATCTTCAGTGTGGAACATGGTTTCCCCAGGTCTACTTTTACTGGCTGGTAACATAGGCATGGCTTCATTTCTGCATGCTTAAAAGGCATAACATCTCCCTATGACTTATTTGTGCCGCTTGTGAAACAAAATCGGGTGAATCTTGAGGGCCTGTCCACACAGAATCTGGATTGCCTGAATCGAAAATAAATGCCTTCCGTCCACACGAACTTGGTGAATTGGGTCACTGAATCCGCAACCTTTGGAAACCGGTCTCAAGAGTGGAAAGATTCCAACCCACCAGCGGATCCGTGTTCGTGTAGACGCCTGATACGCACATTTTCTAACCCGATGACGTAATTGCCCACATGAATGCCCCACGCCCCGCAACCTCAGCCTCAACCCTAATTAATTTACTTCATAACAGCAACAACATAAACTAAATTGTTAACAAGCTGGTTAGGAAAGGGATGAAATTAACAAGCCACACCTTAATCTATCACTGCTTAATCTATTTGCATCAGACCGTTGTTCAAAACCGTTTTTTCTTTTTTTTAAGTGTCGGCAATAGCCTATATGAGAAAATCTGACGTGAAAATATTTGTGCTATAGACGGAAGTTTCAAAACAGTTATTTAACACAAACGAGGCTTATGGCAAAGTGCCTGATTCGAACTAGTCCTGTTTGGAGTGCTGTGGTAACAGTGATTTCAGGTGGTAGAGAAGTCGTTCAGCAATCGGTAGATTGCTAGTTGGATCTCGACTTCTGTCTTCTGTTACTTTATGTGCATGCTCCATGAAGTCTTTACAACCACAGGTCCATCACTGATTACATGTAGAACTGTAATCTTTGGGCAGGTTGCCTGAAACTCTTTCAGTATGGGCTCCAGGTGTGCCCACACTCCCTCCTCGTTATGGCGGAGGCTGTCTGGCATCTGGTCAAATAGATTAAAACAGTTATAAATAAATTAATACATAAATAAATAATAAATTACTGATAAATGCATCATTTCTAAAGTGAAATGGCATGCTCTTAGTAATATTTTTTGCTTTTTCTCATAATATTGTACAAAGCTTAAACATAAAACGCTGTTTCTGAATTATTAGGAAAAAAAATACTCAAATTGCAAAAAAATCTATTCCAAATAATACTTAAATAAAGTACTTAATGCATATAAATCGTCAATTGAATATCAAAGCACAAAAACTGCCTATTTAGGACATATATCTATCATGGAAAACACTCTGCAATGGTCGCACCACATGATATTTGGTCGCACCACATGATATTTTCAAGTTCAGTCAAAATTTACAGGCACAGAATTGGCCACCTAAACAAAACAAGCTAGCTGAGCACAAAAGGTTACAATGAAATTTTAAAATCAATATATATATTTGTAGAAAAAACTTAAAATTAATTGTTTTTTTGAGGTCGCACCACATGACATCGAAATATGGCAACTACATACCATCTGCTAAAAAGGTTTTTTTTTTTTTTAAATTTGAGAGAGAGTTACAAACCTGTTGCTGATTCCATGAGTCCTTGGCAAACTGGTCAATGATGTAATTCATTCAAAAACAGGAGGTTGCAACATAATTGTCCCAAAAGTGGTCGTTTTTTGATGGTCGCACCACATGATATTTCATAAAATGGACATCATCGGACAAAGTTTGTTTGTATATTATGATGGAAATAAAAATACAAACACTTTGCAATTTTGTACAGGACTACAAAACACTTGGGATATCATACCAAATAGGGCAGAAAATAAATTTGAATAGATTTAGAGCAATTTCAAAGAAGTTTTCACAACAGCAGTCATGGCGGGACGGTCGCACCACATGATATTTTGACTCTTTGAATAACAGAAAAATTACAAATAACTAATGTTTTTGGGATAATTAAAGTGAGTACATATATGGGAGAGGTTCATATATATGGTATCTTTTTATGCATTTAAACCATTTTTAACTTAAAAAAATGCAGTCGGACAGAAAATGTAGGCGTCACGTCATTGACCCATATGTTATTCACCTGGAAGGACTATTTTCTTAGAGAGAATATTTTCTTGGATATGTTATTTGCCTGGAAAGATTATACTACATTTTCAGGACATTTTGTCCATGTTGACCTCTGGTCCTCCTGGTCACTCAGCGCAGCCTATTGAACTGACGAAGCCCAGTGCTGGGCAAGCTACCACGTGCTGCACACTGGAAGTAGTTGAACTACAGCTACCCTAGAGAGAAATGTAGTTTGATTAACAAAATATACTTAGAAAATTAACATGTGATATGAAATTATAACAAACTAGAAGGGCACTCGGAGAGCAGAGACCTCCGCCAAGGCCCGTTGCCATATGTTAACGAAAGTGAAACAAATTTACCTTCCCCATGAATTGGTTCTGCTCCAAAATCGAAACGGTTACAACCTTCCAACAAATCGCCCTGTAGTTTTTGCGTATTGCTGCTGACAAACAGACAAACAAACGGCAGGAGAACATAACTTCCTTGGCAGAGGTAACAATGGCCAAATATGTTTTCACAGGTTCAAAGATACACTGTATGTAGGGGATGTAAAGTTAGAGATGCTGGATTCATGAGTATGTAGGGGATGTTGAGTTTGGGATGCTAATGTGTTAAATATTCAGCCTAGACACATGAAGGGCTGCAATGGTGAACTACATCACATTGCATACATAGGAGGGAAGAGAGAGAGGGAGGGGAAGTGGTGGTGTGTGTGTGTCTGTCTGTCTGTCTGTGTATGTGTGTGTGTCTGTCTGTGTTTGTGTGTGTCTGTGTATGTGTGTATGTGTGTGTGTGTGTGTCTGTGTATGTGTGTGTGTGTGTGTGACATGGGTTGCATCACCTCCGGTCCTCTTCTTAAAAGAGGGCTCAGCTGGTCTGATCACAGGAGTCGCAGAATCGCGGCGGAACGTGCACGGCATTCTACTCCACACTTGCACAAATCTCATTTCACTTCTTTTTGTTCAATTTCGCATTAATTTACATTAGATGATGTTTTGTCAAACTTTGAGAATGGGCTTGCAAGTTTAACTGTTGTTCTTTGTAAATTAATGTTTTGTTAATGTGTGTATGTTAATAGTTTTTTTTCTGTTAGGAGTGATGTTTGCAGCAGTGCAGAGAGTGTTTGCGCACTGTGCTTCTCTGTCATTACATTAGTCTCCCCGTGCACCTCTCGTGAGCGCTAACGTGAGCTCACATCTCAAATCTCAGAGGGCGCTCTTTTCTCTTTTAGTTCAGTGAAGAGTCTGGCTGCCTGGGTCTGTTCTTTTTTATCTGTGATGTCATGGCTCTGAATGAGTCTGGGCAGGAGGTTCTGGTCGCTCACCAGCAGATGTTCCAGGTCCAGCTGACCGCTGAAGGACCGCTGACCAAACTCCTGGTGGCCGTCTTCATGTCGACCCTCTTCATCTCCATCAACTCCATCATGTTTGTCACACTGCGGAGCAAGGCTGTGTTCAGAGACACTGCTCGCTATGTGCTCTTCGCCCACATGCTCTGCAACGACTCCACCCAGCTGCTCTTCTCCTCACTGATGTACATTATTTCCTTGTGTTACGTTCAGGTGGACAAAGCTGTGTGCGCCATTTTAATCCTAGTCACTGCCTCCACGTCACGAAATGCTCCCATAAATCTAGCTGTCATGTCACTGGAGCGTTACGTGGCGATTTGCTTTCCTCTGCGGCACGGTGAGATTGCCACTAAGGGGAGAACAGGCGCAGCCATCTCTGTCATTTGGTTCTTTGGGGCGGTGAACCCTGTCATCGACATTCTCTACACCTCGGCCACAGACCCCACATTCTTCAGCGAGCGCATGTTCTGCACACGGGAGAGAATATTCATAGCGCCATGGCAACGGGAGCTGTTCGAGGGCCTCAATGCCTTCTACCTTGTTGCCGTGACGCTGATCATTGTCTTCACCTACATCAGTGTGATGGTTGCAGCTCGATCTGCCTCCAGTAATAAAGATTCGGCAAAGAAAGCCCACAGGACTCTCCTGCTGCACCTCTTCCAGCTGGGCCTGTGCCTCAACACACTGGTGTTCGGCAGCATAGAGAGGCTTCTAGCCATGACCAGCAGCAGTCGTCTGTTCATGGACTTGCGCTACGTCAACTTTCTCCTCATTCTCATTCTGCCACGGTGCCTGAGCCCCCTGATCTACGGCCTGAGGGATGACACTGTGCGGCCCTTGTTCTTGTTTTATTTGCGGTGTAGCACACGCAGAGTCAAGCCTGATGTCAATGTGCACTGACTAACGATCTAAGGCTAGTATTTAATGCTCTATTCCACATAAAAGCTATAATTAGCTGATAATAGATTGAAGAAAGCTTGCAGTGGTGGCCAGGAGGGGAAACAGTGAACAGGTTTCATGTCAGACATGGTTGATGCATGTAAGCAGCCACATTTTTTTTTCTTTCGTTTAAATGTTATTTTTATACTTGTACTCTGTTTTGCTAGTTCATTTGTCTCAAAATAGAACTTGTCTCTTACCTCTGGCACTAGAAAAACAAATAAAATGTGATAAGATCATAGTGATATGCTTTTGTTTTGCTTAGGGAGCCTATGCCTATTGCAACAACTGGACAGGGACCACAGATGCAAATTTGCTTTTTTTTGTCTAATTCTGGCATATTTACTGTTATGTTAAAAAATAAATAAGATGCTAAGCACATTACATGGAATAAACTGTTCTGTGTAGTGATATTTCAGATGCTTATAATATTTCTAATTAGAGTGTCATAGTAGTCAATTATTTGATCATACCCCATATGTGATTGTCATTGCAGTTTTGGGTCAAAACATAATAGGATCACAATACAAAATACCCTGCAGTTTATTGGCAACAAGAACTAAGAGCAGGTACACATTTAAGCCCACACAGTTTCTGTGGCTCTACACCACCAGAGGGCAGTGGCATAACTGGGTGGAGTATTGTATGATAGAGAGGCCAGCTTCTTGTACTTAAAAAAAGAAAAAATAGACTTTTGCCTGTGCAGAACGTTTGACTCTTAAAAGTTGAAAAGGGCAATGCTCAACTTAACAAACCCCCAACATTTAAGAGCACATGTTGGCCCCTTCATACTGAATTAAACGACAAACTAAACAAACTGTAATCATTACTTGATGCTAGGACATTGTAAGATAAAACTTGATACACTCTCATTGGTATAGATTAGCTCCCATTCTAAAAGTCAAATGAATATACACCTGCATCCAAGTTATGCATTGGGTATGTTACTGAACTCCATACTGAAAGTGGCTAGGTTGTCACAGTCACCAGAGGTCTTTCAGTTTCTATGTCTAACACACACTACCCTTATTTTATGAGAGACTACTTAAAGTAATGAAGTTCCACTAGTTGACCATTAAGTTATTTACTTCTGTTATAGTCACATAGTTCCTATTTAAGAGGAAGACCCCTTACCTAGATTAGATTTGACTGGTGATAGTTTAAATTCTGATTAAACAGTAAATAAAGCTGGAATACACTGACTGAATTGATATATGAAAAGGCTTTGAAATATTGAAGCCACTCCTTAATATGTTTGTATGCTGTGTATTGTATTGATGTCCATCAAAAAATTAAACCTTAAACCTAAAAGGAACACTCGGGGTGTATGGGGTTGTGGTGGTGATAAAGGTTCTGGGGAGCTCTGACCAGCAAGTGATGCCAGGAGCACACCCAAAAACCTTAAAGATTTCAGTTATCAATCTGAACGCATGTTTGTAATAATTTGAAAAATATTTTAGGATGGAGAGATGAGGAACTCTGACCTGCAAACTATGCAGGGAGCTCACTCACAACTGCTTCTAATATTCAATCATATTAATCCTAAAATCCAAAATGAAATGCTAAGAGCTCATTTTAGTCCAGTTCGTACCAAAGTAGTCCTTGAGGAGCTCGAACCTGCCAATGACTGCAGGGAGCTCACCCAAAACTCCTGTTTATATTTCAAATGCACGGAATGTCGTGGAATTAATGAAAATTAAATGTAAGTCTTGTGGACCTTTTGAGGTTCCTTTCAGTAAGGTTAAGTCAAAAATAATGAAACAAAATAAAATGAATAACTAAAAATAGAATAAAAGAAACTAATCCATCACTCCTCGGGATGAAATGCAGCTTGTGAAGCAGCGTCTAACCCCCTTGTAGATGTGGTGAAAGAAACGGCCAACTCTGCCCTTCTTCTTGGGTATCTTGTCTTTGCCTGGTGATCAAAAGACACAATTATATTTGTGGTCTTAAGAGAGTTTTTTGCTCTACTAATAACCGTCCATACATCACAAGCATATGAATCTCAGCTATTCCATACTGCCATTACTCATCCAGCCCTGGAAGGTTTTAAAATGGTAACTACCTATACTTTTTAACAAAGAAAAACACTCACCCATAGCAGATCCCAAAACTAAATCCTCTGTGATGGTTGAGGAGTACTCATTGGTGTGGCATTTTATGGCCTGTAAATACAAAAATACAATATCTGTGACCTATACAGAAATGGTACCATCCCCAATAGATACTGGAGAACATACCAAGTGGGTAATTCTTTACATAGAAAAACTGTCTACCTCAGCTTGAATGGTTGCCATCGTCTTGGTCTGCTGTTTCTTTCCACACTCTGTTTGCTCCTTTGGTGTCCTGGAAACATGAGTGGAGACAGTCCCATTTGAGGGGCACACTGCTCTGGTTTCCTTCATTCCAGAGGGCTGTCTTGAGGGTGACTTTAAGATGCCTTCCACAACGAGTTTTGAAATGCAGGAATAAAACTCAGGGCACTTTGCAAATGTCAGGCTCTCAAGATGTTCTGTAGAACCATACATTTTGATTAACTGCATGTAGACCATGAGGACAACCTGACAGACCTCAACAGAGTCCAGGCAAACGGTGGCCTTCTGTTTTGTCCTGGAAACACTCAAAAAGAGACTGGAAGAAAGGTCAGAGAAGATGGTGTCAAAGAGGCTGCAGTCAGCCAGGTTAAAGTCCTTTAAACCCATCGGTAACAGGTGTACCAGGAGTCTGCTGACAATATCCTTGACTGTCCCAAAGTGCACCTTCATCATTAAAGGCTTGGTTTCCATGGAAGATGCACATCTATGGTAGGGATAAGCCACACAGTCAGGGTCGTTAGGGACGTCAGGTCTGATGACAGCAGTCAGTGGTCGCACGGCAGGTGCAAAGGTCGTAGCAGGTGCGCTTAACAGAGAGGCAGAGCTGGAAGTGGAGGCGATGTTACGAGCTACTGATTCTGGCAGGAGTGTAGAGACTTCCCTTGCAACAGCACTCGAGATGGCCTTGGTGACTTCTGGGCTTTCAGAGTTCAGAGCTCGCTTGAGGGAATCAGCGGAACCAATCTGTTTCTCAAGCTCCTTGCGAACACTGCTTACGACACTACAACTGGGGGGCCTGCTGTATTTCACTTCAGAATGAAAGTGGTCAGGAGATGCTGGAATTGAAATCATCATAGGATCATCTGATAGATCACCCAACACAGTTACCACCCTGTCAACTGCCATGTCCGTGAGATATGTCGGTGAGTAACTGCCAGACTCAATATCAGAGACCAGTTTAGTTACGACGTCTACGACAACATCTGTTTTGGATGGAAGGCTAGAGAAAGCCGGTTTTGCAGCATCAGTCATCGCAGACTCAATGTCATACACAGCCTTTTTCAGAATATCAACAGATTCATCTGTTACTTTCTCACTGGCTATACCGTTGCCCTCTTGGACACAGGTGTCCTCTTGAACACAATGATTTGAGGCGTCGGCACTTGTGCTTCCAGACCTTATCATTCCGTCTTCAATAACTTGAACAGGTGATTGGCAAGCTGATTCACCTAAATCTGATGCAAATACAAGATTCCGTTTAAATTCATGCAAAGACAAATAAATCAGCCAGTTAGAATTATGTAATATAGTTATAGTTATGTAAATATAGCTATGTAAAGGTTAAACAGCAACACTAAGTTGAGGTTACAGTAAAAGCCTGCTTTCAAATGTATCTTCACAAAGAAGATATTGCATGAGGCAGTCTGAAATCTGAAATCTTACCATCAGGGCTAACGATTTCACTGGAAAGCGATTCCATAATGTCAGACACAAGCACAGGGCAGAGCCGAGAAACCAGTTGTTGCTGAAACTCTGAAAGAGGTCCCTTTGGAGAACAACATGATATCTGTTTGCAGGCAGCATCATTGGAAGCCTCCGGAATGCTGAGACTGCGAACAGTCATTTTATTGACCAGTTTTTCTACAACTGCCAGTAAGAGGGTACTAGTTGGACTTGAGGGCCGAGAGAATCTCTCACTTTTGGACCTAGAGGTGGATGGGGTCTTAACCCTCTTTAAGGCGTTAAGAGGAATCATATTCTTCGTGGCATCCATTGCACACAGGTCTTCAACGGCAATTTTGTGCACAACGGTGTCTTTATTGTTGACGTGGGGCACAAAGAAGAGTGTCTCTGAAGTTGGGTTCGTGATGAGCTGGATTGGGTTCTTGGTCGTTTTCAGACTCTGGGCTTTCTCTCCAAAAATGTCCTTGAGGAGATTTAACACAGACCCTGACAAGGGCTGTGTAAACTCTTTCAGATCGTGTTCCTTGGTGGTCTCACACAAACTAGCATCGCAACTGATCTGAGATATGGAGTAATGTGTGGATTGTCTGGAGGATTCTCTGTCACATATGTTGTGATACAAGATGGAAGCAACAGAATTAGCCAGTCGGGGATTGTTTCTGGGTGATAGTTCCCTAGGTGTGTTAACACTATGCAGTTTATTATCATGCAAAATACAATCCACTGATTTCCTAGGATGAGCATAATCTGGGTGCTTTCCTGAAGCAGTTTCTTTGCAGCTTATTTTAGGGTCACATTCAGAAAACAACCTCTCCTTTGATGTTTCAGTACTAGAAGAAGTCTCATTTGTTAATAAGTCCTGTGTGACAGCCTCAATTATTTGCCCTATGTACAGTTCTACATCTTTCTCTGCATCAAGTATATTATTCATATCTTCATCCTTTGGCTTGCCACCCAAAAGTTTGATCTCAGTGCCATGGTCATCAGTAGTGATACACGGTCCGATTGACAGAAGGCGATCATCAAACTCTTCATTGGAGTGTCTATCCTGAGAGAGTAGTCCTTCTCTAGCTAACACTGCAATTGAATCGTCCAGGCTTGTGTCCACAACATCGTTGGATATGATGGTGAATTCAGCAAGAGTGTCACAGTCGTTAAAATCATTCTGAGATGTTTCAGGGAAAGTGATCGAATCATGTATTATGTCCAAAACAAAGCTCTCAGCTCTGGTCATAATGGCTTCAAGAGGAGGTGTAATTGCCATTGGGCTCTCCTGGTCATTTGCTGCACTAGAGAGAGTGACTGATCTCTTAAGTGAAGTCTCATTTGAAAGCTCCCCTGAAAAAGGAACTTCCGTGTAAAAAGTCAGTCCTAGGTATGATTCATTACTCCCACTTTCTGTGTAATCTAGAGAGGCAGGGGAAGAAATGGTGGTACTTGAGTTCCGACTGAACAACATTGTGATGGTGTGGTTGTTGCTAGAACAGGAGTCAGTGGACAGGATAGAGGAGCTGCTAAGGCTTCGGTCAGAGTTTTCACTGGCGGGCCTGAGACTTCCTGACGAGGAGCTTGATTCCTTCTTTTGAAATCGTTTCATCAGAACTGGAAGGAGGTTTCTCCTGACTTCAGAGACGACATGACTCTTGACATTGTGAAAAAATGCTTTCCCTTCCTCCTCCGAAGAAAGCTTAACATAAAGAAACCAAAAACATATAAACTGTATATGAAGGAGTAAAGCACTGACCATTGACATCAAAGAAAATCTGCAATTTGTTTGTAATCTTCAATAGAATCATCATGAACCAAACAAATCATGTACATATCCACTTTAGAATAAGGAGGATAAACAGACATGTTGTGTTTTGTTTTTGTTGTGTTTTGTTTTGTTTTGTTCAGCACAGGCAGATGAACTCACCATCATATGTTGTTCCTCTGGGGTGTCCATGGTCAATCTGTAATAATACAAATATTTTTTTGAAATACAAATAAATATAATAAATAAGACTACTGTGGAAATCTCTTTTAGTGGTGTATCAATTGGTAATAAAAACAACGTACGAGTCAAAAGAGTCAATAGTCATGGAAGATGTGTAGAAACCACCACTTGATGCTCCTGATGGGGAAGTGAGGTCACGTGGACCTAGTCCAGAAGAGTCTGGAGAGTGGACCCACTCCACAGTTTTCATAATCTGCAATGTGAAAGACACAAAGGAAAAACATGGAGAAATTACGATTATTGTTTTACTGACTTGAACCTTTACTTTGAGCCTTCCAAACCCTTACCTCGCTTCTGTGGGAGATTGGTATCTTGGAGGAACGCTCCAGACGTAGTTCCCGGCACACCTCTCTCTCGATCTCCTCCAGCTTGAGCCGCCGATTCACTTCCCATGTCTGTGAGGAAGTGGAAGTGTTGGAAAAGACCAGGGCGTTCATTGTGACCATAAAGCCATTAATGAAATAAATCATTGAGACAGTTAAAATGTTTCATATTTGATCTGCCCAAAAGGTTTTCTTTGCCAGTAAATAATGATCTAATTATCTTACCAATTTAGCAAGGTGCAGATCCTGTCTGTTCCCTGACTGCTTCTGGAACCTTGAACAGTAACAATATCCATTACACTTTACGCTCCAATGTAGTAGATTTCAAATCTACTCTCTGGACTGGAGCTCAATCCAAGAAATGCTCACACCTTTGCTAAGGGACAATTACACCCAGCGTGAGCTGATACACAACAATTACATACTTACATCTTGTTGGCCATGTCTGCACCTCTGTGAACAAGCCAGTCTCTCATATCTGACATGTGGATATTACAGGGAATGCGACCCTTCTCTTTCAAGGTCAGAAAGTCTTTCAGCAGCTTTTTCTGAGATGCACAGATTGTTATTGTATTAACGACCACTATAATATGACAGAACAAGAATGGGAGCATTCAGATAATGCAAACCTCCGCCTTGTGACCTTGACCTTTGACCTTGACATTTGAAAATCTAATCAATTATTGCCATTACATTACCCAATCTCCCCACAAAGTTTGATGGAAATCGGTCCATGCGTTTCTGCGTAATCCTGCTCACAAACAAACAAACATACAGGGGCGAAAACATAACCTCCTGGCGGAGGTAATAACAGGGACTTATCCTATTAACTTTCTTTGCCATGAACTAGGATGATAATTACCTGCTGCTCATAGTACAGCTTCTCCCAAGAGAGCTGAACCATTTTGGTGTACCTGGTGTATTTATTGTATTCTTTAGGTGTACACAGCACCTGGAAATGTCAGCAAAGGATAAATAATCAACAGTCTATTTATATTAGAACTGATTATCTGCCATTCAACATAGACATAACTATGATTCTATACAGTATCAATACCTAAGCAACCACCGAGACTACAATTGTAATAACCAAGCAGCTACCACAGAAACCACAGCAACGGTCAAAGAAACATCTTGCAACATTCATAACTACCATAGCAACAACCTAACGACAACAGCAGCAACCACCTCAATTACCATAGCAACATCCAGGCAACAATTTAAACTGCCATAGCAACACCATTACAACCAACACAGAAATCAACTTAGCTTCCTAAGTAACACGCTGTTAACCAGCTTGACTACTATAGCAATGCCCTAGCAACCACGCCAACAACCATACCATCACCTAACCATCACAAGGTCCATATCACAATCTATCAACTACCTCTACCAAAACAAAACCCTGGCCATTACCTCAAAAACCATATCAACACCCTAGTAACCAGCTTGACTATCATAGCAAAACCCAAGCAACCACCTACTCTACCATAGCAACACATTGGCAACCACCTAAACTATGATGCAATATATGATATGATAGCAAAACCTTAGCAACCAACTTGACTAGTATAACAATGCCCTGGCAATCGCCACGCCAATTACTATAGTTACCGGTTACCATGGCAACCAGTTACCTGGGTATCCTAGTTCTCATAATGAGTGTTATGGCAAACCTCTAACAACCACAATAACAAGCATTTCAACTACCATAGCAGCACCCTAGCAACCAAGTAAACATTTATGTATTCTTTACATTTCTAACCAATCGTCTAAAAGACATCTCTTGAACCAACATTTACCATTATATTTAATTTGAGTACCAATGGACAGTCTTTACAGACACTAACCTTTTCATCAGAAGTAATTAAGCCATTCTGTAGAAGCTTTTTTTTTCTCTCTGGCTTTTTGAAAAATTTCCTTAAATGGACATCATGGAGGCAGTTGTAGGTGCCATCAAACAGGTACATATTCGGATCGGATAGCTCAAATCCGGGAGACTCCTGGTATAGCTGAATAAAACAGTTTAAACACCAGTTTATTGCACATTTAGATTATTATTGATAACTATGGGACAAAAAAAAAATGGTCAAATTGTGCGGCAAATGTAAAATACCTATGACCGCATAGGTATAAAATGACAACTAAGCCATACCGTCTCTCCCAAATGTGCCCTATTGTAGCGTGACGAATCACCCTCAGCATCAGTCAGTTTCATTCCTTTAGGTATCCTCAAATCATCAGACTCATGGAAGACAAGGTCACACAAATGGAAAATCATTTGAATTATTTCCACCACATTCATGTAACGGTTCTTATCAGAATCAGAATCATGTTTATTGGCCAAGGAAGTTTACACATACAGGGAATTTTACACTGGGTGTAGTGGCTCTCAATGCTCTTAAACAGAAATATACAACACAACAGTTTAAAATGAAAATAAATAAATATAATATAATACCCTTATTCTTATGGTAATTATTGAGATCCCCCAGGGCAGAACAAAACATGAATGAGAGCATATAGACTGACTTGCAATAAAAACAGTGTATGAAACGGCATTGTAGTAACCAGACATAACATTTTACATCCTTTATGTCTTAACATGATATATAAGAGGATTATTCAATTGGTAATAGGGAACACAAACATACATTTTTAAAATGATAAAAAATTTACCTCATCGGTTACCTCATTCATTTTGCACAGTGGTGTAGAAAATCTACTCTTAATTTAATAAGTTACTGTGTTCATCCGGACAACAAGTTGGAATGAAAGGGGTTATGAGGTTAGAGGTTTACACCAACATACCTGCATTGTGACGTGTGGTGCTACTGAGCCTCAGGTCACGTCACATCTGCAGCCCTCAACTAGACATATCACCCATTGCCACGGTTACACTAAAGTCAAGGGTTTCAGTTACATTACTTGATGACAACGAATATTTACAATGAATTAAGTCAACGGATAAATTGCGGAATGATATGGAAGATGTGAATTAGAATCACAAATCCCGTTGCCAATGATAACAGTCATTGGGCTGGCCCATTCAAATCAACAGAACTTTTTGGAACATTCTGAGGAGCTGTATAATAAATACACGTATCTACTGCGAGTCTGGTTCTGTTCGTCCCTTCGGGATTTCTTTCCCGATAATGACCGCCAGACTATACATTATCCCCTACATAAATGCTGCATTGATCTCTGGCTCGTACGGTAATGTCTTCCAACGCAGTTCATCAAAGATCACAGAACTCTATAATAGGCGGGTGAGTATTCTAAACTCTTTGTTCAAAGAGCTCTGTGTTATAGAATATTTTCAATTTCCTTACGTAGCAATAGATAGCGCAGCTTGGTTAATGTTACACTTTTTGGGCCACACTGACAACGAATTATAAATCAAAACCACATCAATGATGTCAATTTGCTACAGGCTCTGTAGCTCTACAGTGAGAACTGTTAAGTTAGGATGGTCAAGTATCACTCGCTGTTACAGCTGCGTCCATGAGGCTGAGATCAGTTGGACAAGGATCACATTTTTTTAAGACAATGCTAGCTACGCACGTTTCATTTAAGCATTAGCTTTAATAAACGTTACCACCCTCGTGTCCAACTTTTCAGTATGCCATTCTGTAGCCTATGTAACTTATGAACGGAGATTTTTATTCATCATGGCCCGTCATGTCACTCCTCATACAGATGTTTAATGTTCAGATAGGCTACAACGACTGTAGCTTGAGTGGTCAAGATGCAGCTTTAATATTCACATTTAGACAGCTTACCTACGAACTCCTTGAGTCCCTGGTGAGCGGCGCACAGTGGTGGCTGGCGACGTCAATCTATCACAGAATTATTTCATGCAACAGCATTAGTTGGGCCCCGCCCTGTGAGATTGCATGCCTGTTGTATCTCTACAGCAGGTGTACGGCAGGTGATTGGAAACAGGTGGACCCCATGATATTACCACAATGATATTACCACACTCCTAAGCTCAGTGACCTGATTTCTACTTTACTTTTATAATTGGAAACATTTGAATGTAATTGCTATTGCACATGTATTGGTGAAACAGGAGGAGGTTTTTTATGTTTTGTGTAGACATTTGAAATGTATTTGGTCGGTGAATAACTGGTTGTAATGTTGCACAGGCCTCTAGGGGGAGCTCACCCAACAGAAATGTCTTTTCTCAATCTAGGCCTACAGTTGGAAAGTTGTTTTGCTTTACTCCATAAATGAGTGATGAACTAATGAATTAAATATGTAAAACAAGTCGAACTTTTATATTTGAATACACCAGTGTTGTCAGGTTAAGTGTTTTTGATAAAATGTCCTTTACACACACCAGCCACTTCATTAGGTACACCTTGCTGGTACCGGGTTGGACCCCATTTTGCCTTCAGAACTGCCTTAATTCTCCGTGGGATAGATTCAACAAGGCGCTGGAAACATTCCTCAGAGATGTTGGTCCTTATTGACATGATAGCATCACACAGTTGCTGCAGATTTGTTGGCTGCACATCCATAATGTGAATGTCCCATTCCACCTCATCCCAAAGGTGCTCTATTGGATTGAGATCTGGTGATTGTGGAGGCTATTGGAGTACAGTTAACTCATTGTCATGTTCAAGAAACCAGTTTGAGATGATTTGAGCTGTGTGACATGCCACACTATCTTGCTGGAAGAAGCCATCAGAAGATGGGTACACTGTGGTCATAAAGGGATGGACATGATCAGCAACAATACGCAGGAAGGCTGTGGCGTTTAAACACTCGATTGGTACTAAGGGGCCCAAAGTGTACCAAGAAAATATCCCTCACACCATAACACCACCACCACCAGCCTAAACCGTTGATACAGGCAGGATGGATCCATGCTTTTATGTTGTTTACGCATGCAGGTCGACCATGTCTACAAGCATTGAGTTGCTGCCATGTGATTGGCTGATTAGATGCAGTATTTGTGTTAACGAGCAGTTGAACAGGTGTACCTTATAAAGTGTGTGTGTGTGTGTGTGTGTATAGGTAGATATATATATGACTATGAGAGGCTTAGAAGAGAGAAGTGTTTACAAAACAAAAACCTCATTGTATTATAGCATTATAATCAACTACTTCAGCAAGCACAGCCTACTCCCACATTACAAAATGAAAGAGATTTGCTTAAAACAGCCATCCTTCCTGTCAAGAATGACATTTTGAGAATGAAACTTTGAGAAAATGTGCAAGCTCCACTGATTTAGACACCATGTTTTACTTCACAGATTTTGTCCATATATGTTTTTCATGCATGTGTATGCATGTGTTGTTATGCTCAAGTGTGTCATGCAGTTTTTCATGCTAGCTTCCACTAAAAGGCCTAATTTGAGGATACAGTGTGGTGTATAGCTCGGTGTGCATCGTCGCTATATGGTTCTAAATAGTTGACAGTAGGGTCAGACGGTTCAAAGCCCTGTTCTCAGACCCAAACAAACCACACAGGACAGGCCTCATACCCACAGACCACAACAAACAGACTGACCCAAAAAAAATGCATCCTTCGTTAACTTAGTGTGACATTTCTTTCAGAGTTTGTGAAAGCCGATTGGGTTGCAGGATAGGCAAATAGAACATGTTGGTCCGTCATCATCCATTTGGGACGGTGTAACATGAACCAAACTTGGAACTTTTTACCCACATTCATGAAATCCCTACACTTACTGGCCCTACTCTCCTTGAATGGAACATAATTACTGCATAAAATAAAGGTAAATGTTTTGTCACCATCATAAATATCTGGTGATGAGATAAATATACATAGGAAATGTTTCTCATCTTGCATGCTGAAGGACATGAAATAGGTCTGTACATATACTGTGTAGAATTAATTCAATTCAGTTTAATTTAAAGTATATGGCAACTATAATAATCTCTATAATCACTTTACAGATGGCAAGGAAGCACTTTCTTTTAACAGAGAGAAACCTTGAACAGAACCCCAGCTCAAAGGGGGGGGGAGGGGGGGGGGGGGGGCATCTACTTGGGGCTGGCCGGGTAGAGAGATAGAGATAGAAAAGGGGGGGGGGGGGTAGAAGGGAAGGAAGGAGAGAAGGAGAAGAGAGAAGCAGGAGCAAGCAGATGGATTCATACACGTATTAGAGGATAAAACATATGTGAGGTGCGACATATGTACATGATCACACCAACATGTGCTTATTGTGTTGCAGGCAAAAATCTTTTTTTTTTAATTACTTTCTAACTATTCACTGTGTACTGTGATTTGATGTGATGATCTTCAAGCTGACAGCAGCAAACTGATGACAATAAAGGCTTTGATGAAAGTAGCTGTGCAACTGAGTCAAAGAGCAGCGAAACATGGCTGTGTGTCCCCTCATCTCTGGAAGGTCAAGCTTTACTGAAGCATCATCTTTATGAGACATAAGGTATTCAGGTTTTACATAAGCCACACATCTTTAGGACACATACTGAGGCTTTACTGAAGCGTCATCATTATGAGACATATTCAGGCTTTACTGAAGCGTCATCATTATGAGACAAATTCAGGCTTTACTTAAGCCCCACATCTTTAGGACACATACTGAGGCTTGACTGAAGCATCATTATTATGAGACAAATCCAGGCCTGGTGCGTTCCTGTGAGGTGTAACCCAGGTGCTTTCCAGTAAGGCGCCCCCCCCCCCCCCCCCCCCCCCCCCCCCCCTGATTCAAGTGACATAATTCATCACGTCTCACCGCTCCCTCAGCTCTCCATTACAGGCCCATTAATAATGCACCGCCCCGGACCCTGGAGAGTCCACAGCGTAATCAGCACTCTCTGGGCCTCCCCCTCCTCAGAGGACCCTTACTAACTGACAACAGTGACCAGAATAGTTCCAGGACAAACAGACTTCAACTCATCCCCTCTCCCCCTGGAGTGAAAGGTAATGTTTTGACACCTGGAGATCTCCTGGTATCTGTGGCTTATGAATTATTGATGACATCGCTGTCTATCTCACTTGCTGACTCAGTCTGCTGGGCACACACACGAGCGTGCACACACACATACACACACACACACACAGTCTGATGTTTGGCTCGGCTGACTGATGAGTGTGGTGTCCTGGAGACTTGCCACTAGGGAACTAAAGACATATCTGGTAAACACTGAGTAAGAAGATAAACACATATCCTCATCATGAAATTGACAATGGCTAAGGGCATTATTAGGGCCTAGCATATTGGCACACACTGGACACAATATCAGAACTGGTACCACTGGTGTGCATGTGGCTGAATATCTGCTTTGAGACCATGGCCTCTGACCGGATTTTAGATCTCCTTTCCATAAGCAACGCAAGACGTCCAGATATGGCAAAGGAGATGACGGAATCCTTCCAGTGCTCATCCGAGCAGTTCGGAGGAAAATGAAGATCCATTATTACGTTCAAATCCTCCAGGTCTCAGGCCACACAGCTCTCCTCACACACACACACACACACACACACACACACACACACAGCTCTCCTCACAAGTTTGTCAGGATAAAGAGGGAGCTTCTGCTTGCCTTCAGGTGAAGGCCTTCGTCTCTTCGTCTGCCCACGTCACTATGAGAACACCATACACTGCATGCATACTGGGCTGTTACGAACTGGGTTAAAAATGCTGAACGAGACTTAAAGTGAGGACTGAAAGATCACAGTGCAGAAGAAGAATTTCATTTAAGAAAAAAAAAACCTACAACTGAATCATACTCCTACAAAAACAAACAGCTTTTGTTCCCTTTCATTACGGCAAAGACCAGAAGATGCAAGAGTAAAGTGCTCAATCTCACATCTATTTGTACATGACTGAGATCACATCTATATGTACATGACTGAGATCACATCTATATGTACAAGACTGAGATCACATCTATATGTACAAGACTGAGATCACATCTATATGTACATGACTGAGATCACATCTATATGTACAAGACTGAGATCACATCTATATGTACATGACTGAGAGGAACTCAACAGGTCACAGCCCTACATACTGATAATCTGACTTTTGACTGAGTTTCTTTGAACATCTTCACATTAAATAAATATAACAACTGGGGGGGGGGGGGGCATCTCTACAAAGCACACAGCGTCAAAACCCGCCTCACAGGAAGCATCTCAATCAAACTACACTAATGCTTCTCAATCAGGGAGCCTGGAGCCTGTGCTGCAGGTATGTTAGTCTGAGTTTAGTATAGTCAGTGCCTGCTATGTCTGTGATGAGTCATAACTCTTGGATAGGTTATTCACCTGGAAAGACTATTTTCTTAAAGGGAATATTTTCTTGGTGATGTTATTCACCTGGAAAGACTATTTTCTTAGAGAGAATATTTTCTTGGTTATGTTATTCACCTGGAAAGAATATTTTCTTGGTTATGTTATTCACCTGGAAGGACTATTTTCTCAGAGAGAATATTTTGTTGGATATGTTCTTTGCCTGGAACGATTATATTAAATTTTCAGGACATTTTGTCCATGTTGACCTCTGATCCTCTCCTGTTCACTCAGCGCAGCTTATTGAACTGACAAAGCCCAGTGCTGGGCAAGCTACCACGTGCTGCACACTGGAAGTAGTTGAACTACAGCTACCCTAGAGAGAAATGTAGTTTGATTAACAAAAGATACTTAGAAAAAAATGAACATGTGATATGAAATTATAACAAACTAGAAGGGCACTCGGAGAGCAGAGACCTCCGCCAAGGCCCTGTCGCTGCCAAATGTGAGTCCGCTGCCTGATGTGAGTCCGCCGCTGCCCGATGTGAGTCCGCATGCGCAAACACAAACGGTTTACGGCAAAAGGCTCAGGAGCAAACTATCCAAGACGTGCATGCTCATACATGGTTTAATATCAACGTATCTGGCTTCTCTTAACGCATAATGTAGGTTTATTTAACGTAGTGTTTTATAATTTTGTCAACGGTTTACAGCATAAGGCTCAGTGTCAACATATGGGGCTATGTTGTATTACTGTTACTAGTAGGCTAATGAATGCACTGCTTAACTAATAATTCAATAAACATGAAGCTTAACATCATAAACCTTGGTGGATTTCAAACGTAAACAAATGCGCTTGTCATTCCACTTCATGCTCTAGCCTACACCACCAGCATTACCTGGCTCGTTGTACTACAAAAGTGTCGCAAAGTTCGCGCATGCGGACTCACATCAGGCGGGTCCTCACATTTGGCAGCGACAGGCCCGTTGCCATATGTTAACGAAAGTGAAACAAATTGACCTTCCCCATGAATTGGTTCTGCTCCAAAATCGAAACGGTTACAACCTTCCAACAAATCGGCCCTGTAGTTTTTGCGTATTGCTGCTGACAAACAGACAAACAAACGGCAGGAGAACATAGCTTCCTTGGCAGAGGTAATGGCCAAATATGTTTTCACAGGTTCAAAGATACACTGTATGTAGGGGATGTAAAGTTAGAGATGCTGGATTCATGAGTATGTAGGGGATGTTCAGATGGGGATGCTAATGTGTTAAATATTCAGCCTAGACACATGAAGGGCTGCAATGGTGAACTACATCACATTGCATACATAGGAGGGAAGAGAGAGAGGGAGGGGAAGTGGTGGTGTGTGTGTGTCTGTCTGTCTGTGTATGTGTGTGTGTGTGTGTGTGTGTGTGTGTGTGTGTGTGTGTGTCTGTGTTTGTGTGTGTGTGTGTGTGTCTGTGTATGTGTGCGTGCGTGTGTGTGTGACATGGGTTGCATCACCTCCGGTCCTCTTCTTAAAAGAGGGCTCAGCTGGTCTGATCACAGGAGTCGCAGAATCGCGGCGGAACGTGCACGGCATTCTACTCCACACTTAGCACAAATCTCATTTCACTTCTTTTTGTTCAATTTCGCATTCATTTACATTAGATGATGTTTTGTCAAACTTTGAGAATGGGCTTGCAAGTTTAACTGTTGTTCTTTGTAAATTAATGTTTTGTTAATGTGTGTATGTTAATAGTTTTTTTCTGTTAGGAGTGATGTTTGCAGCAGTGCAGAGAGTGTTTGCGCACTGTGCTTCTCTGTCATTACATTAGTCTCCCCGTGCACCTCTCGTGAGCGCTAATGTGAGCTCACATCTCAAATCTCAGAGGGCGCTCTTTTCTCTTTTAGTTCAGTGAAGAGTCTGGCTGCCTGGGTCTGTTCTTTTTATCTGTGATGTCATGGCTCTGAATGAGTCTGGGCAGGAGGTTCTGGTCGCTCACCAGCAGATGTTCCAGGTCCAGCTGACCGCTGAAGGACCGCTGACCAAACTCCTGGTGGCCGTCTTCATGTCGACCCTCTTCATCTCCATCAACTCCATCATGTTCGTCACACTGCGGAGCAAGGCTGTGTTCAGAGACACTGCTCGCTATGTGCTCTTCGCCCACATGCTCTGCAACGACTCCACCCAGCTGCTCTTCTCCTCACTGATGTACATTATTTCCTTGTGTTACGTTCAGGTGGACAAAGCTGTGTGCGCCATTTTAATCCTAGTCACTGCCTCCACGTCACGAAATGCTCCCATAAATCTAGCTGTCATGTCACTGGAGCGTTACGTGGCGATTTGCTTTCCTCTGCGGCACGGTGAGATTGCCACTAAGGGGAGAACAGGTGCAGCCATCTGTGTCATTTGGTTCTTTGGGGCGGTGAACCCTGTCATCGACATTCTCTACACCTCGGCCACAGACCCCACATTCTTCAGCGAGCGCATGTTCTGCACACGGGAGAGAATATTCATAGCGCCATGGCAACGGGAGCTGTTCGAGGGCCTCAATGCCTTCTACCTTGTTGCCGTGACGCTGATCATTGTCTTCACCTACATCAGTGTGATGGTTGCAGCTCGATCTGCCTCCAGTAATAAAGATTCGGCAAAGAAAGCCCACAGGACTCTCCTGCTGCACCTCTTCCAGCTGGGCCTGTGCCTCAACACACTGGTGTTCGGCAGCATAGAGAGGCTTCTAGCCATGACCAGCAGCAGTCGTCTGTTCATGGACTTGCGCTACGTCAACTTTCTCCTCATTCTCATTCTGCCACGGTGCCTGAGCCCCCTGATCTACGGCCTGAGGGATGACACTGTGCGGCCCTTGTTCTTGTTTTATTTGCGGTGTAGCACACGCAGAGTCAAGCCTGATGTCAATGTGCACTGACTAACGATCTAAGGCTAGTATTTAATGCTCTATTCCACATAAAAGCTATAATTAGCTGATAATAGATTGAAGAAAGCTTGCAGTGGTGGCCAGGAGGGGAAACAGTGAACAGGTTTCATGTCAGACATGGTTGATGCACGTAAGCAGCCACATTTTTTTTTTTCTTTCGTTTAAATGTTATTTTTATACTTGTACTCTGTTTTGCTAGTTCATTTGTCTCAAAATAGAACTTGTCTCTTACCTCTGGCACTAGAAAAACAAATAAAATGTGATAAGATCATAGTGATATGCTTTTGTTTTGCTTAGGGAGCCTATGCCTATTGCAACAACTGGACAGGGACCACAGATGCAAATTTGCTTTTTTTTGTCTAATTCTGGCATATTTACTGTTATGTTAAAAAATAAATAAGATGCTAAGCACATTACATGGAATAAACTGTTCTGTGTAGTGATATTTCAGATGCTTATAATATTTCTAATTAGAGTGTCATAGTAGTCAATTATTTGATCATACCCCATATGTGATTGTCATTGCAGTTTTGGGTCAAAACATAATAGGATCACAATACAAAATACCCTGCAGTTTATTGGCAACAAGAACTAAGAGCAGGTACACATTTAAGCCCACACAGTTTCTGTGGCTCTACACCACCAGAGGGCAGTGGCATAACTGGGTGGAGTATTGTATGATAGAGAGGCCAGCTTCTTGTACTTAAAAAAAGAAAAAATAGACTTTTGCCTGTGCAGAACGTTTGACTCTTAAAAGTTGAAAAGGGCAATGCTAAACTTAACAAACCCCCAACATTTAAGAGCACATGTTGGCCCCTTCATACTGAATTAAACGACAAACTAAACAAACTGTAATCATTACTTGATGCTAGGACATTGTAAGATAAAACTTGATACACTCTCATTGGTATAGATTAGCTCCCATTCTAAAAGTCAAATGAATATACAACTGCATCCAAGTTATGCATTGGGTATGTTACTGAACTCCATACTGAAAGTGGCTAGGTTGTCACAGTCACCAGAGGTCTTTCAGTTTCTATGTCTAACACACACTACCCTTATTTTATGAGAGACTACTTAAAGTAATGAAGTTCCACTAGTTGACCATTAAGTTATTTACTTCTGTTATAGTCACATAGTTCCTATTTAAGAGGAAGACCCCTTACCTAGATTAGATTTGACTGGTGATAGTTTAAATTCTGATTAAACAGTAAATAAAGCTGGAATACACTGACTGAATTGATATATGAAAAGGCTTTGAAATATTGAAGCCACTCCTGAATATGTTTGTATGCTGTGTATTTTATTGATGTCCATCAAAAAATAAAACCTTAAACCTAAAAGGAACACTCGGGGTGTATGGGGTTGTGGTGGTGGTGGTGATAAAGGTTCTGGGGAGCTCTGACCAGCAAGTGATGCCAGGAGCACACCCAAAAACCTTAAAGATTTCAGTTATCAATCTGAACGCATGTTTGTAATAATTTGAAAAATATTTTAGGATGGAGAGATGAGGAACTCTGACCTGCAAACTATGCAGGGAGCTCACTCACAACTGCTTCTAATATTCAATCATATTAATCCTAAAATCCAAAATGAAATGCTAAGAGCTCATTTTAGTCCAGTTCGTACCAAAGTAGTCCTTGAGGAGCTCGAACCTGCCAATGACTGCAGGGAGCTCACCCAAAACTCCTGTTTATATTTCAAATGCACGGAAGGTCGTGGAATTAATGAAAATCAAATGTAAGTCTTGTGGACCTTTTGAGGTTCCTTTCAGTAAGGTTAAGTCAAAAATAATGAAACAAAATCAAATAAATAACTAAAAATAGAATAAAAGAAACTAATCCATCACTCCTCGGGATGAAATGCAGCTTGTGAAGCAGCGTCTAACCCCCTTGTAGATGTGGTGAAAGAAACGGCCAACTCTGCCCTTCTTCTTGGGTATCTTGTCTTTGCCTGGTGATCAAAAGACACAATTATATTTGTGGTCTTAAGAGAGTTTTTTGCTCTACTAATAACCGTCCATACATCACAAGCATATGAATCTCAGCTATTCCATACTGCCATCACTCAACCAGCCCTGGAAGGTTTTAAAATGGTAACTACCTATACTTTTTAACAAAGAAAAACACTCACCCATAGCAGATCCCAAAACTAAATCCTCTGTGATGGTTGAGGAGTACTCATTGGTGTGGTATTTTATGGCCTGTAAATACAAAAATACAATATCTGTGACCTATTCAGAAATGGTACCATCCCCAATAGATACTGGAGAACATACCAAGTGGGTAATATATATTCTTTACATAGAAAAACTGTCTACCTCAGCTTGAATGGTTGCCATCGTCTTGGTCTGCTGTTTCTTTCCACACTCTGTTTGCTCCTTTGGTGTCCAGGGAACATTAGTGGAGACAGTCCCATTTGAGGAGCACACTGCTCTGGTTTCCTTCATTCCAGAGGGCTGTCTTGGGGGTGACTTTAAGATGCCTTCCACAACGAGTTTTGAAATGCAGGAATAAAACTCAGGGCACTTTGCAAATGTCAGGCTCTCAAGATGTTCTGGAGAACCATACATTTTGACTAACTGCATGTAGACCATGAGGACAACCTGACAGACCTCAACAGAGTCCAGGCAAACGGTGGCCTTCTGTTTTGTCCTGGAAACACTCAAAAAGAGACTGGAAGAAAGGTCAGAGAAGATGGTGTCAAAGAGGCTGCAGTCAGCCAGGTTAAAGTCCTTTAAACCCATCGGTAACAGGTGTACCAGGAGTCTGCTGACAATATCCTTGACTGTCCCAAAGTGCACCTTCATCATTAAAGGCTTGGTTTCCATGGAAGATGCACATCTATGGTAGGGATAAGCCACACAGTCAGGGTCGTTAGGGACGTCAGGTCTGATGACAGCAGTCAGTGGTCGCACGGCAGGTGCAAAGGTCGTAGCAGGTGCGCTTAACAGAGAGGCAGAGCTGGAAGTGGAGGCGATGTTAAGAGCTACTGATTCTGGCAGGAGTGTAGAGACTTCCCTTGCAACAGCACTCGAGATGGCCTTGGTGACTTCTGGGCTTTCAGAGTTCAGAGCTCGCTTGAGGGAATCAGCGGAACCAATCTGTTTCCCAAGCTCCTTGCGAACACTGCTTACAATCCTACAACTGGGGGGTCTGCTGTATTTCACTTCAGAATGAAAGTGGTCAGGAGATGCTGGACTTGAAATCATCATAGGATCATCTGATAGATCACCCAACACAGTTACCACCATGTCAACTGCCATGTCCGTGAGATATGTCGGTGAGTAACTGCCAGACTCAATATCAGAGACCAGTTTAGTTACGACGTCTACGACAACATCTGTTTTGGATGGAAGGCTAGAGAAAGCCGGTTTTGCAGCATCAGTCACCGCAGACTCAATGTCATACACAGCCTTTTTCAGAATATCAACAGATTCATCTGTCACTTTCTCACTGGCTATACCGTTGCCCTCTTGGACACAGGTGTCCTCTTGAACACAATGATTTGAGGCGTCGGCACTTGTGCTTCCAGACCTTATCATTCCCTCTTCAATAACTTGAACAGGTGATTGGCAAGCTGATTCACCTAAATCTGATGCAAATACAAGATTCCGTTTAAATTCATGCGAAGACAAATAAATCAGCCAGTTAGAATTATGTAATATAGTTATAGTTATGCAGGGTTTTTCCTGGGTCAAAATGGCTCTTCGGTGCACCCCAAAAAAAAAATTGCGCGCTGCGCGCGCACAGTCTGTCTTATCTATCACCGTATTAGCAGACATCAAAGTCTTTTTTTTCCCTTTTCTTACATTTCATAAATAATGGAGGATATGCTTGAGGTTATCATTTTGCTTCCACTTTAAATCAATATAAACAAAAGGCTAATACATTGACAATAGTCCAAGCCCCATGGTGCTATCATGTATGGTTCAAAGATTATCAAGGTTTACCTCATATATATATGCAAACTACTGAAATCTATATCAATAGAATCTAGGACTAACCAGTGGTCAGAAATGGAGCGCCATAAATATTGAAACCGCCGACTGATGAAGTCAGGTTGCATACGCAGGTTGAGTAATTAAGTGATTGGCAGCTGGCCGCTCTGTCCATTCGCGCACCTCACAGTTGCGTATAGATCAGACTTATCAACTCGATTACTATTGATGAAAACAGAACGAGGGCTTGGCTGTAGCCTACTTGAAACATAGGCTACTATTCAGAACATATTCGCTGACATGCATTGCATACGTGATGATATGCTTACAAATCTGCTTAAAACAACTAGTGAATATGTTTTAGAATAATATTTATGCCATACAATAAGTGACGTTATGTTAACACCACTTATTAATGTTATAGTAAACACTATTAACACCCAAGCTATTAAAAAGGTGACAAACAGTTATAAACCTTGATAGATAGAAAAATCTTTAATCAATCAATTTTAAATATTTCAGTAGCGATGGGTGTCTAGATTACGACAAGTAACTTGTTTGGATTTCAACTGAAACATGTTTTCGGTTTTATCCCGTTGTGTAGTAGACCAACACGCAAAATGAGCTGATACACGAGGTATTGTGTATCAAGATCCAATCGTGATTTACCTGTGGTAGGCTACGTGTCAAGAGATTAGCCAAACATTACCGATATGACCAAGTATGATCTCTATCAAAATCCGTAATCTCTCGTGAACATCTCCTCACTCGGTCGTCAGCTGTCGTCCCTGTGATAAGCGGGTAAACCTCAATTTAAAGAGGGATAGAGGTATCGGTGTCGGTTGAAAACTGTATGACCCTCACAAGTTCTCGTTGCGAAATCGAATTCGCTCAGTTCGTTCCATGACAGTTTGTACACACAGAAATAAATGGCTGTCTAGTACACTTAATAACGTTCTACAACTGTAATGTTTTGCACACATACAATTTAAATACCCCTTTTGGGCTGGAGCGTATATTGTTTAAAATCCGTTATCCTGATTGACACCGAAATCTATATTAAGTAACGTGTACCAGCGCGTAGGTGTTTATAGGTCGTGGGTGCTAATAGGATGTCTATGGTGCTAATAGGTCGGACAACATTTTTAACTAACATCTTCTCTAAACTGGCAAGAAGCCTCTGTTCAATGATTGGCTGAGGGGGTGGGAGGCGGGATCTGCTGCTGCTGTCTTGAATTCAACGTGAGGGCTCAAAACACCGTTAAACTGAATTGGATGACAGTTTTTTTTTTTTTTTTTTTAAATCGCAGACTCTTTTTTTTTATTTAGGCGCTCGGGATTTTTCATAGGCGCACGGGAAAACGGCTTAGGCGCGCGCCGAAATTTTCTCTATGCAGGAAAAACCCTGGTTATGTAAATATAGCTATGTAAAGGTTAAACAGCAACACTAAGTTGAGGTTACAGTAAAAGCCTGCTTTCAAATGTATCTTCACAAAGAAGATATTGCATGAGGCAGTCTGAAATCTGAATTGTAAAACAAAATGAAATCTTACCATCAGGGCTAACGATTTCACTGGAAAGCGATTCCATAATGTCAGACACAAGCACAGGGCAGAGCCGAGAAACCAGTTGTTGCTGAAACTCTGAAAGAGGTCCCTTTGGAGAACAACATGATATCTGTTTGCAGGCAGCATCATTGGAAGCCTCCGGAATGCTGAGACTGCGAACAGTCATTTTATTGACCAGTTTTTCTACAACTGCCAGTAAGAGGTTACTAGTTGGACTTGAGGGCCGAGAGGATCTCTCACTTTTGGACCTAGAGGTGGATGGGGTCTTAACCCTCTTTAAGGCGTTAAGAGGAATCATATTCTTCGTGGCATCCATTGCACACAGGTCTTCAACGGCAATTTTGTGCACAACGGTGTCTTTATTGTTGACGTGGGGCACAAAGAAGAGTGTCTCTGAAGTTGGGTTCGTGATGAGCTGGATTGGGTTCTTGGTCGTTTTCAGACTCTGGGCTTTCTCTCCAAAAATGTCCTTGAGGAGATTTAACACAGACCCTGACAAGGGCTGTGTAAACTCTTTCAGATCGTGTTCCTTGGTGGTCTCACACAAGCTAGCATCGCAACTGATCTGAGGTATGGAGTAATGTGTGGATTGTCTGGAGGATTCTCTGTCACATATGTTGTGATACAAGATGGAAGCAACAGAATTAGCCAGTCGGGGATTGTTTCTGGGTGATAGTTCCCTAGGTGTGTTAACACTATGCAGTTTATTATCATGCAAAATACAATCCACTGATTTCCTAGGATGAGCATAATCTGGGTGCTTTCCTGAAGCAGTTTCTTTGCAGCTTATTTTAGGGTCACATTCAGAAAACAACCTCTCCTTTGATGTTTCAGTACTAGAAGAAGTCTCATTTGTTAATAAGTCCTGTGTGACAGCCTCAATTATTTGCCCTATGTACAGTTCTACATCTTTCTCTGCATCAAGTATATTATTCATATCTTCATCCTTTGGCTTGCCACCCAAAAGTTTGATCTCAGTGCCATGGTCATCAGTAGCGATACACGGTCCGATTGACAGAAGGCGATCATCGAACTCTTCATTGGAGTGTCTATCCTGAGAGAGTAGTCCTTCTCTAGCTAACACTGCAATTGAATTGTCCAGGCTTGTGTCCACAACATCGTTGGATATGATGGTGAATTCAGCAAGAGTGTCACAGTCGTTAAAATCATTCTGAGATGTTTCAGGGAAAGTGATCGAATCATGTATTATGTCCAAAACAAAGCTCTCAGCTCTGGTCATAATGGCTTCAAGAGGAGGTGTAATTGCCATTGGGCTCTCCTGGTCATTTGCTGCACTAGAGAGAGTGACTGATCTCTTAAGTGAAGTCTCATTTGAAAGCTCCCCTGAAAAAGGAACTTCCGTGTAAAAAGTCAGTCCTAGGTATGATTCATTACTCCCACTTTCTGTGTAATCTAGAGAGGCAGGGGAAGAAATGGTGGTACTTGAGTTCCGACTGAACAACATTGTGATGGTGTGGTTGTTGCTAGAACAGGAGTCAGTGGACAGGATAGAGGAGCTGCTAAGGCTTCGGTCAGAGTTTTCACTGGCGGGCCTGAGACTTCCTGACGAGGAGCTTGATTCCTTCTTTTGAAATCGTTTCATCAGAACTGGAAGGAGGTTTCTCCTGACTTCAGAGACGACATGACTCTTGACATTGTGAAAAAATGCTTTCCCTTCCTCCTCCGAAGAAAGCTTAACATAAAGAAACCAAAAACATATAAACTGTATATGAAGGAGTAAAGCACTGACCATTGACATCAAAGAAAATCTGCAATTTGTTTGTAATCTTCAATAGAATCATCATGAACCAAACAAATCATGTACATATCCACTTTAGAATAAGGAGGATAAACAGACATGTTGTGTTTTGTTTTTGTTGTGTTTTGTTTTGTTTTGTTCAGCACAGGCAGATGAACTCACCATCATATGTTGTTCCTCTGGGGTGTCCATGGTCAATCTGTAATAATACAAATATTTTTTTTTAAATACAAATAAATATAATAAATAAGACTACTGTGGAAATGGCAATCTCTTTTAGTGGTTTATCAATTGGTAATAAAAACAACGTACGAGTCAAAAGAGTCAATAGTCATGGAAGATGTGTAGAAACCACCACTTGACGCTCCTGATGGGGAAGTGGGGTCACGTGGACCTAGTCCAGAAGAGTCTGGAGAGTGGACCCACTCCACAGTTTTCATAATCTGCAATGTGAAAGACACAAAGGAAAGACATGGAGAATTTACGATTATTGTTTTACTGACTTGAACCTTTACTTTGAGCCTTCCAAACCCTTACCTCGCTTCTGTGGGAGATTGGTATCTTGGAGGAACGCTCCAGACGTAGTTCCCGGCACACCTCTCTCTCGATCTCCTCCAGCTTGAGCCGCCGATTCACTTCCCATGTCTGTGAGGAAGTGTTGGAAAAGACCAGGGCGTTCATTGTGACCATAAAGCCATTAATGAAATAAATCATTGAGACAGTTAAAATGTTTCATATTTGATCTGCCCGAAAGGTTTTCTTTGCCAGTAAATAATTATCTAATTATCTTACCAATTTAGCAAGGTGCAGATCCTGTCTGTTCCCTGACTGCTTCTGGAACCTTGAACAGTAACAAAATCCATTACACTTTACGCTCCAATGTAGTAGATTTCAAATCTACTCTCTGGACTGGAGCTCAATCCAAGAAATGCTCACACCTTTGCTAAGGGACAATTACACCCAGCGTGAGCTGATACACAACAATTAAATACTTACATCTTGTTGGCCATGTCTGCACCTCTGTGGACAAGCCAGTCTCTCATATCTGACATGTGGATATTACAGGGAATGCGACCCTTCTCTTTCAAGGTCAGAAAGTCTTTCAGCAGCTTTTTCTGAGATGCACAGATTGTTATTGTATTAACGACCACTATAATATGACAGAACAAGAATGGGAGCATTCAGAGAATGCAAACCTCCGCCTTGTGACCTTGACCTTTGACCTTGACATTTGAAAATCTAATCAATTATTGCCATTACATTACCCAATCTCCCCACAAAGTTTGATGGAAATCGGTCCATGCGTTTCTGCGTAATCCTGCTCACAAACAAACAAACATACAGGGGCGAAAACATAACCTCCTGGCGGAGGTAATAACAGGGACTTATCCTATTAACGTTCTTTGCCATGAACTAGGATGATAATTACCTGCTGCTCATAGTACAGCTTCTCCCAAGAGAGCTGAACCATTTTGGTGTACCTGGTGTATTTATTGTATTCTTTAGGTGTACACAGCACCTGAAAATGTCAGCAAAGGATAAATAATCAACAGTCTATTTATATTAGAACTGATTATCTGCCATTCAACATAGACATAACTATGATTCTATACAGTATCAATACCTAAGCAATCACCGAGACTACAATTGTAATAACCAAGCAGCTACCACAGAAACCACAGCAACGGTCAAAGAAACATCTTGCAACATTCATAACTACCATAGCAACAACCTAACGACAACAGCAGCAACCACCTCAATTACCATAGCAACATCCAGGCAACAATTTAAACTGCCATAGCAACACCATTACAACCAACACAGAAATCAACTTAGCTAAGTAACACGCTGTTAACCAGCTTGACTACTATAGCAATGCCCTAGCAACCACGCCAACAACCATACCATTACCTAACCATCACAAGGTCCATATCACAATCTATCAACTACCTCTACCAAAACAAAACCCTGGCCATTACCTCAAAAACCATATCAACACCCTAGTAACCAGCTTGACTATCATAGCAAAACCCAAGCAACCACCTACTCTACCATAGCAACACATTGGCAACCACCTAAACTATGATGCAATATATGATATGATAGCAAAACCTTAGCAACCAACTTGACTAGTATAACAATGCCCTGGCAATCGCCACGCCAATTACTATAGTTACCGGTTACCATGGCAACCAGTTACCTGGGTATCCTAGTTCTCATAATGAGTGTTATGGCAAACCTCTAACAACCACAATAACAAGCATTTCAACTACCATAGCAGCACCCTAGCAACCAAGTAAACATTTATGTATTCTTTACATTTCTAACCAATCGTCTAAAAGACATCTCTTGAACCAACATTTACCATTATATTTAATTTGAGTACCAATGGACAGTCTTTACAGACACTAACCTTTTCATCAGAAGTAATTAAGCCATTCTGTAGAAGCTTTTTTTTTCTCTCTGGCTTTTTGAAAAATTTCCTTAAATGGACATCATGGAGGCAGTTGTAGGTGCCATCAAACAGGTGCATATTCGGATCGGATAGCTCAAATCCGGGAGACTCCTGGTATAGCTGAATAAAACAGTTTAAACACCAGTTTATTGCACATTTAAATTATTATTGATAACTATGGGACACAAAAAAAATGGTCAAATAGTGCGGCAAATGTAAAATACCTATGACCGCACAGGTATAAAATGACAACTAAGCCATACCGTCTCTCCCAAATGTGCCCTATTGTAGCGTGACAAATCACCCTCAGCATCAGTCAGTTTCGTTCCTTTAGGTATCCTCAAATCATCAGACTCATGGAAGACAAGATCATACAAATGGAAAATCATTTGAATTATTTCCACCACATTCATGTAACGGTTCTTATCAAAATCAGAATCAGAATCATGTTTATTGGCCAAGGAAGTTTACACATACAGGGAATTTTACACTGGGTGTAGTGGCTCTCAATGCTCAATACAGAAATATACAACACAACAGTTTAGAATGAAAATAAATATAATACCCTTATTCTTATGGTAATAATTGAGATCCCCCAGGGCAGAACAAAACATGAATGAGAGCATATAGATTGACTTGCAATAAAAACAGTGTATGAAACGGCAATGTCGTAACCAGACATAACATTTTACATCCTTTATGTCTTAACATGATATATAAGAGGATTATTCAATTGGTAATAGGGAACAATTTTCACAAACATACATTTTTTAAATGATAAAAATCTTACCTCATCGGTTAACTTATCCATTTTGCACAGTGGTGTATAACATCAACACTTAATTTAATAAGTTACTGTGTTCATCCGGACAACAGGTTGGAATGAAAGGGGTTATGAGGTTAGAAGTTTACACCAACATACCTGCATTGTGACGAGTGGTACTACTGAGCCTCAGGTCACGTCACGTCTGCAGCCCTCAACTAGACATATCACCCATTCGGTTACACTAAATTCAAGGGTTTCAGTTACATTACTTGCTGACAATGAATATTTACAATGAATTAAGTGAACGGATAAATTGCGGAATGATATGGAAGATGTGAATTAGAATCACAAATCCGGTTGCCAATGAAAGCAGTCATTTATTTGGGCTGGCCCATTCAAATCAACATAACTTTTTGGAACATTCTGAGGAGCTGTATAATAAATACACGTATCTGCTGCGAGTCTTGTTCTGTTCGTCCTTCGGGATTTCTTTCCCGATAATGACCGCCAGACTATACATTATCCCATACATAAATGCTGCATTGATCTCTGGCTCGTACGGTAATGTCTTGCAACGCAGTTCATCAAAGATCACAGTACTCTATAATAGGCGGGTGAGTATTCTAAACTCTTTGTTCAAAGAGCTCTGTGTTATAGAATATTTTCAATTTCCTTACAATAGATAGCGCAGCTTGGTTAATGTTACACTTTTTGGGCCACACTGACAACGAATTATAAATCAAAACCACATCAATTATGTCAATTTGCTACAGGCTCTGTAGCTCTACAGTGAGAACTGTTAAGTTAGGATGGTCAAGTATCACTCGCTGTTACAGCTGCGTCCATGAGGCTGAGATCAGTTGGACAAGGATCACATTTTTTAAGACAATGCTAGCTACGCACGTTTCGTTTAAGCATTAGCTTTAATAAACGTAACCACCCTCGTGTCCAACTTTTCAGTATGCCATTCTGTAGCCTATGTAACTTATGAACGGAGATTGTTATTCTTCATGGCCCGTCATGTCACTCCTCATACAGATGTTTAATGTTCAGATACAACGACTGTAGCTTGAGTGGTCAAGATGCAGCTTTAATATAGGCTTCACATTTAGACGTCCATTACACAGCGTGAGCTACGTTGAATTCTGCTGCATTTTGAGGCTGTTTTATGCTCAAGCTTAGCCTACGTAACGCTAAATGATGGAAGAAACATACACAATCAACGGAGTTTCTGCTCAGGCTCACATTTAAAAATGCTTGCCTTTTATAAGGGCACAAGATGTCGCAAACTTTTATCATGCAGTTCTTGACAAACTCCCTCGGTAAAGGTATCACTACATACCTCTTTACAGTCTTCGGTGCAGACTGGTATGCTCTGTAATTTTGTGAAACTTATGTAAAAACTAGTTCCTGTAATGACATTTTTTTTCTTGACGTTTGATCTGAGATCAAGTGTTTTGTTTTTGTACCTAGGGTTGTGTAGGGAGTATCACTGCTAACACTAGTCTTCAGCACAAACTAGCGTAACTAGGTCAAATGTTGTTGTTTTTGTACCTAGGGTTGTGTAGGGAATATCACTGCTAACACTAGTCTCCAGCACAAACTATTACAACACCACATTTTCTGATTTTGTGGAACTAGTTGCTGTAATGGTATTTATCATACTTTGAAACATAAATCAGGACTTATGAGTTTAACACAGACCGACAGATGTGATATAGTAAAGGAGCTTATGTTTAACTTCACATTTTTGTATAATTAAATGTGCAACTAAGTTACAAATAAATGTACAATTAAATAATTGTTCTCTTGTATTTCATAACCACTTTGTCTTACCTAATGGCAATAGATAGCTTTCAATGTTTTGTGCTTATACACTTTTAAATAGACAAATGTAAGACACTTTTTAAAGATTGGCATTAGTATTTTCATCTTATATCAGTTGATTGAGCCCGAGCTTTGATGTGAAAATGATAAAAGGCCATTAGAACCATAATTCATTAAGGTACTTTTACTTTTAATTAGGGCTGGGCAACGATTAAAATTTTTAATCGCGATTAATCGCAAGATTTCCCTGATTAATCGCGATTAATCGCATTTTTTTTTTACACAAAATCCAATAATCAATTCAAATGTAGTGTATAGCGCACTTTTATTTTAAATGTTCTGCCATATGAACAAAAGTTCCACAACATTTGTTGTGCAAACACTTAACATCAGCATTTTTATATAGTAGCAGTTTAATAAAATAAATACTTTGTGTAATTCTCAACTCTCAAACAATGTTATCAAAACAAATACAAAACTGAAGCTTATTGCCACTGCCAGGGCATTGATGTTTAGAGTGTGGTGAAGCACCAGAAAGTTGTGTTGACAATATTACAACTCAATTCCATGTACTTGATGGCTGGTTTTCCCGTATGTATGTAACTAACCAGCCTGGTTATGACGTTGTTTCTGCCATAGCCCTCTGACGTTTGTAGCTCGCTAATTAATGGCAACTCCCCATGCTAGCTAGCGACAGCTAGTACGTTCAAATCAGTTAGCTTAACTTATCGGGAGCCGGGAGGACAGGGGATATCATTGCACAACAAGCTCAAAATCATATTTTCGATAGTAGATTTTCTTGTCATCCTGATGTGATCTTAATGGTAGATCCAGTAGGGTGAGCTAGGATAGCCAGCTGCTTAGCTGCTGCTAGCATCATTCACAGACAACGAACTTATAGATTCTAACTAAACAGCTGACCGGTTAACGCCCACTGACGTTAACTTTGCTGGAGGTGATGCACAGGCAATGAATCGCCACATTATTTTGAGAAGTTTAGCTTTCGTGTATCTGTGTTAACTTGCGTGTGGTCAACCTTTCAAGTATAACTGTATATATGAGTGTGTTCCAACCCTACACTTTGCACTAACCCCTGTAATACAGGGACCTGAAGTACAGGGCCCTGACATCTACAGTGCACTCCTCATCGCTCAGGGGGTGCTTTATCAATTAGAAGCACCTGGTGGAAGTGACGGACGCAAATCTGCTCGCGATTCCCGGGAAAACTAAATAGCCAGCTATCTTGCATAACTGCCATGCAATTCTAATGGTAATGCTACCTAACTTGGTATGCTAACTGCCGGTAGCCTATACATCGTGAAATCAACCAAAACACTGATGTCACTGGCTTTATTGTTAGTAGTACATTTAATATCAGTACAGTTGTTTAACACTGTCCAATGACTGACATAACCATCTGTCGTTTATTTAGATGCACCTTTTTTCGGACTAGCCACAGGCACTGGGTGGGGGAATAGCCCGATAGCTTAGCATATCTGCCATGCAATTCGAATGGTAATGCTACCTAGCTTGGTATGCTAACTGTCGGTAGCCTATACATCGTGAAATCAACCAAAATACTGATGTCACTGGCTTTAATTTGATAATGGCATGTTAGTAGTACATTTAATATCAGTACAGTTGTTTAATTACTACATTTACGGTCTGTAGCCTGGTGATCTACAGCCTCTGCCACCTTAGCCACCGCTAACCATCATGTCCGCCATTGTTTTCGTTCTAAAATGAAAAGCTAGCTTTGGCTCCTCCTGTTCCGTACGTAGCCGTTTTGGGGCGAGTAGTGACCATCAAATAACCCTACATAAATCGACCGAATTCAGGGTATGATACGGGCATTTTCAGTGCCCTGCATTCTGCTGATTTTGTCAGTGTGGCCCCCTAACCCCTGAAAGTCGGGGCTCGAAGGGCTCAAGTGGTCGACATGGAACACACTCCAAGTCTGTGCCCTTCTTCAGGTATGTTTATCCGGCCATTCTTTTCTTTTCCGGCTGCGCAGCAGTCAAAATAAAAGCCTGTTGGCAACAGACTTTTACAATAAGAAAATAAATCATAAAACCTGCGTTAACGTGCGTTAAAATATTTGTCGGCGTTAATTAATTGATGAATTAACGCAAGATTAACTTGTTAACTTGTCCAGCCCTACTTTTAATACTTAAGTATATTTGAAGGCAAATACTTAATTAAGTGGAAATTCAAAATGCATACTTCTACTTTTACTGGAGTAATATTTTACACCAGGTATCTATACTTTCACTTAAGTACATAGTTAGTGTACTTCGTCCACCACTGCCTGTAACTGTGGTGTATGTATAAATGGTAAACGTACTTATGCACAGATTTGATCTTGGAGTGTGCGTGCGATCAAATCCACGTCAAAGTACAGATTTATAAAAACCGTCTTAGGCGTGGAAAAGGACCTATATCTACGTCTGGTTCTGGTTCGCGGAAGTACATTTCTTTGTGGCAATACTGGAGTACTGCAGGAATTTTCTCTGAGCGCCGACAGCCGCAGTTTCATCATCATCGTCAGCACCACCGTCACCATTAGGGCTAATGGTGAAAGGCCAAATAAATGTTTCGCTCAATAAAATCAATTAAACTATTAGAATAATTCATACATGAATGAGATTCACGTCTAAAAGGTATTCCGTTTGAATTTCACAAGTGTAAAACATTTCTCTCAAACTATAGCCTATAAAAAGTCTAATAGTGGCTTCGTTTTCAGTAGGAGATATGACTGCATTGGCGTTGTTAAGATATTGCCAACAGCGCAATAAGAAGAGAAAAAGGTTTTATCGTGATCGTGCAGACTTTTTGACACAGGATGATGTATGGCTGATAAGCAGGTACCGCTTGCAGAGAGCGTTGTGCCCAAATGGCCTCTCGTCTACAGAGGCGCACCAGATGCAACCAGGCCATTCACGTTCAGGTTTGGTCTGTTCTTGGATTCCTGACCAGTCGAGCAATCCCCGTCATCATTAAGCAGAATTTTGCCCGAATGTTCTTCGCAGTATTATCCCTCTATATGCCCGCAATTTATTAGATTTCCATACAATGCCTAGGAACAGCAAATTGTGAAAGAGGATTTCCTGCGTAAAACAGGGTTCCCAATGTATTCTCATCCAGATTGCGCACACTCAGACAGCCTAGGAAGCCCACTTCAATACAGCACATGCCCATGCGCAGTCGGTAGTGGAGCGCACCAAAGCCATGGTGCTGCTGCCGCAGGTGCGGCCGCTGGTGCTTTGGATACGTGTCTACCATTGGCGCCGGAACCATAGAGGCCGCGGGGCCAATTAACCCCCCACTTTTCGGGATTTATTATTATAATTTTTTTCAAATTTGTATTGGTGTTCATTGACATTTCATTGCTGCTAACCTGAAGATAGTCATAGTGGGGGGGCCATTAAAAGTGCCAGGCCCACATTTCCTATAGTATTTTGAAAGAATCGACGTTTTATTAATTAACAGGATGATCATCTCGGGGGCGTTAAGTCATGATCGCACACCCAAGAATTTGCAGCAAGTAAGATACATTCCAGCACTTCAACAATAACCAGAGTTTCCACGCTGTCTTTAAATGTTTGGCTTTATTTTCAGTACCATGGTGAGAGACCTTTAGTCAGTAATAACTCCGACACCGCACTTCAAACTACATGAATTGGAACACATTGACATAATAACAGGAAGGCTTACACACAAACCTCACGTAATATTGATGTATACATACATATTCTTAGAATTGAAGCTAACCGTCGCAGTGTAGTGCTCCTGCTCCCACACTGCACTGCGGTCCCACAACAACGCAAGTCCGAAGACTCGGCGCGGTCGCCAAGACCATAGACTGAGTATATGTGGGTTGTTTATTATTGGCTGATGAGGTGTCACGCACTGTCCCATGCTTAGGCCACTTAGCGCCTGGCCGCCTGAATGCGCGCGATTGATATAGCAAAAATTAAGGAGCGTGACACATGCACGCGCATTTGCCCCCCCCCACCACTGAAATCATTCGCTGGCCCCGATAGTAAATCCCAATGCCAGTGTAGCAGTTGGCGTGGGCGAGGGGGGCGGAGGAGACTGGAACACAGATGGGAGCTGTTTTCTCCGCAAAGCGTTGCCTCACAGAGAAGTAACTTATCTTTGTAAAATTCAAATTGTGTGTTTACATTTAACGTTAATGGTCTCCACATGTCGTTTTTAGGCATAGTGTGTGAGTTATTCGATGGAGAATACGCGAATTAGCGTGAAAGTTAAAGTAAGCTAACGTTAGCCTCCATCTGCAGCAACCAGCTAAGTCATTTTAAAGCCATTTTTCCCCGCGAAGATTTTCCTCACAGACAAGTAATGTATAGTTGTTTTGGTAAGCTCAAATGATGTGTTCTCATTTAATGTTCTCCACATGTCCAGGTATAGAGTGTGTTATTCGACTGAGAATACACACATTAGTGTGAAAGTTAAAGTAAGCTAACGTTAGCCTCCACCTGCAGCAACTAGGCTAACTAAGTCATTTCAAAGTCAAAGCTTTGCCTCACAATCTCAAATGACGTGTTTTCATTTGATGGTCCCCAAATGTCGTTAAAAGGTATAGCGTGTGAGTTATTTGAAAGTGAATATGCAGTTATTTTGCCGCAAATATGTGTGAAAGCCAAAGTGAGCTAATTTTAGCCTCCAGCTGCAGCAACTAAGTCATTTCAAAGCTTCGCATCACAGACAAGAAAGTATTTTATATCTTAGGAAAGCGCAAATTATGTGTTTTCATTTGGCGATCTTTACATATCGATAGGAGGGATATGCATGATTTTGCTAGACTACTATCTCTTATCAGTATCTGTCAAGAATTGCTTCCTATTCTTTTTCAGAGACAGTTATCAAGAGTGGAGCAGGCTGTTGAGGTAAGAAGAACACATAGCCAAAGGGGCAAAAAACTGTCTCTTTTTACTATTGTACTTTTATCCACCATTGGATATTTCATCAAACTAATTTTCCGGACTCTAAACCGCTACGTTTTCCCCAGCTTTGTACCTCGCGGCTTAAACAATGACGAGGCTTATTTATGGATTTCGCCCGCTTTTTTAATGCCGCCAAAAAAGCCCCTGCCACCCTTGAATTTCAACTTGCATTTGAATTTTAAAATTTTCTAGAATCGCCACTGGTCACACTGAATCCTAATCTTGATCCTAAAGGACAACAAAGCCATGTGTTTATGTTTACATATTACATTACATTATTTTTTACATTTAATATGATGTGGTTCAAAATGATCTCAAGGCTTCATCAATTGCCAACTGTAAAGAGATACCAAATGTTGAAGGTTTAATTTGTGATTATATATATATTATTTTACATTGCCACCTTGTGGTCACGCATGTATCATTAAATTGTAGGTCTGAATTGATAAATATATTTTAAAGAAACAACATTTAAAATGGCAATTCATGTTGTTTAATGGAATGAGAGGTACAGATTAGGTCTTCAGTTAGGCCTATGCATGTTTGTCCTAACCTAGAATAGTCTATCCTCTACTAGTCCCAACAGCAGGTTATTCAGCAATGCAACACAATCATACTGTGACCCATGCCTAATGAGTATGATTTCGGTATGATGAGGATTGTGTGCGGCAACAGTTCCTCCTCTTGAATTCATGTTGCGGAGCCCCCCAAGTCTATGATCTGGAGGAGAAGTATTGCAGTTATCCAACACAACCACAGGCGTCTGTGAGATCACAAAGGTCCTCATCTGGACTTCACTATGGGAAGACCTTTATACATGCCTACTAATGCATTCCTTCTCTCTCACTAACAACTTGTGTGGTTTACATTTTCCTGATGATAGTTAGTGTGATATGCTTCTACTACATCATACTTTTTTAATGCAGCTGTTGCTCATTTAATATGATGTGGTTCACAATGATCTTAAGGCAACATCAACTGCCGTCTGTAAAGAGATACCAAATGCTGAAGGTTTCAGTTTGTGAATATATATTTTATTTTACATTGCCACCTTGTGGTCAGGCATGTATCATTAAAAATTGAAGGTCTGCATTTGGAATTGAAACTGTTTTAAAATCAATAATGGTCAATATATTTAAATGAAACATACAAGAAACAACATTTAAAAATGCAATTTATAATTACAAGAATTTTGTATGTCTGCCAAAAATAACTAAACTGTTGATGTACAGCTCTGTTCTAGCCCTATATCTACGTAATGTAAATAGGAGCCACTGTTTACTGTTTTCATTGCATTACTTACCCTTGCATCGATCTGGATCTTACAAGGGAGGTATCTGAAATTGCAATTCTGAATAGTTTGAATGTATCTGTAGATATCTTTGTCGTTCAATGTTACAAAACAATTAACAATGCATGAACATGAATTGGATGGATGCGTGATCTTAATCATATGATGGAGGGCCTGTATATTTAAGTTATTTACCTCTGTTATAGTCACATAGTTCCTATTTAAGAGGCCCCTTACCTAGTTTAGATTTGACTGGTGATAGTTTAAATTCTGATTAAACAGTCAATAAAGCAAGAATACACTGACTGAATTGATATATGAAAAGGCTTTGAAATATTGAAGCCACTCCTTAATCCATGTTTGTAGGCTGTGTATTTTATTGATGTCCATCAAAAAATAAAACCTTAAACCTAAAAGGAACACTCATTTTGTTGATAAAGGTTCTGGGGAGCTCTGACCAGCAAGTGATGCCAGGAGCACACCCAAAACCCTTAAAGATTTCAGTTATCAATCTGAACGCATGTTTGTAATAATTTGAAAAATATTTTAGGATGGAGAGATGAGGAACTCTGACCTGCAAACTATGCAGGGTGCTCACTCACAACTGCTTCTAATATTCAATCATATTAATCCTAAAATCCAAAATGAAATGCTAAGAGCTCATTTTAGTCCAGTTTGGTTTATTTTCATGTAAGGAGATGAGGGGCTCGAACCTGCCAATGACTGCAGGGAGCTCACCCAAAACTCCTGTTTATATTTCAAATGCACGGAAGGTCGTGGAATTAATGAAAATTAAATGTAAATCTTGTGGACCTTTTGAGGTTCCTTTCAGTAAGGTTAAGTCAAAAATAATGAAACAAAATAAAATAAATAACTAAAAATAGAATAAAAGAAACTAATCCATCACTCCTCGGGATGAAATGCAGCTTGTGAAGCAGCGTCTAACCCCCTTGTAGATGTGGTGAAAGAAACGGCCAACTCTGCCCTTCTTCTTGGGTATCTTGTCTTTGCCTGGTGATCAAAAGACACAATTATATTTGTGGTCTTAAGCAAGTTTTTTGCTCTACTAATAAACGTCCATACATCACAAGCATATGAATCTCAGCTATTCCATACTGCCATTACTCATCCAGCCCTGGAAGGTTTTAAAATGGTAACTACCTATACTTTTTAACAAAGAAAAACACTCACCCATAGCAGATCCCAAAACTAAATCCTCTGTGATGGTTGAGGAGTACTCATTGGTGTGGTATTGTATGGCCTGTAAATACAAAAATACAATATCTGTGACCTATACAGAAATGGTACCATCCCCAATAGATACTGGAGAACATACCAAGTGGGTAATATATATTCTTTACATAGAAAAACTGTCTACCTCAGCTTGAATGGTTGCCATCGTCTTGGTCTGCTGTTTCTTTCCACACTCTGTTTGCTCCTTTGGAGTGGAGACAGTCCCATTTGAGGAGCACACTGCTCTGGTTTCCTTCATTCCAGAGGGCTGTCTTGGGGGTGACTTTAAGATGCCTTCCACAACGAGTTTTGAAATGCAGGAATAAAACTCAGGGCACTTTGCAAATGTCAGGCTCTCAAGATGTTCTGGAGAACCATACATTTTGACTAACTGCATGTAGACCATGAGGACAACCTGACAGACCTCAACAGAGTCCAGGCAAACGGTGGCCTTCTGTTTTGTCCTGGAAACACTCAAAAAGAGACTGGAAGAAAGGTCAGAGAAGATGGTGTCAAAGAGGCTGCAGTCAGCCAGGTTAAAGTCCTTTAAACCCATCGGTAACAGGTGTACCAGGAGTCTGCTGACAATATCCTTGACTGTCCCAAAGTGCACCTTCATCATTAAAGGCTTGGTTTCCATGGAAGATGCACATCTATGGTAGGGATAAGCCACACAGTCAGGGTCGTTAGGGACGTCAGGTCTGATGACAGCAATCCGTGGTCGCACGGCAGGTGCAAAGGTCGTAGCAGGTGCGCTTAACAGAGAGGGAGAGCTGGAAGTGGAGGCGATGTGACGAGCTACTGATTCTGAAAGGAGTGTAGAGACTTCCCTTGCAACAGCACTCGAGATGGCCTTGGTGACTTCTGGGCTTTCAGAGTTCAGAGCTCGCTTGAGGGAATCAGCGGAACCAATCTGTTTCTCAAGCTCCTTGCGAACACTGCTTACGACCCTACAACTGGGGGGTCTGCTGTATTTCACTTCAGAATGAAAGTGGTCAGGAGATGCTGGAATTGAAATCATCATAGGATCATCTGATAGATCACCCAACACAGTTACCACCATGTCAACTGCCATGTCCGTGAGATATGTCGGTGAGTAACTGCCAGACTCAATATCAGAGACCAGTTTAGTTACGACATCTACGACAACATCTGTTTTGGATGGAAGGCTAGAGAAAGCCGGTTTTGCAGCATCAGTCATCGCAGACTCAATGTCATACACAGCCTTTTTCAGAATATCAACAGATTCATCTGTTACTTTCTCACTGGCTATACCGTTGCCCTCTTGGACACAGGTGTCCTCTTGAACACAATGATTTGAGGCGTCGGCACTTGTGCTTCCAGACCTTATCATTCCGTCTTCAATAACTTGAACAGGTGATTGGCAAGCTGATTCACCTAAATCTGATGCAAATACAAGATTCCGTTTAAATTCATGCGAAGACAAATAAATCAGCCAGTTAGAATTATGTAATATAGTTATAGTTATGTAAGTAAAGGTTAAACAGCAACACTAAGTTGAGGTTACAGTAAAAGCCTGCTTTCAAATGTATCTTCACAAAGAAGATATTGCATGAGGCAGTCTGAAATCTGAATTGTAAAACAAAATGAAATCTTACCATCAGGGCTAACAATTTCACTGGAAAGCGATTCCATAATGTCAGACACAAGCACAGGGCAGAGCCGAGAAACCAGTTGTTGCTGAAACTCTGAAAGAGGTCCCTTTGGAGAACAACATGATATCTGTTTGCAGGCAGCATCATTGGAAGCCTCCGGAATGCTGAGACTGCGAACAGTCATTTTATTGACCAGTTTTTCTACAACTGCCAGTAAGAGGTTACTAGTTTGACTTGAGGGCCGAGAGAATCTCTCACTTTTGGACCTAGAGGTGGATGGGGTCTTAACCCTCTTTACGGCGTTAAGAGGAATCATATTCTTCGTGGCATCCATTGCACACAGGTCTTCAACGGCAATTTTGTGCACAACGGTGTCTTTATTGTTGACGTGGGGCACAAAGAAGAGTGTCTCTGAAGTTGGGTTCGTGATGAGCTGGATTGGGTTCTTGGTCGTTTTCAGACTATGGGCTTTCTCTCCAAAAATGTCCTTGAGGAGATTTAACACAGACCCTGACAAGGGCTGTGTAAACTCTTTCAGATCGTGTTCCTTGGTGGTCTCACACAAACTAGCATCGCAACTGATCTGAGGTATGGAGTAATGTGTGGATTGTCTGGAGGATTCTCTGTCACATATGTTGTGATACAAGATGGAAGCAACAGAATTAGCCAGTCGGGGATTGTTTCTGGGTGATAGTTCCCTAGGTGTGTTAACACTATGCAGTTTATTATCATGCAAAATACAATCCACTGATTTCCTAGGATGAGCATAATCTGGGTGCTTTCCTGAAGCAGTTTCTTTGCAGCTTATTTTAGGGTCACATTCAGAAAACAACCTCTCCTTTGATGTTTCAGTACTAGAAGAAGTCTCATTTGTTAATAAGTCCTGTGTGACAGCCTCAATTATTTGCCCTATGTACAGTTCTACATCTTTCTCTGCATCAAGTATATTATTCATATCTTCATCCTTTGGCTTGCCACCCAAAAGTTTGATCTCAGTGCCATGTTCATCAGTAGTAATACACGGTCCGATTGACAGAAGGCGATCATCAAACTCTTCATTGGAGTGTCTATCCTGAGAGAGTAGTCCTTCTCTAGCTAACACTACAATTGAACCGTCCAGGGTTGTGTCCACAACATCATTGGATATGATGGTGAATTCAGCAAGAGTGTCACAGTCGTTAAAATCATTCTGAGATGTTTCAGGGAAAGTGATCGAAGCGCTGGTCATAATGGCTTCAAGAGGAGGTGTAATTGCCATTGGGCTCTCCTGGTCATTTGCTGCACTAGAGAGAGTGACTGATCTCTTAAGTGAAGTCTCATTTGAAAGCTCCCCTGAAAAAGGAACTTCCGTGTAAAAAGTCAGTCCTAGGTATGATTCATTACTCCCACTTTCTGTGTAATCTAGAGAGGCAGGGGAAGAAATGGTGGTACTTGAGTTCCGACTGAACAACATTGTGATGGTGTGGTTGTTGCTAGAACAGGAGTCAGTGGACAGGATAGAGGAGCTGCTAAGGCTTCGGTCAGAGTTTTCACTGGCGGGCCTGAGACTTCCTGACGAGGAGCTTGATTCCTTCTTTTGAAATCGTTTCATCAGAACTGGAAGGAGGTTTCTCCTGACTTCAGAGACGACATGACTCTTGACATTCTGAAAAATTGCTTTCCCTTCCTCCTCCGAAGAAAGCTTAACATAAAGAAACCAAAAACATATATACTGTATATGAAGGAGTAAAGCACTGACCATTGACATCAAAGAAAATCTGCAATTTGTTTGTAATCTTCAATAGAATCATCATGAACCAAACAAATCATGTACAGTACATAGCCACTTTAGAATAAGGAGGATAAACAGCCATGTTGTGTTTTGTTTTGTTTTTGTTGTGTTTTGTTCAGCACCGGCAGATGAACTCACCATCATATGTTGTTCCTCTGGGGTGTCCATGGTCAATCTGTAATAATACAAATATTTGTTTTAAATACGAATAAATATAATAAATAAGACTACTGTGGAAATGGCAATCTCTTTTAGTGGTGTATCAATTGGTAATAAAAACAACGTACGAGTCAAAAGAGTCAATAGTCATAGAAGATGTGTAGAAACCATCACTTGACACTCCTGATGGGGAAGTGAGGTCACGTGGACTTAGTCCAGAAGAGTCTGGAGATGGGACCCACTCCACAGTTTTCATAATCTGCAATGTGAAAGACACAAAGGAAAGACATGGAGAATTTACGATTATTGTTTTATTGACTTGAACCTTTACTTTGAGCCTTCCAAACCCTAACCTCGCTTCTGTGGGAGATTGGTATCTTGGAGGAACGCTCCAGACGTAGTTCCCGGCACACCTCTCTCTCGATCTCCTCCAGCTTGAGCCGCCGATTCACTTCCCATGTCTGTGAGGAAGTGTTGGAAAAGACCAGGGCGTTCATTGTGACCACAAAGCCATTAATGAAATAAATCATTGACACAGTTAAAATGTTTCATATTTTATCTGCCCGAAAGGTTTTCTTTGCCAGTAAATAATGATCTAATTATCTTACCAATTTAGCAAGGTGCAGATCCCGTCTGTTCCCTGACTGCTTCTGGAACCTTGAACAGTAACAAAATCCATTAACACTTTACGCTCCAATGTAGTAGATTTCAAATCTACTCTCTGGACTGGAGCTCAATCCAAGAAATGCTCACACCTTTGCTAAGGGACAATTACACCCAGCGTGAGCTGATACACAACAATTAAATACTTACATCTTGTTGGCCATGTCTGCACCTCTGTGAACAAGCCAGTCTCTCATATCTGACATGTGGATATTACAGGGAATGCGACCCTTCTCTTTCAAGGTCAGAAAGTCTTTCAGCAGCTTTTTCTGAGATGCACAGATTGTTATTGTATTAACGACCACTATAATATGCAGAACAAGAATGGGAGCATTCAGAGAATGCAAACCTCCGCCTTGTGACCTTGACCTTTGACCTTGACATTTGAAAATCTAATCAATTATTGCCATTACATTACCCAATCTCCCCACAAAGTTTGATGGAAATCGGTCCATGCGTTTCTGCGTAATCCTGCTCACAAACAAACAAACATACAGGGGCGAAAACATAACCTCCTGGCGGAGGTAATAACAGGGACTTATCCTATTAACTTTCTTTGCCATGAACTAGGATGATAATTACCTGCTGCTCATAGTACAGCTTCTCCCAAGAGAGCTGAACCATTTTGGTGTACCTGGTGTATTTATTGTATTCTTTAGGTGTACACAGCACCTGAAAATGTCAGCAAAGGATAAATAATCAACAGTCTATTTATATTAGAACTGATTATCTGCCATTCAACATAGACATAACTATGATTCTATACAGTATCAATACCTAAGCAACCACCGAGACTACAATTGTAATAACCAAGCAGCTACCACAGAAACCACAGCAACGGTCAAAGAAACATCTTGCAACATTCATAACTACCATAGCAACAACCTAACGACAACAGCAGCAACCACCTCAATTACCATAGCAACATCCAGGCAACAATTTAAACTGCCATAGCAACACCATTACAACCAACACAGAAATCAACTTAGCTTCCTAAGCAACACGCTGTTAACCAGCTTGACTACTATAGCAATGCCCTAGCAACCACGCCAACAACCATACCATCACCTAACCATCACAAGGTCCATATCACAATCTATCAACTACCTCTACCAAAACAAAACCCTGGCCATTACCTCAAAAACCATATCAACACCCTAGTAACCAGCTTGACTATCATAGCAAAACCCAAGCAACCACCTACTCTACCATAGCAACACATTGGCAACCACCTAAACTATGATGCAATATATGATATGATAGCAAAACCTTAGCAACCAACTTGACTAGTATAACAATGCCCTGGCAATCGCCACGCCAATTACTATAGTTACCGGTTACCATGGCAACCAGTTACCTGGGTATCCTAGTTCTCATAATGAGTGTTATGGCAAACCTCTAACAACCACAATAACAAGCATTTCAACTACCATAGCAGCACCCTAGCAACCAAGTAAACATTTATGTATTCTTTACATTTCTAACCAATCGTCTAAAAGACATCTCTTGAACCAACATTTACCATTATATTTAATTTGAGTACCAATGGACAGTCTTTACAGACACTAACCTTTTCATCAGAAGTAATTAAGCCATTCTGTAGAAGCTTTTTTTTTCTCTCTGGCTTTTTGAAAAATTTCCTTAAATGGACATCATGGAGGCAGTTGTAGGTGCCATCAAACAGGTGCATATTCGGATCGGATAGCTCAAATCCGGGAGACTCCTGGTATAGCTGAATAAAACAGTTTAAACACCAGTTTATTGCACATTTAAATTATTATTGATAACTATGGGACACAAAAAAAATGGTCAAATAGTGCGGCAAATGTAAAATACCTATGACCGCACAGGTATAAAATGACAACTAAGCCATACCGTCTCTCCCAAATGTGCCCTATTGTAGCGTGACAAATCACCCTCAGCATCAGTCAGTTTCGTTCCTTTAGGTATCCTCAAATCATCAGACTCATGGAAGACAAGATCATACAAATAGAAAATCATTTGAATTATTTCCACCACATTCATGTAACGGTTCTTATCAAAATCAGAATCAGAATCATGTTTATTGGCCAAGGAAGTTTACACATACAGGGAATTTTACACTGGGTGTAGTGGCTCTCAATGCTCAATACAGAAATATACAACACAACAGTTTAGAATGAAAATAAATATATATAATATAATACCCTTATTCTTATGGTAATTATTGAGATCCCCCAGGGCAGAACAAAACATGAATGAGAGCATATAGACTGACTTGCAATAAAAACAGTGTATGAAACGGCAATGTCGTAACCAGACATAACATTTTACATCCTTTATGTCTTAACATGATATATAAGAGGATTATTCAATTGGTAATAGGGAACAATTTTCACAAACATACATTTTTTAAATGATAAAAATCTTACCTCATCGGTTAACTTATCCATTTTGCACAGTGGTGTATAACATCAACACTTAATTTAATAAGTTACTGTGTTCATCCGGACAACAAGTTGGAATGAAAGGGGTTATGAGGTTAGAAGTTTACACCAACATACCTGCATTGTGACGTGTGGTACTACTGAGCCTCAGGTCACGTCACGTCTGCAGCCCTCAACTAGACATATCACCCATTGCCACGGTTACACTAAATTCAAGGGTTTCAGTTACATTAGCCTACTTGCTGACAATGAATATTTACAATGAATTAAGTGAACGGATAAATTGCGGAATGATATGGAAGATGTGAATTAGAATCACAAATCCGGTTGCCAATGAAAGCAGTCATTTATTTGGGCTGGCCCATTCAAATCAACATAACTTTTTGGAACATTCTGAGGAGCTGTATAATAAATACACGTATCTGCTGCGAGTCTTGTCCTGTTCGTCCCTTCGGGATTTCTTTCCCGATAATGACCGCCAGACTATACATTATCCCATACATAAATGCTGCATTGATCTCTGGCTCGTACGGTAATGTCTTCCAACACAGTTCATCAAAGATCACAGAACTCTATAATAGGCGGGGGAGTATTATAAACTCTTTGTTCAAAGAGCTGTGTTATAGAATATTTTCAATTTCCTTACGTAGCAATAGATAGCGCAGCTTGGTTAATGTTACACTTTTTGGGCCACACTGACAACGAATTATAAATCAAAACCACATCAATTATGTCAATTTGCTACAGGCTCTGTAGCTCTTCAGTGAGAACTGTTAAGTTAGGATGGTCAAGTATCACTCGCTGTTACAGCTGCGTCCATGAGGCTGAGATCAGTTGGACATTGGACAAGGATCACATTTTTTTAAGACAATGCTAGCTACGCACGTTTCGTTTAAGCATTAGCTTTAATAAACGTTACCACCCTCGTGTCCAACTTTTCAGTATGCCATTCTGTAGCCTATGTAACTTATGAACGGGAATTTGTACTCTTCATGGCCCGTCATGTCACTCCTCATACAGATGTTTAATGTTCAGATAGGCTACAACGACTGTAGCTTGAGTGGTCAAGATGCAGCTTTAATATTCACATTTAGACAGCTTACCTACGAACTCCTTGAGTCCCTGGTGAGCTGCGCACAGTGGTGGCTGGCGACGTCAATCTATCACAGAATTATTTCATGCAACAGCATTAGTTGGGCCCCGCCCTGTGAGATTGCATGCCTGTTGTATCTCTACAGCAGGTGTACGGCAGGTGATTGGAAACAGGTGGACCCCATGATATTACCACAATGATATTACCACACTCCTAAGCTCAGTGACCTGATTTCTACTTTACTTGTATAATTGGAAACATTTGAATGTAATTGCTATTGCACATGTATTGGTGAAACAGGAGGAGGTTTTTTATGTTTTGTGTAGACATTTGAAATGTATTTGACTGGTCGGTGAATAACTGGATGTAATATTGCACAGGCCTCTAGGGGGAGGTCACCCAACAGAAATGTCTTTTCTCAATCTAGGCCTACAGTTGGAAAGTTGTTTGCTTTACTCCATAAATGAGTGATGAACTAATGAATTAAATATGTAAAACAAGTCGAACTTTTATATTTGAATACACCAGTGTTGTCAGGTTAAGTGTTTTTGATAAAATGTCCTTTACACTCACCAGCCACTTCATTAGGTACACCTTGCTGGTACCGGGCTGGACCCCATTTTGCCTTCAGAACTGCCTTAATTCTCCGTGGGATAGATTCAACAAGGTGTTGGAAACATTCCTCAGAGATGTTGGTCCTTATTGACATGATAGCATCACACAGTTGCTGCAGATTTGTTGGCTGCACATCCATAATGTGAATGTCCCATTCCACCTCATCCCAAAGGTGCTCTATTGGATTGAGATCTGGTGATTGTGGAGGCTATTGGAGTACAGTTAACTCATTGTCATGTTCAAGAAACCAGTTTGAGATGATTTGAGCTTTGTGACATGCCACACTATCTTGCTGGAAGAAGCCATCAGAAGATGGGTACACTGTGGTCATAAAGGGATGGACATGATCAGCAACAATACTCAGGAAGGCTGTGGCGTTTAAACACTCGATTGGTACTAAGGGGCCCATAGTGTGCCAAGAAAATATCCCTCACACCATTACACCACCACCACCAGCCTAAACCGTTGATACAGGCAGGATGGATCCATGCTTTCATGTTGTTTACGCCAAATTTTGACCCTACCATCTGAACGTCGCAGCAGAAATTGAGACTCATCAGACCAGGGAGCATTTTTCCAATCTTCTATTGTCCAATTTTGGGTGAGCATGTGTGAATTGTAGCCTCAGTTTCCTGTTATTAGCTGACAGGAGGGGCACCCTGTAAAAACGCCTTTCTTCCCCATTCTGATGCTCGGTTTGAACTTCAGCAGGTCGACCATGCCTACATGCCTTGAGTTGCTGCCATGTGATTGGCTGATTAGATGCAGTATTTGTGTTAACAAGCAGTTGAACAGGTGTACCTTATAAAGTGTGTGTGTGTGTGTGTGTGTGTGTGTGTGTATATATATGGGCCATTCTACCGAATTCGTGTAATATGCAGTCCCTCAACAATAAAAACTATTTACAAAACAATTAGGTATTTAGGCATAGATATTTAATTAGAAAATGTTATGGTCTATATAAACCCAATGCATTACATGAGATAGTGATAAGCTAAATATATACAAAATCCTCATTTATAGGGTACTTTCTATTGGGAAGTAGCTGTCCCCAACCCTGACATCTAAATTTCAATGCCTTTAAATAACACTTTTCAATTTTTTTAGATTTTTTTCAATGATTTAATTTCAAAGATCTTTATGATTGGGTTGAAACAGAACTTGGAATATTTAGATTTATTGTGGGTTTAATTTTTAAATCAATTTTCTATACTCAAAAAATCATGTCCCTAGTTTTCATGTCACTACCGAAACACAAGAGTTTTAGTCCATTGGCTGAGCCTGTGTTTTAGCCACGACTCTGCATTTTTGACCATGCAGTGACACTGCATCTCTGACCCTCATGGTTGAATGGTAAGTAGCTAAATCCCATAGTTTTTATATAAATGTGTTCCAAAGTCTGAAAATCGACGTGTAACCTTAAGAATTGTCACTACCGAAACGCATGTTTTCTTCAATTAAGTAAACCTTTTGGGGTTTCATGGAAAATCTTATGTTTGTATGTGTGTTCACCTCTTCAAAGATGTGTTTGCATGCCATGTGCTTGTTAGAATTCTTTATTTATGCTTAAAGTTAGCTAGAATTGTCACTACTGAAACAGTCACTACCGAAACATATGGTAGTGACCTGATGATTTCAGTAGTGACAAAATGAATTGGTAAGTAGTTCAATCCCATAATTTTTAAATAAATGTGTTGTGTGGACTAAAGGGCGGCCCAGAGCACCTTTTGGAAGATTTTTGGAGAGAAATGAACATCCATCCAACAGTGCAGTCACTACCGAAACACTGGATGTCACTACCGAAACAGTGCAGCACTACCGAAACACAGGATGTTTTGTAAAAAATTAAGTATATTGAGTAATCAACTAAAATGTTATGATACTGATTGGATTAATGTATGTTCAATTTCATCAATGAACAACTCTGGAATCAATATGATCAGTATTTAGCATTTTACAAAGAAATATTACACTTAGATTTTGATGAATTGTATAAATTGAACTTGAAAATTTGGTAAAAAATTCATTTTTATGGATTTCATTGTGAAAACCTTCAAGAAATATTTGTAAAAATACTCTTCAGAGAAGGGAAGGAAACACAATCTGAACAGGTCAATAATAATACTTTTTTACTATAGTAAATGTGATGTTTCGGTAGTGACAATTTTTGGAAGAGGAAAAACATTCCAACACATTCTGAAAATACAATATAAAAATTGACTGTTCTTTTACTAGATAAGTGTACTTTAGATATGGTACAATATACATACGGACAAAGTTTTGGGAATAAAACATAAAAAAAATCCAAATATTTCCGACCTGACTTTGCACCAATTCGGTAGAATGGCCCATATACTGTATATCGGTAGATATATATGATTTTATGAGAGGCTTAGAAGAGAGAAGTGTTTACAAAACAAAAACCTCATTGTATTATAGCATTATAATCAACTACTTCAGCAAGCACAGCCTACTCCCACATTACAAAATGAAAGAGATTTGCTGCTGTCTAAAGAAAGAGATGATGACAGAATTTTCATTTTGGGGGAACTTTCTCTTGTTGAGATTAAAACAGCCATCCTTCCTGTCAAGAATGACATTTTGAGAATGAAACTTTGAGAAAATGTGCAAGCTCCACTGATTTAGACACCATGTTTTACTTCACAGATTTTGTCCATATATGTTTTTCATGCATGTGTATGCATGTATTGTTATGCTCCAGTGTGCCATAGAGTTTTTCATGCTAGCTTCCACTAAAAGGCCTCATTTGAGGATACAGTTTGGTGTATAGCTCGCTGTGCATCGTCTCTATATGGTTCTAAATAGTTTACAGTAGGGTCAGACGGTTCAAAGCCCTTTTCTCAGACCCAAACAAACCACACAGGACAGGCCTCATACCCACAGACCACAACAAACAGAGTGACCCAAAAAAAATGCATCCTTCGTTAACTTAGTGTGACATTTCTTTACGAGATTGTGAAAACCGATTGGGTTGCAGGACAGGCAAGTAGAACATGTTGGTCCGTCATCATCCATTTGGGACGGTGTAACATGAAACAAACTTGGAACTTTTTTACCCACATTCATGAAATCCCTACACTTATTGGCCCTACCCTCCTTGAATGGAACATAATTACTGCATAAAATAAAGGTAAATGTTTTGTCACCATCATAAATATCTGGTGATGAGAAAAATATACATGGGAGATGTTTCTCATCTTGCATGCTGAAGGACATGAAATAGTTCTGTACATATACTGTGTAGAATTAATTCAATTCAATTCAGTTTCATTTAAAGTATATGGCAACTATAACAACTGAAATCATCTCTATAAACACTTTACAGATGGCAAGGAAGCACTTCCTTTTAACAGAGAGAAACCTTGAACAGAACCCCAGCTCAAAGGGGGGGGGGGGGGGGGGGGCATCTACTTGGGGCTGGCCGGGTAGAGAGATACAGATAGAAAAGGGGGGGGGGGGGGGGGGTAGAAGGGAAGGAAGGAGAGAAGGTGAAGAGAGAAGCAGGAGCAAGCAGATGGATTCATACACGTATTAGAGGATAAAACATATTAGGTGCGACATATGTACATGATACATAACTGTTTTCATGAAATACAAAAGAAAAATACATGAAATTATAGAAGGACTAATAGTTGATAAAAATGCAGAGAGCCAGTATTCACAGTACCGGTGAGCTTAGTGCGTATGCAGTATCCTCATAAGGTTACTATTACAAGGATAAGCAAAGCAATGAACCAGAAAACTATGACAATGACGGCATTTGTTTACATTACAGGTAAAAAGGCTGGCACACAGTATGTATTATAAGAAGTGCTGTCAGTTTAACGCGTTATTAACGGCGTTAACGCAAGCCCATTTTATCGCCGTTAATTTTTTTATCGTGCGATTAACGCATTGTTGTGCACTATAGGCTGAGTCCTTGTTTATCTGAAATGTGCATTTTATAATTTTATTTTGTACCGTCCTGTTTGGCAATGTTGTTTTTCAGTAAAATAAAACATGCGATTAATAAATGTACGATTAATCGCGATTCATTTTGAGTTAATCGCGATTCATTTTGAGTTAACTATGACAAAAATGCGATTAATCGCGATTAAATATTTTAATCGTTTGACAGCACTAATTATAAGCAGAGTAGAATGTGTGCACACAGAGGGTTTCTGCAGGTAGATCGAGTGGAAAGACTGCGGCAGCGTCCAACAGAGGAGAGAGGAGTAGGAGGGGAAGAAAAGGGATAAAGTCAGTGGACAGGGCTGAGTTGCCTTGTATGTGGGTTTGTAATTATAGGTTATGGTGATGAGGAGCCATGTTATCACAGCCATCAGATTATCAGAAGGTCCTACAGTATGGGAGCGAACAGAGACGAGACAGAGACGGTGACACACACACACATACAAAAATATTGTTTATTTTATTATGATACTTTTATATACTGCATATATTTTGCAGCAGCAGCAGCAGAGAGTTTTTTAATGGATCGCATGTATTATATGATCTGTAATGTCACAAACCTCCTCAACTGCTTCTGTCTAACGTGAAACTAAGTTAATAAGGGTCGTCTCTTTCTCACAAGAACATATGTACTAACACACACACATACATACACACATAAGAGTGCGCTTACACACACAAACACATACACTTGAGTGTGCATACACACACACAATATATGTGAAGATCACACACATACAACACAATACCTGTGAGAGTGTGTGCAAGTGTCTGACGTTCTCAGACAATACAGATATGAGGGACACTTCCTGTTCTTGTTCTGGTGGTCGGAAATGGAAAATCTGAAGAAAGAAAAAAACAAAGAGTTGACTCTTGGGCCTCTTGTGTAAGCACACACCCAGAAACCTGCTTACTCTTAGCAAACACATAGTAGATCTGGTGAATGAATAAGAAAAATCAGAAATATTATTTGTATCTGACTATGTACTTTGAGACAAGACAGTCGTACATCTAGAAAAGTGGGATGCTGCCTGATATGAGGATACCAAAACTCCTTTCTGCTTCTTTAAGAAACATCTATTATGGTACGCGTAACACATCTAAGCCATTTGCAATTCATCAAAGAGGTGTGTACACCAATACCAAATGTCACAATTAATGAAAGGGTCACTTGAAGTTGATATATTTCAACTCTGAAATTATCGTTGCTATCACAACCAATAGAGAAATCTACAATACAACTAAATCAGACCCATTAGACCCACACAGATAATAAAATAACATAAAGGGCTGCTGCAATTTGTCATCAGTGGAAGCCAGAATGATATGTTTCCTTTGCTTTAGAGCGTGCTGAAAAAATATGCATATATATATACTTCCATTTCAATTCCAATTGTATTCATAAAAACAATAAAATTATCTTAAGGCGCTTTGCAGAGCCCAGGGCCTGAACCCCTTGGTGCAAGCACTTAGGTGACTGGGGCAAACAAAAACTCTGTTAACAGGAAGATACTTTGACCACAACCTGGAGAGCCGGCATATGTAAATGTACAATGTACAAATGTACAAATGTACACGATACATACAAACTTAAGATGGTAAATACATGATATATACATACTCAAGATGGTATATACATGATATATACATCCTTAAGATGGTATATACATGATATATATACATACTTAAGATGGTACATATGTACGTGAAACATACATACTTAAGATGGTACATACGTGATACAAACAAAATTGATAGTGGATAAGATGGGGAGACAGCATTCAAGTATTGTAGAACAATTATTTACATTACGGGTAAATAGGATAGCACAGGGGGTATGTAGATATATCATGAGCGAGGAAGAATAAATGCATGACAGTGTGGTGGGGATGGGTAGAGGCAGGCAAAGGGCTTCTGCAAGTAGATCATAGAGTAGACGGAGAGACTACAGCAGCATCCCACAGCGGAGACTAGGTAGGAGGGACGAAAAGAGACAAAGTGAGTAGACCGAGCTTGGCCACCTGTCTTAATGGTACTTAATGGTTATGGTGATGAGGAATAACCGTTTCACAGCCATTGTCATTAGCAGGGGAAGGTCATGCTATAAGAGAGAGAAAATATGGTTATTAAACATAAATTTGATTTAAAAAAAGATAGGGATGAATGCAGGTATGCCTGGCAACAGCCGCAACGCATGCTGTAGCCGGGATCATTAGAGGATCTCCTACACATGTGCTATCTATTGCCCAATTTCATTAATGTTGGGAATTTTATAGTTTTCATTATTTACGTTTAATTATGTTGGCTGACAGGTGTTTGGGAATTTTAGTATTACAAGGATAGCAAGGGTGGCAGGATACAACAACAGCGCACAACTGCCTGGCAACAGCCGCAACATGCGCCCCTGTACCCGGGATCATAGAGGCCCGCCTACAAAGCACAACATGTGCTATCTATTGCCCAATTTCATTAATGTTAGGAATTTTATATACATTTTAGTTTTGATGAGTTATGTGAAGTTATGTTGGTTGGCATGGTGCATGGGAGAAAGTAAAACATTTTTATCTGAAATGAAAGATAGTGGAGCGGAAACAGAAATTAGCCTAAAATGGAAAGACTCTTACAGATACACTTACAGATACAGATTAATAACTTGCAATAGCTTGTCAGATACACTTACAGTGCCTTGCATAAGTATACACCCCCTTGGATGTTTGACCTTTTTATTGCTGTCATAAATGAATCATGGTCAATTTAAGTTGTGTTTTTTGACAAAAAGAAGCCCTCTTTAATGTCAAAGTGAAAACAGATTTCTACAGTTTTGTCAATTCAAGTAACACTATGCAACAATTTGACACTTTTTGAGGTATGGTTTCATAGGCAACTAGTTTTGGAACCATCCTCAAATTCAGTTTGATAGCAAAAGGTTATTGGAAAGTATAAGTCAGGGGAAGGATACAAAAAAATGTCCAAGGCACTCAACATCCCCTGGAGTTCTGTTAAATCCATCAACAAGAAATGGAAGGAATAGCACATGTGTAAATCTGTCTAGAGCAGGCCGTCCTCACAAACTGAGTGACCATGCAAGAAGGAGACTAGTGGGAGAGGCCACCAAGACACCTATGACTACTCTGAAGGAGTTACAAGCTTCAGCAGATGAGATGAGAGAGACTCTGCATACAACAACTGTTGCCCGGGTTCTTCACCAACCAAAGCTTTATTGGAAGATAACTCTTAAATATGAAATATCTACTACAGTTCGCCAAAAGGCACGTGGGATATTACATGGTCAAGTGGAAGAAAGTTCTGTAGTCTGATGAGACCAAAGTGGATCAGACAAGACACGGACATTTATGGCGGACACCAAACACTGCATATTACCACAAACGCACCATCCCCACTGTCAAGCATGGTGGTGGCAGCATCATGCTGTGGGGATGCTTTTTGGCAGCTGGCCCTGGAAGGCTTGTAAAGATATAGGGTAAAATGACCCGAGGCATACACTGAAAGCTACACAGAAATGGTTTAAAGACAACAAGGTGAATGTTCTGGAGTGACCGAGTCAAAGTCCAGACCTAAATCCAATAGAGAATTTGTGGCTGGACTTGAAAAGGGCTGTACACGCCCGATCCCTGCACATGTGTGTGTGTGTGTGTGTGTGTGTGTGTGTGTGTGTGTGTGTGTGTGTGTGTGTGTAAAGGGCTGTACACGCCCGATCCCTGTACAACCTGACAGAGCTTGAGCAGTTTAGCAAAGAAGAATGGAGTAAAATTGCCATGTCCAAATGTGCAAGCCAGATTGAGACTTATCCACACAGACTCAGTGCTGTGATTGCAGCCAAAAGTGCATCTACTAAATACTGACTTGAAGGGGGTGAATACTTATGCGATCACTTGTTTTTTTACAGTACACATTTTTATTTAATTGACATTACTTTGTAGAAAGTCTGTTTTCACTTTGACATTAAAGAGGGTTTTTTTGTATTTTTTTTGTCAAAAAAAGTCAACTTATTTTGACCATGATTGATTTATAAAAGAAAAAAAGGGTATAACATGCATGGCACTGTAACTTGCCATAGCTTGTCAGTTTCATTTTTCTATTTCTTTCCATGACCTAGAAGTGCTTTGAAGACTTACCGCTGATGTGTCATACGACAACTTCCAAATCCAGTCACCTGTAACTATTTAGATATATTATCAGTTCAAAGACCCATTGTGCTTAGTGTGCAAAGTGGGAAAGAACAAAGTGCTATTACCGTTGCAGATAAGAGGGATTGTTTTATTTTCTATCATTCAGGGCCTTATTCTGTGGATATCACCACAGCTGGCTAACAGTAAAATGGATGCAAAGTGATTGCATCAACAATCAAGAACAGTGAAAGTGTTTTAGTGGAAAGCCTGTAGTGAATGCCTGCAAATGTTTGTGTTTTTCCATTAGGCTCTGTTGTCAGTTGGTGTACACCCTTGCAATGAACAAATGTAGTTCGCCTGCGAAACAAGTAATCGGTACAAAGCAAAGATTTAGATTTGAGTGAATCAATCGCCCCATTGCAGTTCATGGAAATGTTATTGCAAGGCCTCTGGGGAAATTCCTGATCAGCCCATCATGTTCTTTTTATTATTGTGAGCCCTTAACAAATTTCAACATGAGTGCTGACATACTTATCAAAAAAGCATGATCTTGATGTTTCACATGTCGAGGTGTAATCACCTATCTTTAGCCTGTTCAGCGTCGTGTGAGGCTGAACCCACACGCCAGGCAGGTCTCTCCTGACGAAGGCAAGCACAGAAGCAGGGTAGCGACCACATTTCCTGTTTGTAACTGAAAAAGACATGTACACAGGGTAAAAATAGCAGCCAGGTTAACACAAACAGCCCAGCTAGGAAACTGCAGTGATACAGCCATGACCTGATCGAGGACGCATAATGGATCCACATGTCCACTGCCACTAGCCTCATAATGAACGGTGAGAAACATTGTTATGGCTTGTCAAGAAACCAATATAACTCCATTTTTAAATGCCAACCATTCAAGAATTTAAGAAACCTACACATTTACATTTACAAACTAGTTTATTGGTATTAACAGATTAACAAAATGTTGTTAACTTACTAAGAAAATGTATTTAATGTCATATCACATGATGTACAGACACTCAATATCTGACATTGACAAAATATAAAATGTATGAACATTTTCTTAGCAGTTTAACTTTACTTTCTCCATAAAGTATGCGAAACAATACGGAGAAACCAACACGTTTCAGACATTTTTAACCAACATTTCCATTGAACATGTACCAATAAACCAGCTGATACATAATTTAAACTGCAACATGTTTCAGAGTTTGGATATTTCTCATTAGAGTACATTGGATTTTGCATCTGTTAGTTATCACTGCATACTACTTTTAGATGCTTTGAGAGACAGTCTGAATCATGACTTCATGGTAGAATGGGTAGTATGGTGTTAGTGGCATACAAATTATATTTTCATCAAACTTTGTCATACTGTATCATTAAACTGTATCATATCATTTCGGCAAATACATATTTCAGAAATATATATATATCCATATGTCCAAGATTTCACAATTTTTTGCATTTTCATTAGTCTGCGTATAAAAAAATGAAATTCATATTGTGTTTTTTTCCCTAGAATGTAAAGAGGCCTATATAGGTCTGTCTCTGACCGGGCTAGCGTTGCTTATTTCTGTCAGTTTCAATATTCTGTTGTATTCAATGAGACGCAGAGACCAAAAAGAAAGAGGTATGTAGCAATCTCGTAAGAACAACTTAGACCAAATCTGATTTTCTTTAAGTAAAAACCAGTGCACATTCCTTAGTACATGAACATCATCTAAATTGATTTAGTCTCTTAAGTGTTCAATTTCCTACCTTATAAGCTGTATACTGATTGATCATACTTTATACAATAGGCTCTTGAATTACTTGACATGTAATTTAACAATAAGGTTATGTGAAGTAATTCATTGCATATCATTTTCCGTGCTAGTGCTTTATTTATGCTTTGTAGACGACAAGAGAAACAGAAATCCTTGACAGAAATATTTTTTGACCAGATGCTGAGGAGTACCTGTACAATTATTCGGATCGGAGCGAGGAGAGGTATGCGCTGATTCTATCACATACATTTTCCTTTGGTGACAGCTCTCTGTAAATGAATGCATGTATTCGACTCTTGTTGTACAACACTGATTGTGCACTCGAATGCTCTTGTTATGATATTAGACCTTTTTTTATTTTTGGTTTTAGGTTTGAGGAGGAAGTGCAACAGCAGGACAATCCAATCTATGGAAATATTTGCACAAACGGAGGGGGTGAGTTGTGTGTGATGATCCATTTGATCCAAATATGTAAAAAGGCTTCAGGTCTAATCTTAAGTATTGCCTTTGTTGTTGTATTCCTTCCATGCTGAACCTTTCAAAGGTATATAGGAAATGTGAATGTGATTTCAGTTCAAACAGTTAACACAGATCTCCTTGATAAATAGACGTATTAGTTAGGCCTAATCTAAAATCGTTTTATTAATAGTCTTAACTTTTAATAATCCTTAAAAACCCATTCATAAAATGTATAGGCTAATTGATTCATGGCACTCATGATGGAAGACACAGAGAATGCAACCGACCCTTTTTACTTTAATCAAAATTGTAATATTTGTCTGTCATCCAGGAATTTATATGACTTTCTTTTCATTTTCATTCTGTTCCTCACACTGATCCTTCAATGTTTGCACTCCAGAACCTGAGGCGGAAAATGATGTGTGCTATGAGCAAATGGCAGGTCCCAAACGAAAACTAAAGGTAAATAAATAATAAACAACTTTGATGTATCAATGTTCGTGTGAACTGACTGAACTGTGCCGACCGGGATACTTAAATATTCTAATAATCTCATGTGAAAATGCTTACATATACCTTTTCAATGCATGAATTTTAATGGTTTTAAGTAAAAACAATCTCTAGCATGTGGATTATACCGTTTACTAGTTGACAACAAATGGATGCTGAGAGAGGAGTTGACATGAATTGTGAGAAGTAATTAGTTAGTTTAAAGAAGAAAATGTACACCATATTAATGAACCCGCCTGTAATCCTATAGGCCTTTATAATTCCGTTAAGAAAAACCATGAAGGAACCATATGAAGGATATTTGCAAGTATTCAATTCACATAGCCAATATGAACAGCAACAATTGTGAGACCTATTTTTACATGCAGTGCTCTTCTCTGAAAGAAAGCTTTTTTGGGCCAAGGGCTCTCTCAGATAAGGAGAGAAAGAATGTCGCTAGACGTAGCCAAAGCCATGAGTTGCTGCTTGTCCGCTCTTATTTTTGATTTCCAAAATGGTGTTGTTTTGAAAGACTTGCCTCTCATCTACGATTTGTTTATTATATTATTTTGGAATAAGCCCATAACTACTAACTACCTCTTCAAATATCTCATTAATAATGTGGTAAAGTCTATGCTCCCCCCGTGACTCTCTGTATGCTTCAGCCTATTAACTCTGAATTCACAGTCCTAGATGTCACCTGATTGCTTAATGTCTGATCTGGTTTGATTTTAATGTTTCTGTATGCCTAAACTTAAACGATTGTGGTAAAATTCATGCCTTCTTTTTTTTTGCCTTTGCATTTGAATCACAGGCCACATAAAAAAAAAGTAGGTTGTAGAGCGATGGTGGTTGTAGTAATGGGGGTTGTAGCGATGGTGGTTGTAGCGACGGACACCTTATTTTAGCCGCCTCATCAAAGGAAAATGTATTCCTCTTACTGTCAGCATGCACTCACCATCAGGAAACGGGCACAGACAAGACCATGTTCTTACACATAACAACTAAAGAGCCTGCAAGATCTCTAGCAAAAGTGAATTACAGTGAATTTTTTTTTTTTTTACTTTTTTTACTTTTTCAGTTGAATCTGAAAGTGACTAATCTGTTAAAAAATTGGTCTTCAGCAGGCAGATGTCTCCTACGCCTCACTGGACCTGAGCATCGCCAAAAAGCACAAAAAGAAGCGCAAGTTCCAGACAAACCAGAACCACAAGGCCCACCAGGCCCACCACGCGCAGGCCCACGCGACGCCACAGGGCTGTCTGGAAGCGGCGGACCCCGAGGAGGAGGCCACCCTGCCCTCCAGGAGCAGCAGCCTCATGGTGTCCCGGCACAGCATCTACCTCAACAGCCAGCAGCTTGCACAGGAGGCCCAGGAGCTGGAGAGGGAGAAGCAGCAGGAGCTGGGGAATGCCGAGGGCAAGACGGAGGACTGGTGAGATGCCAGAGAGAGAAACTAATCCCACTCTTGACATTGTACTCAATTAGGGAAAGAATAAATAATTGTGTACTTGTGAATGCACAGCTCATGTGTTTGAGTATTCCTACGTGTAATTAGCTCTGATTATTTACTCTAAATTACCCTAAACCTAAACCTAACCCTTAACTTAACTCAAAGCACATTCTGTTACAACATCATGTATTGTCAATTAATCAATTAATTATGTAGAAAGGCATTTTGGGGTTTTTGGTACGCCTTGAGACAGAGACAGGGGTTTTTGGTACGCCTTGAGACAGAGACAGGGGTTTTTGGTTTAAAACTAGCAAGCTAACAAGCTAACTACTTAAAGCACATGCAAAAACAACAGGCCAGTCGGTAGCTATGATGTCATGCTGTTAGGGGTTTTCTTACATGTGAATGGGTTGTTTCATCCCAGGCCGCGCATAGCCTGGACAGCAAGTGGGAAACACGCGCTGTGCTCATCGGTCCTTCACATGACCATATACCATCAAAATGAATTTAAAGATCATGACTAAAAGTAGATGCCTGTAAAAACATTCCTAAAAGAAGTAAATCATTGCATAGTGTTGATGCAGTGGGTAAAAACATTAAAGTGGAGATAACTGGACATACTGGGAGAGCACTGATGGTGACTAAGACCGGTAGTTTAAGGGAGAGGGACATGAAGAAGGGTGAAAACATCAACCGCAGCTTGTAGAATGACTCAGACCCTGAATGAGTCCTGTTTGGGGGTCTGAGAAAATGGTCTGTTTCATCATGAAAGAGTAATCACGTGAAATGATGAATGTGTAAAATTCTAAACTGTACTCGTGTCTGAAGTCTTTTAAGGACTGCTTGAGGATTAGAGTACTATTGGCAGTGTTATTGCTCATTCTTAATGTGTGATGTGTTAGTTAGTATTCATGTGCAGTAACTCCTTGGAAGTGTAAAAGAAATCTCTCTCTTGGTCTCTCCCTCTCACTCTCTCTCTCCCTTTCTCTCAAACATCTGACCTGGTCAAAAAGTAAAGAATCATGTGCTGTTCCTTAAATACCTTACCTAAAATCCACTTTAAAAGACCTGCGTGTCAGATGCAATATACAGACAAAAACTGGAGACAAGATGCTTCAAACATTAAAAATAAATACATTAATAAGGCAAATTCTGAAAGAAAGTACACTCACATAAGAGGTAGGTTCAAGAGACCTCCTTGGCAAACATCTAAGGACTGAGATCTACATGGTGTGTACCATCAAAAGAACCCAGAGTGGAAAGAAAACGGTAAAGTAATGTAAGCTGTTGTCTATTGCAAAAACAACAAGAATGGGAGCATTCAGAGAATGCAAACCTCCGCCTTGTGACCTTGACCTTTGACCTTGACATCTGAAAATCTAATCAATTATTGCCATTATATTACCCAATCTCCCCACAAAGTTTGATGGAAATCGGTCCATGCGTTTCTGCGTAATCCTGCTGACAAACAGACAAACAAACATACAGGGGCGAAAACATAACCTCCTTGGCGGAGGTAATGACAACAGTTGCAAAAGAAACTTGTAGCAAAATATGTACAGACTCTTCCGCATACCACAGATGGAGAGCTGACAGTTGAAAAGGCCTTTTGAAGACGGTAAACAAAGTGCATCTGTGTTCTCTGCAAAGATCCAATTGCTCCATTTCAAAGTCTTCGAAGAAGAGATTTTTTTTAAATAGGCGCAAGGGTAAAATTACTCTTTATGTGAAAGATCAATTAATACTCCACCTCTGTTCAAACGTAAACAAACCTCTGGTTATCATGAACCCACTGCCTCACCACAGACGTAAAAGCGTTAAGATTCCAGCTATCTAGTAGTGTGAAACCGGGGTGTGTTATATGAACGCTGCATGAAGTTTGAAAAAGAGCTTAACTGAAACTAGGAAATAAAAACAGTATTGAAAAATGCTATATAAATAATATTTATCCAAAAATGTACTTTAACCCTGTAATGTTTTGGTGTTTATTGTGTTTATTGGACCTTTTGACGAAATATTAAAAAAGTAGTAATTTACATTTTTGACATATTTTGTTGTATTACATTTGATAAATCAGGCCTTTATGGCAATTTATTTATTTAAAAATAAAATGTATTTATTTAAAACATGTATCAATATCTGTGTTATCAAAGAGTCATGATCACTTATTACAATACAAAAATGATGACGTGAATATGTCATGGTAGCTTGTTCTTTTTTTTCAACCGGGAACATTTTTACCAATTTTATTTATTTCACCTTGATGAAGTTTTGCTTATCATGACCCTCCCCAGTGATCAACTGAGGCAACACCACCTCAGGAAGGGGTCCTGAGTGCATATACCAAGAGATGCTTAGATATGATCTTTTTGTCACATGTCAACTGCAATGCAAAGACGATGGAGGGATTTACACCTTAAATACCGGCTGTATCATATTTGAGTCATATATTTTCAACAAGATTTTACTATCAAATAAAGCACGAAATATTAAGTAATTATAAGTTGCTTCAATACAGTTTTTTAAATTGAAATATTAATAACAAATGAAATACATGAAGGCAGCCATTTTGGATATGGGACTGAAAGGCCCACTTCTATCTGCATTGCATCTACACTGCATGGATTATTATTGATCATGTAGCAAATATGATACAAAAGGCGTTTTAGGGTTAAGTAAAACAAACATGGCATATGTTGGGTAACATAAGACTGACTCCCATATATTTCAGACGCTACCATTCTTTTGAATCATAGAAAACAGTCATACTTAATATTTAATATTTCATTCAATAAGTGACATTACTGCTGGAGATAGAGTATGATGTCTAGGTAAGTCTAGGTTAGACTTCAGGTAGGACTCTCTTACCTGCCTTCCCTGGGGTTATGGCTCCCCCTAGAGGTCAGATTCCTGCTGCTCAGTGTTTTTTCACATACTGACATACCACTTACACACCAAACATTACACTCCACTATAATAACTACTTGCAACTAGCTTAAAACCTACACAATGTTCAGAGACTATTTACTTCAGGGGTTATAGAAACAGAATAGTCCATTTGTTATCTCAAAAGTTTTGAAATGACACATTATGACAGTGACTTTTCCAATATGTGGAACATTTATGCAAAGAATTAACAGTTTAAGGATTACTTTTCAGTTGAACAATAGAAACGATACATGCTGTTGTGTTCATTTCCAAAAGGTCATGCATGTGATCACATAATCAGTACAGTCCCTGACTGTATCAGTTCACTGCCTCTGACTCTTCTGGCTCCCACTCATTCTGAGATGTTGTGGGCGTGTGATAGAGAAATATGAAACGCTGACCTTAATCAAGTATGTATGTGTGTTAATCATACGCCTTTATGAGATGAAACATTACATGTCTGTCTTTGATTCCTAAGTGCTGACGTTCCTAACTCTGTGCGTGTGCTTAAAAGTATACCTTCTGTGTGTGTGTGTAAGCGAGGGCTGATAGCAAGATGACCTCGGACGTGGGAAACCCACCATGTGCTCATCTCTGCTGACATAATGCTTTGATTAGAGAAACGCTAACTTCAACCTATAAAAACCTGGTGTGATGCGTTAAACGAAATTCTCAGTCCTGTTGCCTTGAAATCACCTGTAATGAATGGTTCACTGACAGCTCTAAGTGAAATGAATATTATATGAAATGAATTGATATTATTTATTTCATTGCTTACATATTACATAATTATTTCTACCATCTCCCTGCACTGAAAATGTAACATGAATTTTACTTAAATATACACATTTTACTTAAATATACACATTATATAAACTTTGCTTCTGTCTCCACTGCTGCAGTCTCTCATCCTCTAGAATGGGAATAGGCCACTGCTTCTCTCTCGTCTGCCAAGACATGAGTGAGCCCGATATGCATATTGAATACAAATATACTTATACACAACACTGGAGTCCGAAGGTAATCTTCAGTGTGAATTTTCAGCCTACGTGGTGGATCATGCACAGTACTGGCAACGTTGGTACCGGACATGGCCTATGGGCTGACGTTTCTAGCCCCCTACACCATACCCATAGCGTTACTTAAAGGCAGTGTCTGTTATTCTAGCCCCCTACAAACCCATAGCGTTACTTAAAGGCAGTGTCTGTGATTCTAGCGCCCTACAAACCCATAGCGTTACTTGAAGGCAGTGTCTGTTATTCTAGCCCCCTACAAACCCATAGCGTTACTTAAAGGCAGTGTCTGTTATTCTAGCCCCCTACAAACCCATAGCGTTACTTAAAGGCAGTGTCTGTTATTCTAGCCCCCTACAAACCCATAGCGTTACTTAAAGGCAGTGTCTGTGATTCTAGCGCCCTACAGACCCATAGCGTTACTTAAAGGCAGTGTCTGTGCTTCTAGCGCCCTACAAACCCACAGGGTTACTTGAAGGCAGTGTCTGTGATTCTAGCGCCTTACAAACCCATAACGTTACTTAAAGGCAGTGTCTGTGATTCTAGTGCCCTACAAACCCACAGGGTTACTTGTAGGCAGTGTCTGTGCTTCTAGCGCCCTACAAACCCATAGCGTTACTTAAAGGCAGTGTCTGTGATTCTAGTGCCCTACAAACCCATAACGTTACTTAAAGGCAGTGTCTGTGATTCTAGTGCCCTACAAACCCACAGGGTTACTTGAAGGCAGTGTCTGTGATTCTGCCAAAACGCTGTTGACATTTCAACTCAACAGGCAATCCAATTACACCCCTCCCATCCCTGCTCCTGAAGCAACATGTTGTTTGGAGAGAAACAGTGTATGACTCAGTCCAGGCCAGAACTAAGTATGAATACCAGAGTCTGTTTCAGTGCACATACTGAATGGACAGCTAGAGGACCACAAGGAGCAATTAGCTGAATTTGCATTGGATTACCATCGTGGACTGCGTCTTTGTGGCAGCTGTGGCCTACTGGTTAGGGTTTCGGGCTGGTAACCGGAGGGTGGCCTGTTCGATCCCTGACCAGTAGGAAAAATGTGGGTGGGGGAAGTGGTAGAGCACTGCTCTCCCATGCCCACATCCACAGCTGAGGTGCCCTTGAGCAAGGCACCTAACCCCAATCACTGCTCCCCGGCGCTCAAAAGCAGCTCACTGCTCCGGGTTAGTGTGCTTTACTGTGTGTATCACTACCCTGGATGGGTAAAATGCAGAGATAAAATTCAGAGTGTGTGTGTGTCACTATCTCTGTCACTAGTCACTAGGGCTAATTTCCCATTTCCAATTTAAACAGTATGACTGTGATGGTGGGAATGTATTTTTCTGTTGCTCTACCAGCCGGCATGGCAACCATCCACTTTGAACCAATCACAGGAGTGAGAGCACCTCATCAGCAGTTCACATGACACAATGAACACACGGTGACCTCATTCCGCTCAGAACACTTAGGAACAAGACTGACAGTGTTTTGGGGAAGAAGCATTACATAAAGATGGACCTTCGGAGATGTAAGAAATTAGGGAATATGGTTAATGCAGGACTGGATAGTGTTAGTAAGAGGTCTGTGTGGGATCAGTTTTTGATTGGAGGTTGACGTTAAACCAACCAACCAGCTATCTGCCTCAGCCCACAATGGCAAAAAAAGGCTTATGCTTACATACATTGAGCTCTATTTAGTTCTGTCCAACAAGGCTAGTTTCATATAAACATAGCGTTTTATTATTATACCTTATATTTAACTAGTTAAATATTTTAACTAGTTTAAGTTACATTTTAAAAAATGGCTTAAAATGAGATGTTATTTTCCTGATGGCACAGTACTTAATTTAAAGGTTATGCCGCTGGAGGTTATGTGTTTTAGCTTTAAGTCTCTCATCCTTCCACAGAAAATTCATTATTTGTATCCACCCATCTTAAATCAAAACACAAACTGTACCTTGTTTTTTGTTGTTGTTTCATACAGTGTCTTTCTTGTTTCAGTAATCATTTAAAGGGAAAGTCTCCAGTTCAGAATCTTTTTAATAAAAAAAAAGTTTATCATTACATACATGAATGCAGTGATTGCAAATGTAGTTATTTTTATTTTGAATATCCAATTTGCAGTTCCTCCACTTTAGCAAGATACTTCAAATATATGAAGCCACATTTTAATACTCCACCAGCAAACGAGGTCTGTTTGTTTAAATCAAGATGAGGACTGGGAGTCAACTGCAGACCCACTGATACTTCCAGGGCTTGGGTTAGACATGGCATTGATGCCATTGGGCATGTCAACAGGTTTAGGTACAGGTACAGGTACAGGTGCAATGACATCTGACGAAGCTTTCACGAAGTCAGGGACTGAAGGGCTGGACTCTGTTAATAGTGCGGTGACTGACAGCGCTGCTGGTGGTGCTGTTGACGGTAGCTCTATAGGTGTGAAGATCTTAATTTCCTCAGGAATGCTGAGTGCGGACCCCTGTATGGGTAACTCTGTCACTGATGGTATAGCAATGGGTGTACTTGGTGCGTTAACAGCTGTGGGCACTGGCACCTTAGCTTCAGAACTAGGGGATTCTGTCATCAGAGGGACTAAGTCCAATGGAGTTGAAAGTTCTGGTGCCAGAGTTGGTGGCATGACAAAGACTGGTGCACCATTCCCAGCGGCTGCATTAAAAGACGGTCCATTCATCACGGGCATGTCTGCAGCCAATGAAGCTGTGGCAGAAAGATCTTGAACTGCTCCTGTGGCTTCGGGGAAAGACACAGGTGGGGCATCTGCACTGGTGAAGGCTGCTGCCACGTCCGGTGGGACGACCGCGACGGGTACATCTACGGCTGCCAGGCCTGGCACTGCTGGCACCGCTGGCACCGCTGTCGGCTCCACTCCTGCACCGGCGGCTTGAGCCTCCGCCTCCGCCTTGGCCATTTCAGCAGTCTTGCTCTCCATCTCCTCCATCCGCCGCTGCACCATCCCAGGCATCAGCTCCACGTAAGTGCCCATCAGGCGGTGGTTGGTGCGGATGAGTTTACCCGCACAGCCGTCCACACAGCGCTCCTACCGGAGGTATTACAGATAGGAGTCACATTGATAGCAAATAAGATGGACACAAGCACTTGCAAGTGAAAGGATTGCAGGAGTATTCTATTTAATGAGATAACTAAGAGATCATGAGGGATTCACGTATTATCAACATATCATGTAAACACATCATAGACAGACCTTAAAATTATGCAATTTCAATGAATGGCCCCAATTCACCTCCCCATTAATAAATGAACAGCGGTTGATCAGGAGTTACGTTTATCTAAGATCCTGTGGTGGAAAATACACAGCCACTAAACATCCGCTTAGGAGATTAATTTAACCTTACCTATAGCAAGGCTCAAGAAATAAAGATAAATAAGAGGATCGTAAGACTGACCGAGGATGCCTTTGCATGTTCTAATAATTCAAAGATAATCCCTGATCGCGTTACCTCGTCCATAGTGAGAGATCTGTAATTGAAGTTGGTTGTGCATCGTTGAAAGCAGATCTCTGTCATCCGATTGTAAACCATAAGAAAATCCTTTAACTGAAAAGAATGGATTCGTTAGAAACAGCAGAACTCAATTTATAAAACTATTCTTACGTTTACTCTAATATTTAGGCTATATTAGGGTAACGTTAACTTACATTTCGTAGTTGCTGAATATGCTCCATTGTAAAACAACTGCAGTCCCAGAATAAATATGTCTCTCGCTTAAATGCAATGTGGTACCTAAGGTATTAAATAATTGTTAATATAGTTTTGTAATACAATAAGGCCAGTAATTCTCCCAGACGAGTAACTCATGACTTTCACAAGTGCGTCGCCATGTTCTTCTTCGCCACGCCTACTCGGTTTCTTCTCCGGGTTTACAAAAAGGCGCAACATTTGATGAAATAATAAATAGTGCCACCTATTGCGGTGGAGTACACATTACGCTTACTGTAAAATCTGATGTGCCCTTTGAAACACTGAAAAAGAGCCCCAATCTTCTAAGACCAAATCCTAACCCAAGTATAGTTATCTGGTGAAAAGTGAAATCAGTCAGAGAGGGTCCCAGGCCTGTCAGACTCTTATATTTTTGTATATTTCACCTAACTAAAAATATTGATGCAAAAGTGCCATATGGTTATGTAATACATTTTAAGTCAGCAAAGTTCTAAGAAGGGGTGCCAGCTAGCAGGCTAGAGCTGATATCCCTCTGGATTAAAAAAGTGTTCATCTATCGTTCTATCTACTCTCAGTATACAGGATGGCTTTGCCATGAAGCATAGATGCAGGACCCCTAGCACTGCCCCACGTCTCGGACCTCTGCTCTGCAGACGAGCACATGCTATGTCCTGCAATCCCCTCTCCTCAGAAGGTCTGCATGAATTGTCTTCTTGTGCTGAAGTTTACTGTTGCCTTTGATTCGTAGTTCCTTTTTTTCACTTGTATCTGGTCAAATGGAAACTTGGTGCTATGGCAAGTCTTATGCAGGTGTTTTATAATTTGGTGTCTGTGGTGAACCTCACTTGTTGGTTGCTTAGGATAAAATACATTACAAATGGTCTAAAAATGTAGTAATGTAGTACATTAATGTATTCAAGAAGGAGTAAGGAGTTCTGGCAAGCAAACCTTACAAAAACCAACCACCGCACATGAGACAACTAGAATTGCTTGAAATAAAGTTGGTTATATCATGGTGTGTGGAAATTGTGTGCTGTCTGGTCTGACCCGACCCGCAACACAGAACCTATCTGACTACACAGAACCTATCTGGCTACACAGTGCACAACTGGGCTATACAGTGGAAACGACAGGTGTGTTTATCTGTCTTTCACATGACCATATCAAAATGAACTTGATGATGATCTTCTTATTTGGCTGTGCTCTTTACATTTTAGTTGGCCTATGTGAAGTTGCTATTAATATCTTGAAGAAATACCTTGTGCAAACGCTTGTAAGGTGCTACATAAGTCTATTTATAGCTTATCTTTATTGTTGTTGTTAAAAATTAGTTTCCTAAAACATACCAAAATGGGTAAATTCATGCATACTGTTGGTTTCATATATAATACAAAATGCCTCTCACAGATGGGCTCACTTTTATTCAAGTACAGGCAGATATAAAACCACAGCCAAACTAACTTGATTTAGAACTGGGTCCTAGCAGTTCTAGGCAGCCCACAGCAAAACACACATAGACCGCATTGCCTCATGCAGTGAAATTAAATTCATTTAAAATATACTAATCGCTCGGTCACGATTGGGTAAACTTTAACCACAGAGTACTCCTATGTAACTTTGGGACACCTCACGTGATAGGTCAGCTGACGATACGAGCCGCTCACAAGACCAGCTGTGACTTGTTATTGTTGCTAACCAGGTTTGATTTACCAATTGGTAATTGTCGAGGTCGGATTCTTTTTATACTGTGACGACGTTTCGAAATCTCCGCGCTTTGCTGTTGTTCCTGTTTTGTTGACGAATGCACCACAAGAGCACATCCTTGAACGTATGTGTGACCCACAGTAGACTAGCTCCAGTCTACTCTTTTCTGAGACTGGTAACGGTGCTGTAGAGGTAACTGAGTTGTTGTGGACTGCAGGGGCAAGTTGGGAGTCGCAACCCGATGTTATACTTGATCGGGGTTTAAGGGTTAGCCACCATGCATACGTTCAAAGTATGCTACGTTGGCTTTTCTTGTCTCTTTGTCGTGGTGACCTTGATCCATTTCGCTTCATCAATCCCTCTGCAAGAAAAGGATTCTGGTCAGTTGCGTTTTGTAGAACAACTGGATCGTTTTGGCGTTGGATTCGGCTGGCGGAACCTCTCGTGTCCTCTGTGCAAAACACTTTTCACCATCCTAGACATCGCTTTGTTGGTAAGAACATCTGTACATTCACACAGCTTTTGCTTGTTGACAACTTTGCGTGTTACTTGCTATAAAAATAAACTGGAGTAGTACTACCAACTGTAATAGAAGGTCGGTAGCCTGCTAGCTTGAAGCAAAGTCAATTAAGCAGTCATGCCTACATAACACATGACACGTTTTAAACTAAAGTAGCCTTCAGTAGACCGGTTTTGACACCTGGTTTTATTATGTTCTTAATGACTGTTATATTTTACAGAGAGAGAAGGAAAGTGACTTGGCTACTTGTTAGTCACAAACTGAGTCATACTGAAACCTTTTTTTTTTTTTCGTTTTCATATCACCATTGTGGCAAAGCTGTCAGTTAATTTTCTCATATACTCTGTAGAGGGGGAAGTGTGTCTAGCTAGGTAACACTACCCCCACCACCCCCACCATCCTCACTTCGTCATATTTCCTCATCACAGAGTGACACAAATAAACAGCGAGTGGCTCACGTCGTGGGCGAAGCCTGCGTTCGCCTGCATCTGGCTGACGAGCATGTGTGCCGAGAGATAACGGACCTGTTCAGCGATGACTTCATCACCACCCTGCAGGAGTCGCTCCTGTGGCCCTCGGAGGCCTGTGCCGTCCTGGTGGGCCCCTCCTGTGGCCACTTCGACATCTACGCGCCCTGGAACGTCACCCTGCCGTCCGTGCCAAAGCCCCCAGTCACCCCGCCCGTACCGCCCAGACCCGGCGCCCCCCAGAGCAGGGTGCTCTTCCTCACCGACATCCACTGGGACCGGGAGTACGCCGAGGGCAGCAGTTTTAGCTGCAAGGACCCGCTGTGTTGCCGGAATAGCTCGGGCTTGCCCAGCTGGAAGCACCATGGGGCTGGATTCTGGGGCACCTACAGCAACTGTGACCTGCCGCTGCGCACCGTGGAGAACCTCCTGGAGAACGTGGCCAAGGACGGGCCCTGGGACTGGGTCTACTGGACGGGCGACATACCGGCGCACAACGTGTGGGCGCAGACGCGGGCGCAGCAGCTGAACGAGCTAACCACCATCTCCAGGCTCATCCGCAAGCACCTGGGCCCCAACGTCAAAGTGTACCCGGCCGTGGGCAACCACGAGAGCACGCCGGTCAACAGCTTCCCCCCGCCCTTCATCCATGGCAACCGCTCGTCCTCCTGGCTGTACGACACAATGGCGGAGGAGTGGGGGCCCTGGCTGCCACCTCAGGCCCTCCAGACCATCAGGTGGGTACATGGCTCCCTTTCACACACACACACACACACACATATTTTGTCTTCATTTTGTCTCCTCTTACGGTTGTAATCTCCTTCTCTGCCTGCTGTTACTTTAATTCATTCAAGGTGGTAATTACTTGGAATTCATTATGAGCTAGGTGAACTTAGTTCCCTCAGAGGGGCTGGTTGTTAATGGAGGGTTGAATGAATTTTCTTGAGGTGTAGGTGATTCTATTTGGACTTTGATTGCTAATGTAACTTGTACTTCTGGTTCAGCCTGAGGCTGGACATGTAAGTGTGTCTTCTGTGTTTGCGCTCTCTTTGCTATATCCTGTTTTTGGGGCGGTGTTGTCATTTGTCTGGTGCTGATTGTGTCCAGGCGTGCTGGTTTCTTCACGGTCCAGATCCAGCCCGGTTTGAGGCTGGTGTCCCTGAACATGAACTTCTGCGCCCGAGAGAACTACTGGCTGATGGTCAACTCCACTGACCCGGCGGACCAGCTGCAGTGGCTCGTCCACATCCTCCAGGAAGCCGAGAACAAGGGGGAGAAGGTAAGAGGACGAGGTCCTAGAAGAACAAAGAAAGATGAGAACATGGGGTCATCAAATAACCCTGAAAGATGGTCATCCAAAACAACCATATAAGGTGGAGAGTTAAGCTAAAGAGAAAAGCACACTTCTAGAGATACCTGCTTGATGTTGCCATTGGTGTTTTTGGCACCGTAACATCTTAAAAGTCCCATCTTGATCAGCGTGAAACGGCAGTGTTTGGCTATTTTGTTTTCTTTTAAAAACAATAGGAGCCTTATCACCCTTATAGGTCCTTCCCGTTCTGCCCCATTTAGTTGTTGCTAGAGAGGACCTGCCTAGTGACGGGTCTGAGTAATCCAGTTGGATCAAATGGATCGGTGGCAAATTCCATAGCTCTACTTATTCTCAGTGGAGTTGCAGCTGAATGGCTGTCAATTATAATGTTTTGGCCTAATGTAGGTTTTGACAACCTGTATATGATCGCTATAAAAAAATTATTTATATATATATTTTTGTTTCACTTTGGTAGTCTCCGGTGGAGTTTGTTTGTTCCCAATGTAGCCATTGAGTAGGGCTGTGTTTGATGTTCTTTACCCCTTTTCAGGTTCATATCATCGGCCACATCCCGCCTGGACTTTGCCTAGCCAGCTGGAGCTGGAACTACTATCACATAATCAACAGGTCAGTACAGCACAAACCTGTGTGTGCGTGTGTTAACCCATGTACACCATGTCTTGACTACCTTTGAAACCGTGGTACCAAGAATGAGTGTGTATTAGTACATACATTTACTTTATTTCATGTATGTACATGTCGGGCAAAAAAGTAAATTTAAGTTTGTCACTAATTATTTCTTTTATAGGTCTTCCATCAAACAACAATGTTTAGTGGTGTTGTGCAATAACTCAGTTAATTACTCATTCAAATAACATCTGTTGGTAATGTCATGATCTCTAAAACTGAACTGAATTCACCCAATTGGTGACTTAATGTTCTTTTTTTTTTATTGCAAGCTATTTCAGCAAGTTTTTATTTGCATGTTGAAATGCACTAATGTATCATGTCAGGGTCACTCACGGGTCCTACAGTTGGCCCATTTGTTTGTTGATAATGTTATACTTGTGACTTTTATTGAACTGTGTGGTGTGCCTTTTTTTTGTTTGTTTTGTAGGTATGAAGGCACCATCACGGGCCAGTTCTTTGGTCACACCCATGTTGATGAGTTTCAGGTGTTTTATGACGAGGATACCATGACCCGGCCGCTGAGCATTGCCTACATAGCTCCGAGTGTCACCACCTACATTAACCTCAACCCAGGTAGACTCCGTCTCCAGACCCATCAAGCCTCGTTCATAATTTAATTACATTTTCCCTTTTAGATATTTTGTATCAATTAGTTCTACTCCTTAACATAGGTTTTGAGAATTAAATATACCTGCAGAAATAAAGAAAACTGGCATTTAATTGAGAACGCAAAGGTACCTTAACAAGTGGTTTTGGCATGATGTAAGAAGCAAGTCGATCCCTGTTGCTGTGGATTATAGGCATTAAATCACTGGTCTCGTTCGTGTGTTACAATCTGCTTCAGCACCACACCTGTCAGCTGGTGGTTCGATTGATATTTTATATATATATATATATAATCTCTCTAAAGCCAATGTACCTTGATTGCACCCAGTACACCAGTGAATGGAGTGTTCCAGTTCACTGTGTTGCAATGACTATTTGCTGGCAGAGATGTCTTCTGGGTTATTTCAGGTTAGAGAGAGATGTGTTCTGGGTTTCAGTTTAGAGAAAGACGTGTTCTGGGTTATTTCAGGTTAGAGAGAGATGTGTTCCCGGTTATTTCAGGTAGAGATCTTAAATGCATGTGGAGCTGTTTTTTGTCCTTGCACAGTATTGAAAAAAGCAGAATTGGGTTATATTTTTATGTTTTTTTTTTTTTTTTTTTTTTTTTTGTTCCTGCCAGGCTATCGTGTGTATTACGTTGATGGAAACTACCCTGGCAGTTCCCGTTTTGTCCTGGATCACCAGACGTACATCCTCAATCTCACCGAGGTCAACGACAACCTCGATTCGACCATGCCCCCCTCCGCACCTGACCCCAACCCCAAATGGAACCTCCTGTACCAGGCCTCCAAGGCCTATGGCCTACCCAGCCTCTTCCCCTCCAACTGGGACAGTCTCATCGAGACCTTTGTGCGTGATGACCAGTACTTCCAGACGTACTGGTACCTTAGGCACAAGGGCCACGTGTCGAAGCCTTGTAAAGAAACCTGCAAGACGGCAGTCATCTGCTTCCTGCGTAGCGGCCGCTACGAGGAGCTGCAGCAGTGCGACACAGGTCTCACCCGAAAGGAAGCCGCAGCACTCTTGAAACCCATGTGTTGATTGACAGTTCACGGGTGCAGAGGCAGGGGTGTTGGATGTTGGTGGAGAGACTGGATCAAGTTCATCTTTTCAAGACGCTGTGAAAACGCTGCATGCGTGTGACTGGATGTCCATGAAAGCCATAATACACCAGTCAGCTTTAGTTCTGTTTCTTGTGAAATTCTGTAGCACTTACTCAAGCTGTTCTACTTGGTTGTCTGTGGACTTTTGTTCAGTCATTGATTGTCTGTGTGTCTGTTTGTCTGGATTCATTCATTCATGTCATGATGTGTTGCACAGACGCTTCCCAGACCTCGTATCTCCGAGAGGAACTTGATTGACAGTGTGTGTGATTGTCTTGGCTGTGGTTATGCCGATAACTCAGGTGTTTGAGATGTGTGATCTGAATGCAGAAAAAATATGAATAAAGAAATGTATTTGGAAATTCTCATCATGCCTTAAAGTTCTCAAGTCTTGTGTGGTTTCTTGCACACCTTCCCCTGCTGTTTTGAAATATGTGTGCTTCGGCAATGCACTTTTGGATTAGATGGCCAGCAAGCAAAACTTGTCTTATTTGTATATAATCTTTTTTTTTTCTCTGTGTTGGATCCCATATTTGGTGGCCTAAATAAGTTGTTCTTATTTTACACATTGGGCTTTTTATGGTTTCTTTGCAAACAAAAATAAAAGTCCTTGGATTTAAGTGTTGGTCTACTGTGTTTTTGGCAGAAAATTGTCATCTTGTAAGAAATTGCTGCATCAACCACAAAAGAAACTTCCTTTTTCTTACGAATTGGCGAGCCACTTATCCTGCAATTTCTGAAAGGGGGTAATTGGTGAGTTTTCTTCTGTTTCAGGAAATCTGCACATTTAAAACGACCTAGAAAAGAGGTTTAAGGATCCTCTGCTTCTCGTCTTTGATCCATTAAATTAAAGAAACTGAATGAGCCCGAAGTAGTGAGGTGCCAGAATTATGTGGAATACATTATTAGGAGCTGAAAAGGCCCTAACCATGAAACATTTCTAAGGTAACTAAAACAAGTTGTTAACCTGAAACGGTGGGTTTTAAGCGCTACTGTGATCCAGGATAAGCCAACGTATAGGTGAGTGTGACATCGTGTTTAATACGATCCGATACGACTTTACAATGGAAGACCTAATTGTTAAATACATCACAAAACAGTTCACAGGGGATGTTTGACGGAATAGAGAACACAGAGGATAAGCCCTATGAGTGGGCATGGTCCCCAGTTGGAGAATTATTCCAAGATACCAAACACAAAAAAAGGGTTGTTTCCAATGCCCTTCAAGTACCTCTAGGATTCCTCAGCTGTCTGGAGACCTGCGTGAACATTGACAGATTGACAGATTTTGATGTTTGTGTTGTGCTGGGCATGTGCCTTCCGTCTACATTATCTAAAGCCTTGGCAAATAAATTAAAGAATAGGATGGAAAAATAATCAGGATCGAAAAAAAGCACATGGGAATTGTATCTGTCAATCCAGAAAAGTTAGCAGAAGCGGCAATGAGGAAAGGGGACCCTCCAGCAGCTTTTGCAGATAGGATGTTGGAAGCTTTTGAAACATACAGTGGGTACCCTGACATCATGACTGAGGATGTTGGCTATACATTTGTTTTGATCAACAACAACCAGACTTGCTCTGCCATATAAATGTTTGTGACTCATCTCTCAGACTATGATGAAATTGCTAAAATTATTGCCGCTTGTGAGGGACCGGCCGTTCACCCCACGTTATTGGGATGTGGCGACTGGACTTGGTGAAGATGTTAGGACAAATACAGCACAGGAGATTGTGGCTTTCTTATACAAATATATTTATTTACAAGGGGCTATAAATAGCCTGGTGACACCAGCCTACGTATTTCCGCCTGAATTGATTTCAAGCTCATACTCAGTCTGGCCCAACCCCGTTGACAATCGTCTCCAGGCCTCAAAATCCAACCGCACCAATCAGCGAACAGTTCAGAGCTGTGACGCAAAACTCGCCTTGGAGGAAGAAACACGAAAAGCTATCGGAAAAGTTGTCTCAACTCTCGAGAACATCAGAAAATTAAAAGGAGAACAAGAGTATTGTCTTGTAAGTTTTATGATTGGAAAGGACGTCGTAGCTCTTCTCCCAACTGGCTTTGGGAAGAGTTTAATCTACCGAATGCTTACCAAACGTTGCTGATTGGTTAAGGGAACTCCAATGATTTTAAACCTCAAGCTAAGCACCCGCCCATCTCGGAAACGACAATGCACGAGGTTTGGCCAGACTGACTGACGGAAAGAAATGCAGTCACAGCAGGCTGGTAATGGCCAGGCTAGGCTATAAACCCCAGCACAGTGCCCACAAAATAAACAAACAAAAACCTTCAGGCCGTACCCCACCGGAACTCAAGTGTGTGGCACCCTGGGCACCTGCTTGGCCAATTAGGCCCAAATAATGGCACCTTCTCAAGGCCCAAAGCCAGGCCCCAAACTAGGCCCAGGCCTAGGTACATCGCTAGCCATCAAGAAAATAAACAGATGAACTAAATACATTGACTTGGCACAATTAACACGGCACAAAAACTAGACATGAAAACAAGGCACAAAGACAAGGTACAAAAACAGTATCCACACATCTAGATACAAATCCCAATTCACCTCAAATCAGGGAAATGGTTTCTTTGATCAAAACCTTTCCTGGCCTCTCAGCCAGTCTCTCGTTTGAGAATGAGGCATCCTTTAAATAGGGCCCAGCCACGTTGGCTTAATTGGCTCCAACATTGGAAGCAGGTCAGCCCAGCCTCAACCATTATGGGGGTGGAGTCCAAAAGTCTTAAAGGGCACCATCCCTTTTTGCCACAGTGAGGAGGGGGAGAATTCACCTTCTCACACCACTTTTGAGAAATCCCACCCAGCTGCAGCTATAGGTAAGTAAGCTTTCCCAACAGACAGCGGTGTAGATGGGATTTTTGAACTGGAGGGGACGCTAACATCGCCTAATCAGCTGTGCAGAGTTATTAACTGATGATTGGCGCTTTTCGTCGGGAGAGTCGGGGGGGACGGATCGGGGTCACTATGAATCTGGGGGGGGACATGCCCCCCCCCCCCGTCCCCAGTGCTATCTGCGCCCCTGCCAACAGAACAGGAGACAAAGAGGACTGGAATCCTCTAGTCTTTCTTATTGGCAACACAGGTAAAAGCTTGAGGAGAAGTAGTCCAATGGGAGTTATCATGTGGTATACATGTGGAGAGCCCAGGTAGTGGAGGAAGGTACGAAGACTTTGTTTGCTATGCATGTGGAAAAGAGGGACACATAGCAAGGAACTGAAAACGCAACAGATCAGAGAAGCAGAACTTGTTTTTCATGTGGAAAGAGGGAACTCTTTACAGACAAGAAGAAAAAGCTACCAAGACCTGCTTCAGAAAGTACATAGTCTACAGACTCAATTGGCATTGCCTCATGACAAAATACCCAAAGAGGAAGCTATTAACACCTGGCCAGACGAATCACTGCTTCGGGTTAGTGTGTAACTGCACTTCCCTGTGTGTTGTCACTTCCCTGGATGGGTTAAATGCAGAGGTGGAATTCAGAGTGTGTGTGTCTACACCACCTCTGCCATAGGGTCACTTTCACTTTGAAGAGAATGACACAAGCAGCCAATAAATTGGAATTCCAAATGATGTTGATAGAAGCACACATTGACAATATGGTTTATATGTGGAAAACTGTTTTAAGGTTGTGATTTGATTATGTTTGTGTTGATGTGACGTCGATGCATGTTTGATGTGTGTAGATTCTTGTGGCGAAAGGAGGGGATTTCAGACACCAGATGACCAACCCAATGGAATGGGGGTACCAGTTGTGAAGAAGGCCAAATGGCAAGAGAACCTGTGGGGCCAGAGTCCACTTGGGAGATTTACATTTAGTCATTTAAGCAGACGCTTTTCTCCAAAGCGACGTGCAAGGGAGAGAACAATCAAGCTTAGAGCAATAAAACCTGGTGTAACAATAAATACTGCTTATTTTTTTCAAAACCAACCCAATGGGGAGGGGTACCAGTTGTGAAGAAGGCCAAAGGGCAATATAACCTGTGGGGCCAGAGTCCACTTGGGAGACCAGAGGAGTCAAGAGACTAGAGATGTGGCCCAGGACCACCACAGAGAAGAACAGGGAAAAAGGAAAAATCCAGACGGCCACCCCACAACAGATTTCTACAGACCAGGAATCTAAAGGACCTGAGACCATAAATGGAATCTGAGATCCACAAGCCAAGAGATTCACCTTAAGAGATGGAAGACTGATGGAACAAAATAGACCACAACCGATGAAGACAATAAAGACAACAACCAGAGGCACGACAAGAAGATATTGAAACTTTTCAGAGCTTCATCTGCTCAAGGCAGAAAGACACACTCAATAGAGTGCATGGACAAGGAAGACCAAGAGACAATCAGTGAGGGTCTTCTCTGGAATTTCAGAAAGTGATTTCCCAAGAGACAAATATGCATATCCTAACCCACACACACACGAACACACACACACACACACACACGCACACACACACACACACACACACACACACACACACACACACACACACACACACACACACACACACACACACACACACACACACACACACACACACACACACACACACACACACACACACACACACACACACCCACACACACACACACACACACACACACATGCCAGAGCTGAAACATGGAACACACACGGGCGGATAAAAAGAAGATGCATGCTATGAATGAAAATTCGGGCCCATTTACATTTATATTTACTTGTGTTTCAGAGGCCAGATGCCCTTATGTTTTTCTAAATGATCTCAGACTGTCTCCTTGACTGTGGCGGTGCTCAAATGCTTTTCCCAAAACTGAGAAAAAAATATATATTAAAGTATCAAATTACGGAATGACCCCACAAGTTACCTATTGAGACTGGGAGAGGACCAGTGTACGCGATGGTGATGGGTCTAATGACGGGTAAGACTCCCTAATGGCCACAGAGGGAGCAACCTAAAGCAGGACATCAGCGCCACTGGGCACCTCTTTGAAAGGTGTGACTCTGAGAAAGAGAAATGTATGGCTTCAAGAGGGGACTGTAAGAAATTACAGCATATCCTGTGAGTGAACATAGCTATTCTTTATAGCCTTTATTTTGTTAATGGATTAATCATTGTTTTATTTCAGCTTTACATGTGTAAGTTTCTGACACACCTGAGTGTTCAAATCACACAATTTATAAACATCTCAAATCGCAAACCCACCCACAGTCAAAGTCAAGCCACCTTTGAAACCTAACCTGATTATTCTGTCAGTTTTACTTGCTGTTTTTACGAGACAAACACACGTTTGCTCTGTGTATAGGGAAGTAAAACAACAACATTTAAAGAAGGGTTAGAACCTGTTAGTCAGTGACCAAATGACGTGTGACATCGAAAAGGCAAATCCCATATTTGTAAGGGGCAGTTTAAACTGAGTCTGTGAAATTAGATCTTAATTCCCATAACTGAATCCACAAAGCATCCCAGTTATGAAGGAAGGGAAGGTATGCCATCCGCATTTACATTATCATCTGACAACGTTTTTAGGGAGAAGAAACAGGTCCATAAACAGGTAATCAGTAACCTTTAAAGGATTCAGACTTTCAGACCATGAGAGTGTGTAGTCACACACCCAACCCCCAAACAAGACAGCAAGGAACAGCTTGAGTAGAAAACTATTAAATAATGAATATAAACATATTTTACACAATAAACTATATCCCAAACCTATATAACATTATGACCTTGTCAGGAGGAATCAACAAATAATCCGTACAGAATTGCACAAGGACTAATCTGGTGCAGGAGGCGCCACCTAGTGGTGAAATTTGCATCCACAGCCATTATCTCCACTCTCACTCGCTCACCAAGTGTGCTACTAATCCTAAAAAAAACCTATAGTTTTTAAATCAGAGATCTACCCATAGAGAGGTGATACACCATATGTTAGCATTACAGTCATAAAGAGTAGTGTTGCATTGAGTGTGTAAGTAATGAATGATTAATTAGCTTGCTCAGTTTGCCAAAGTCAACCAGTTGAGAGCAATCAAATGTGATACTGGTCTAAAGAATATATTCATGATAATATCAGGTACAGACGGCAGACAGATATGGGCACTATTAGGTGCAGATTGGATCCAGATTGCACATTCTACATTAGCATGTTAGCAAGCTTTTATCAGGTCCAGATCACACATTCTACATTAGCATGTAAGCAAGCTTGTGTCCAGATCGCACATTCACCATTGGCATGTAAGCAAGCTTGTATCAGGTCCAGATTGCACATTCACCATTAGCATGTTAGCAAGCTTTTATCAGGTCCAGATCGCACATTCACCATTAGCATGTTAGCAAGCTTTTATCAGGTCCAGCTGGGCTGTTGGTGGTGTTTGCAAGGTTCTCTTTCGGTCACTCCGTGAGACGTAACTCTTAAGTAGGGATTTATATAGGAACTGTGCCTCACTACAATGACTACCCAGGCTATTGACAGGCCCAGTAGGCCTACAGAGCCCATCTGGTTCAGATCATCCATCCAACAATCAGCTGCTATCTGACGATAGTCCCTCAGAGTTCACAATTAACTCCTAAACTGATTCAAACGGCTTTGTAGGCCTTGTGACTGATCTCCCTGGCTGAACAGAACCACATACTCGCTGCAAGTGGCCGACGCTGGCAGTGATGTAAACTGGTCCAAACTAAAGCCAGGAGTGGGCAGGATCTGGACCAAAAGGATTTGGGGTTCTGAAAGAAATGAACACACAGTCGGGACTACTTCCATAATGATTTTATTCTATTTTATGTACTTTATACTTTCTTTTGATCATATTTTTATTCCATTTTTACGGACTTTGTACATTCTTTTCATTATGTTTTTATTGTATTTTATACTTTAAATGAATCGTGTTTTTATTGTATTCTTATGGACTTTGTACCTTCTTTTAATTACGTTTTTATTCTATTTTGTGGACTTTGTTATTTTAATTATGTTCTTTACTTTCTTTCAATTCATTATAGTGTTAATCTTTCCTGTGTCTGTTTCTTTGCTTTAAAAGGTTTCTTTTGCTCTTATTTATGTAAAGCACATTGAAGTGCCGGTGTATGAAATGTGCTCTATAAATAAACTTGCCCTGTTTTGCCAAAGGATGTAACTGCTTGGGGAAGTGTTACATTAAACACATTAAACTCAATGACACCGTAAGATATAAACAGTGCATTTATTGATGACATCTTCAAAGTCATGAACCATTACAGTATAAGTCCCTTACAATTGTAGACATTGTAAATCAAAGAAGATAATCTACCTTTCTTTTCCATCCTTACAGTATAGCATCTTTGCAGAAGTGTCTTTAATCCCTTTCATGCTTTTTAATGTAAGAATTGTCATGTCAAACTAATGATTACAAATGTGCACCAAGAACCACATAGAACTCACTCTATTGTACCAAACAGTGCTAAATAGATGTATAAGATCATAACATTTAATTACATTTCAAATCATTTCCAAAAATCATCTTTTCACATATTGAGTAAGTGTCCGTCCCTTTTTTCACAGGTAAATTACACCACGGAGCAGAAGTCCAGGATTGAGTTTGAGGACTGGCCACAAGTGGATTTGAAAATATTTCATGTATTTTCATATAAAATATATTTCTTAAGAGCTTACGATCCATTGTGTAGATTCATATTATTTTAAATGACAATACATTTATGCCTTAACAGCTTTGGATCCATCTTGTATATTCATAGTGTCTTAAGATCTTAGGAGTCGGAGTGCTTCTTCTTCTCTGCATCTTCCCCCATTCATCCTCACGCGTATGTTTACATTCCTTAGTTTAAAGGAGGACGTCTGTCTCCGTGAGGGAAAGCAGATGTGTCCGCTCTCACCTCATGGGTCGCTGAAGGACAGAGTCACACCAAAGTCCTCTTTGTAGAGGTTCCACACCTTAGGCTTGTGTGGATTGTCCAGTTCTTCCCTGGACAGAAACAGCCTAAGGGGGAGAGGACATGAAGGACGTCACATGAAGGATGTGAGATTGTGATGTCGGATACAAATGTTGAATTTATCAGCCAAATCACAAGTGAAATAAATCTTACTTGTTATTCTCAACAAAGGAGGTGTTGAACCAGAAGTAGAAGGGACACTTTTCGTATCCTTTTGGAAGACCCTGAGTGGAAGTTTTGGGAGATTATTGGTTTATTAACTTATCATTGTAAAAACATCAAATCAATTAAATTTGCTGGTCACTGCACGAGACTTGAAAGACGAACACAGAGTTCGAACTTACAGCGCTGGATTCAAACATGACCTTGATATCCCCTGAGATTACTGGACAGTCCTGTAAACTGATGACCACTGCATTACTACCAGTGTCTGGAAATAGCTGGGAAACCAATGAAGCCATTAATTAGTTAAGTCAAACGTCAACTAATAAAGAAAAGATAGCCAGATTGACAAACATTGACCATTATACATTCGGCGAACAGACAGATATGTTGCATTGTGTTTTCAACTTTTCTTACCGTACATCTGTCCTGCTTGGCACAGACACACTGGAACACTAGCTCCTTCTTCACAATGATTTTTACCGACAGATCACTGCCATTGCCTTTGCCCACACCTGCAATGAAGACAAGCAAGACCGCAAGGAAGAGTTACTGAGGAGATGAAGAGAGAGAGAGGAGGTGAAGAGAGAGAGAGTGCTGAGGAGGTAAAGAGAGAGAGCAATGAGGAGGTAAAGAGAGAGAGAGAGGAGGTAAAGAGAGAGAGAGGAGGTGAAGAGAGAGAGAGGAGGTGAAGAGAGAGAAGGTGAAGAGAGAGAGGAGGTGAAGAGAGATAGCAATGATGAGGTGAAGAGAGAGAGAGGAGGTGAAGAGAGAGAGAGGAGGTGAAGAGAGAGAAGGTGAAGAGAGAGAGGAGGTGAAGAGAGATAGCAATGATGAAGTGAAGAGAGAGAGAGGAGGTGAAGAGAGAGAGAGGAGGTGAAGAGAGAGAGAGGAGGTGAAGAGAGATAGCAATGAGGAGGTGAAGAGAGAGAGAGGAGGTGAAGAGAGAGAGAGGAGGTGAAGAGAGATAGCAATGAGGAGGTGAAGAGAGATAGCAATGAGGAGGTGAAGAGAGATAGCAATGAGGGTTGAAGACATGCAAGACCACAGGAAAGAGTAACACCACCAGATGAAGACATGTAAGACCGCAGGCAGGAGTTACACTCGCATATTTTCTCTACCTCTGATATTTTCAGATCTCAAACGAGTATTTTCCATTAGCAGGGCATGGCAAAGATGAACAATTTCCTTTTACAATACAACTCTTCATGCTTCACTTTTATACAGTGGATCAGATTCAACAATAGCCCTCAGTGCATAGGATAACTGTAAATGATTTATAGGAGGGGCATGTCCACGTCCAATACATCTACAGTTACATTACATTACATTAAGTCATTTAGCAGACACTTTTATCCAAAGCGACTAACAAGGATGTATATACATTTTACATCTACACCGATGTCACACTGCACATCAGGAACAATTAGGGCTTCAGTGTCTTGCTCAAGGACACTTTGACAGTGAGGAATCAAACTAGCAACCTTCTGATTACTAAACAACCTCTCTACCTCCTGTGCTACTGTCGTACACAATAATCCAATACCAATACCTAGTCGGAGAAAGCCACTGAATACGTTCATGAGAATAGAGCATGTTAGATAGATAGATAGATAGATAGATAGATAAATACTTTATTAATCCCGTGGGGAAATTCTGGGATCTTGCAGCTCTCACATATTTACAATAATTACAAACAATATATACAGACATTACAAACAATACAATTCAGCTATGTACAGTGTAGGATAAAGGATGTATGGTGCAAAGTGCATAATAATTAAAGTTTAATGATTAAATGTTTAGCAGCATGGGTAAAAAGGCTAAATAGAAATCTGGACCCTTTACCTGCAATGGAGTGGATGCGGATGCTCTTTACTCTTAGGAACTTCTCAGGGGGTGGCTGACGGTTATATTTGGTCTTCATGACTTCATAGTATCCAACATACCTGCTCTGAAGACAGACATATCCAATGTGATACATTCTCTTAGCTCTGCTAGCTTTATGCTTTTACTGGTTCAACTACAAATTTAGACATTTGCTTAGTCAAGCACAGAGAGAAAGAAAATTGAATTCAAAAGTTACTCCACGAGTCCTCCTTTTCCCTAACAATGCGAGATATTAGATAGACAGTCAACCAGTTAACAGTAGTGTCAACGGTTCTACTGAAAGGTTGTTGTGATAGGTCGTCCTGAAACATCGCGCTAATTGGCTTGAATTGTTTACGGCTCGCTTCAAGCTACAATGTTTGTTTCCCATTTACAGTCAGGACTGCGTACGAACACCACAGTCAGGACTGCGTACAAACACCAGGGTGTCTTCAAATGCATACACACTGAATGGATAGCTAGACGAGAGGGAGTTTATAGATAGACATGTTTAATGATAGATGTTTACAGATAGACATGTTTAACGATAGACATGTTTAATGATAGATGTTTAACGAGAGACATGTTTACAGATAGACATGTTTAACGATAGACATGTTTAATGATAGATGTTTAACGAGAGACATGTTTACAGAGAGACATGTTCAATGATAGTTGTTTACACATTCTCTAATGAGGGCTTACCTGGGAGGGGGTCTCCACGCCTTGGAATTTAGAGCTCATGCTTTTGTCAGTCCTCCTCTCCCCAAAGTAGTCCAGACTCTCCTGTAGGACAGTCACAGGAAAGTCATGTCAGCATACACGTGGTTAGAACAAATCACACAAATATGTATTTGAGCTTGTTAATGCTGTACCTCAGCACTCTCAAACTGGTCACTGTCAATGAGCCAGGTGCACACAAGAGTCCCAGTGCGTCCTGGAAAAAGGAGAGAGCTCAGTCATGTTACAAAGCACACTTTCAGAAGAATATGAGGAAGAGTTCACCGGGAGAGGTGTGTTAGCAATGAAATGGTACGGCAAAATATATGCCAAGATACCTGTTCTAAGACGCAACATTGATATTTAGTTTTCTATATTAGTTTACCGTTTTTGTGATTATTACACCACCAGAGTCATATATATAGACTGTCTTACTGATTATTAGAATTGTGGAGTCAAATATATAGTCCGTCTTACTGATTAATACAACTGAAGAGTCAAATATATAGTCTGTCTTACTGATTAATATAACTGAAGAGTCAAATATATAGACTGTCTAACCTTTCCCTCCTTTGCAGTGAATGGCAATGACGTTCCTGGAATCTGCAGACATCCAATCTCTCACGCTAACAGTGTACTTTAACATATCTCTGGCAGAGAAAGGATTTGAAAAGAAACACAAAAAATTAGACATCACACTACACCAGAGACACAGAAGGCAAAGCCCTTGAAATTTGCGACGAGAACTATGAAACCTGTAAGCATTTACATAATGATGCTTCATTTACATAATGATGATTATAATGATAAAATGTGATTGTCAATTGAAAGATAAGGGTTAGCAATCACATTTTATCATTATAATCATCATTATGTAAATTAAGCATTATTATGTAAATGACATAATAATGCTTAATTTACATAATGATGATTATAATGATAAAATGTGATTGTCAATTGAAAGATAAGGGTTAGCACTCTTTCAATGTTTTAATCAACTCCGTGACCCACGTAGGAATTGCAATCCATTTAACACAAACAGGCGATTTATGTGTGATATCGCCTGTGTATTATAACGCCCTATATAAGGAACTACTTACTCTAAAGATGGGACATTATGGTCATCTATAAGAACACGCTCCACCCTGTAGTGGAAAAACTGAGGATCGTACCCCTTTTCACCTGAGAAGAAGCCAGTCAGACTTAATGTAGTGATAAATTGATTTAAAATATTTATTTTGCTGTTGTTTCTGGACCGTGATTAGTGTGTTCACTTACTGCAGAGGTTGTAAACTTTGTAATGATCAAGGTGTTTAGTGTCAAGGAATCGTGCCACCTCCTGACAAAAAAACAAGGACATAACTTCTGTAACGTGTGCAGAGATAACATCATTTATTTGCAGTCAAAGTATACTATTTACTAACATCGTATGGTTAAAGTGGATATACTGAACTTCTGTATTTCAAGCAAAATCCAATTAATGTAACAAAAATATAAATGTTTCTCCATCCTGTAAATTCTTCTCTTCTTATTTAGTCCTATGCTGCACTGACTCATATAGTCATACATCTCAATAAGACTTGCTTACTTTGATGGGATTCCTGTAAAGAGACTGCTTCCCAGAAGATGGAAAAGACATGGCGATGACTCGATCTGTAAAGAAATATGATATGAGGCAACAGAACTACTAAACAAAGCAACGCTCAGCACAATACCGCCACCGCAGTGAACCGAACAGAAACCCCACCAACCTGTGACATACGTAAGGTCAAGGTCAAACCCATCTTTCTGATAGCGGCGTTTGTTTTCTGAGACCTGTGGGAGTTACACCAAGTTCACTCATTTGTAACGCAAAAGCAAAACAGCATTAAACGTGCAGACTAACAAGATTCATATTCCTATTTATTTGCTTGATAGATGTGGCTAGAATAAGTGTCTGGGTTGTGCTTCACAAAAACACTGTTTGTTGTGCTACGACCATCAGAGCTAAACAAAGGAGTGTTCAAAATCATACCGGAAGTCTCTCAATCATTTAATTAAGGTTGGATCACAACAGACATAGGAAACACAGCTGTGATATCACTGCAATATTGCGGTTGCCGTCATGGCCCCAAACTCACCATTCTCCTGGTGACTTTCTCCAGCTCCTTCTTCTGCGAGGCCAGGCGGAAGACACGGACCAGGATGATGACTCTCAGCGCCTTCAAGAAGTTGAACACCCTGTGTGGATACATAAGACACACAGTCACAGACCACACCTGTGATGAACAGCATAACGCAACATATCTGTCCTGTTATCTTACAGATCCGATATGTACCACAAAGCAATCGGTTTCCTGTTTTTACATTCAGTGTTTCACCGTGGATCTCATGGAGGTTTTTTTTAGGTTGTTTTTATTCATTTTTTTATTCAAAAAACAACGTCAGGGAATTCTTTAACCAAATCATATATCTGACACAGCAACATCTCCAGTTACATCAAATCACCTCCAGGGGGGTTGGTGCACAACTTGATTGCATCTCAGAAATGTTTATTCCAAAGGACAATAATGACACTACCTTGGTATGAGGCTCGCTCCTGAGAAGTCAGAGAATGTGTAGATCATGGTGATGACTAATGTAACCACCACAATGCACGCGTCCATGACATTCAGCTTGGAGCTGAAGTACACCTTGAACCTGCAAAAGAAAACGTCATTATCTTCCTGAATGTGTAATGCTGAAGACAGAAGAATGGCATACTTCACTGTAGTAACACTTTTACGAGAAGCATCATATTATACATTCTGAGCAACTGTCATGATGTATTGTTCTATTTTGCGATATTTAACAAATGACTTGGGTCACCAGAGTAGGACTGAGATCAAATTCACATTTAAAGCGAGTCAGCTAAATATCCTGGAATAACAGCCTGATGCAAGGCAACACTTCCTGTACAATGCTTCCTGCGTTGAGAATTCCCTGAATCAACACATCTTTCACTTCCATCACTTTTTCCCCTCTGTCCAGTACGTCACACTCCCATTCCAAAACGTTGTCCCTGTACCAGTAAGTATCTAGAGTTACTACCATAGAATTAGCAAAGAACTCTATTGTATTTCTACATGGTCGCTTTGCAGACACAAGGCATTTACCTGTTTAAAGGGAGTTATATATACATAAAAACTGAATTGAAATATGGTGACACTCAACTGTGGAGGCACTATTTTTGAAAGAGGAGGATCTACATAACAATGTTCACGGTGCACTGACGTTACTTGCTCTGCAGTTTTGTTATATGCCGTCGCTTCCCATCTTCAGCTTTAACAACTTTGTCTCTTCAACTGTCTGTTGAATATGGAGCATCCACATCCACACGTCTTAAGTGTTGAGATTATTCTGAGAGTTATAGTGCAAGTCTGCATCACTGCACGTTCACCATAACAGCAACCAGTCCACTGACACTCTTTGTTATGTTCTATACAACAATGGACAGAGTGAACAGGCCAATGCTATGAGCCCGGAGTGAGAGGGAGGGTATAGCAGAGCTGTTCTTCACAAAAACACTGTTGTGCTATGACCATCAACTAGACAAGGGAGTGTTTAAAAAAAAAATACTCACTATCATTTAATAATGTTTGTATCACAGCAAACACAACAAACACAGCTCTGAGATCCCTGCGATATTACAGTTTTTGTCCTGGTTCCAAACTCCTATTGACTTTCTTTGTTTTGTTCTTTAGGGTATTTCTACTTGAAGTCAAGCCATCCGCACTAAATGCACAACTACAGACAGAGTGTACAGGCCGAAGTAGTTGAGCCCGGAGTGAGAGAGGGGGCCTTCCTTACCCCTCCACAATGTTAACTGTTTTAGGGTATTCCTGCTTGTAGTGAAACCAGAAGTGGACTAGAAGTGCAAAGAGAGACGGAGCGAACAGGCCAAAGAAGTAGAGCCCAGATTGAGACAGGGGTCTTCCTTACCCTTCCACATAGACTCTCAGGAGTACGTCCACTAGGAAGAAGAGGGCGATGGCCAGAGAGATGGCCTCCAGGGCATCCCCCAGACCTGCACGGCTGTCTATGGGAATGGCCAGGTCAGCAACGACCAGGCAGACGTCCACGATGATGAGCACCAGACCAAACACTCTGAGGATACACACGCATGATGGGAGACTTATTGCGTTTTAGTTGAGGCTTTTATCCAAAGAGACTTACAGTACGGTTTACAGAAGCCTACACGTGGAGGTGTTTTGTTATCGCAGTACATGCTGTGGCACATCATTTCTTGAGATTATGCATTGTAACTCTGTAAACAAGAATACATTCAAGAAAGCAAAATCCTGGCAGTTACAAAATGTTGAAGAAATGTAAAGCATTTACCGAAAACCAAAGGACATCACAAAAGGAGCAATCTTCCTTCGGATTTGGCTGAACAGAAAGGAAGAAAATGGTAGTTATGCACTGACGGGAAAGAGTCGTCATTTCTGAACCTTTACTTCGAGATTAGCCCTCCATTGCTCTCCATGAAGAGGTCTGAGATTATTTAGGAGACAGAGGACCTAGCACGCTAGCAGTCCCTGTGCTAGGTTTTATTCAGTGGGTTCCCTGGTCCATGGGGTGTGGCTGCCCCAGGCCAGCGTATCTGATTGGGACTGTACAGCACTCCTGCAAGCTCCAGTTGCCCCACAGATGATCTATGGGTCTCAGAAGGCCTTTTAGAGCCTTTTAGAACTGCATAGCGCTGTAGAAATTCATACAATGAAACATTATCCATGGAAAACAATAATAGAATTAGTTTAATTAGACCTACATACATAATCGTCAAATTTAATTACTTTTCTAAAACTTTTGATGAATAAACTGAATTTCATGACTGGAAAATAGGATTTTAAAATTCCATGACTTTTCCTGGATTTCTATGACTGTGGGAACCCTGCATATAATGCTGAAATACCTTCTCAAGATCAGCCCATAAGGGCTGAAAAGTTGCCATTAATCTAATAATGCAATCAAGTAAATCCTTTTCATAAATAAATGTGTAAAACACCTGAGTATACCTTTCAGTCCGCATCAACCTGCATTAAACATATTATGTTCTTTCAAAATCATCATCATCATTTTTCTGTTTATCCCTGTTGATTTGTTTAACTCAATGACATAAGTACAGACTATGTTTATGTGGTGAGGAAGATGTGAATCGTCTGTGAAAAAGTGCTTTTGAGCCAGGAGATCCTGTGCAGACCTAAACAATAAGAACAGAAACTGATTTACTGGTATAGGGTGTCAGGCTCGCCATTCTCCTCTTTGCCATCATCAATCTCCACATGGGCCTCTTTTTCCTCATTTCTGAAACAAAGAGGAACAACAGCACGATATACATCACAACAGCAGGATATACATCACAACGGCACGATATACATCACAACAGCACGATATACATCACAACATCATGGGCATCAATCCAGGACATTTGACACCAACACCAAAGTTTATGCTTTTTGTAGGCTACAAAAGTACGACTGTTTAGATGAAAAACAAAGTGTTGAATTCTATATCTGATGGAAATGTGTTATTGTCATAATATAAGACGGCCTAAAGGTTTCAAGGCAAAAAGGTTTTGTACTTTGTTTAGATTAGCCTAAAGGTTTTCGACTAACCCATTAACCTCCTTGTCATCCAGTCCAGGGTTAAAATGCACGGATGACATGATGTCAGTTGGATCCTGGAATCAGAAATCATACAGAAAATCATCAACCCACACACACACACACACACACACACACACACACACACACACACACACACACAGGGCACATCATATATTTCAGACAATTTCAAATGGAAAACTAGTACATCTTCGTCGGATTTCCATTATGATAACAAAACTAGCCAATACTATTACCTGCAGTGCAGCGCAGTTATGTTTTAAGATAAAAAGGAGTGGTAGTCAGACGTATTCAAGGCGTTTAACAGTAACACGAATTGTCAGAATACATGAAATGTTCGCATTCACTCAAAGCAAATGCACTTGTCCTTAAATTACCTACTGCACTCGGTGCCAAAATTGTAAATTATTTTAAGAATACAAATTCCACATGAAGAACAATACAAACCAGAAAGTTTTCGGCTGAAGGGATGCAACTTTTCTTTTGTTTCCCTTACGTCGTGAACTTAGCAATGGCAAAACGTTATTTTACCACGTAGCATTCTCAAGTGCATTCCCTGCTTTTTGCCGACCGTCTTTTGAAGTATAGTATCTGTCTTGTGACTTACCATGAGGATACCAAGGAAACAGTTCAAAGGTTGCTCGTGATATTTTTCTTTCCTTACATCCACAGTTATTCTGCCCCGTCTCTGCTAACGTAGCGGTTTTGAACTTCCTCATGCGCTCCAGAAGCCACTACCTTTTCCTTTCCAAGTTTGAGTCAGAAGGGCTTGCTTATGTATGAACTATGAAATGTTTTGACTATACATATAAGTGGCATTCGCATTCGTATACCTACAAGTTGTCTTAGAAGTAATTAGGTTGCAAGGAATTCGGCTACAGCTGTTTTCAATTAAGCGACAGACTGTTGAAACCACTGTTGGACCGCACTCTCCCCACGCCCCTCTCCCCCACAGCCGAAAAGCAACTTTTATCTGTCAGGAGGGGGTCAAGATGTTAACATGATGTCCCTGGCTTCTAAGATTCAGAAACTCAACCTACCAGCTGTGGAATGTCAGGAATGGGAAAAGTTACGACACCTTTCCCGTTCTTTGCCGAATATAATGTAGAACATGCGGAACCAACAGGTTCTATAAATAATGCAAGTCAAACCCTGTCAGAACCTTAGGCTATTTCATCTGTCTCTGGACGGGGAAAGTGCACAAGGCGCATCAAAGATTCATCAAGGTAAGCTAAATATTTGCCTTAGCTTCAAAACTGCAAAAAGTAACTAATTTCAGATCAAACCAAAAACTTTAAATAACTCTAGTAGCCTATGAATATAAGGCCATTTCACTTGAAGGATAACCCTGCCTATAATTTATTCATCTTTACTTTTTAAAGGCCTGTGTACAAACATCTCTGATGCCACTGCTTGTGTCGCTGTTACTGCTGCTCAGCTTGGTCTGCGAATGCCAAAGTGGAGCCTTTCCTCCCCTCTCAGTACGTAGCTACACAGTTTGTCACATTTCTGTGGTATTTTTTTAAACATGGATGCTGCTGACTGTTTCTAAGGGTGTTACATTTCAATTTGGATTTGTGTTTGTGTTTGTGTCTGTTTATTTTCACCTGAGGCGAAGCAAGAATGTGTGCAGGGGTTGTCAGAACTCAAGCAGAGTATTCAGATGCTCAATCACAAGCTGTTGCTTGGGGACTGGCAACTCCAAAACCTACGGGAGTACAGATATTTCCCACCTTCCAAACTACGCCAGATGTCCACTCCAAATGAGACAGCAGCGTACAAGACAGCCACTCCACTTCTACCACTTGGTCCCGGTAATCTACTAGTGCATGATAAAGGTCAGAACTGGTGAAATAGACCCTATGATTGTAAAGAAGATCCTCTTTGTTGAATATAAAAGATAACTCCGGGGAAAAGCCTTGACTAGTAGTAAAATCATGCCTTACAGATTGCTCTGAGTTATATGACAGACTGCGACCACCGAGTGGCTTCTACCGAATCAAGCCAGAGGTCACCACAGAGCCATTCCTGGTGTACTGTGACATGGAGGATGGTGGGGGATGGACTGTGTTTCAGAAGCGTCGCAATGGAAAGGTAGACTTTAACAGGTAACACAGATAATTATCATTTAGCTAGTTCCCATAAACTTAATTGTTTTCGAATTTGAATGTATGATTGATGAGAATAGGAACAAATACAGTTATTTTTCTGTATTTTCATCTTGACTTTTTTCTGAAGAGACTGGGCTGATTACCGAGATGGGTTTGGAAATCGTGAGCAGTGGAATGATGAGTTTTGGCTGGGGAATGAAAACATTCATTCTTTACTCACCGGAGGTGAGATATATTACATGAACATTTACATTGTAATTATATACATTCAATAATTGCATTCATAACATGTTGGCCCTTGAGGCATATTCCTCTGGTTACATTTCAAGGTTGATGAAAAGCCATACAGTCTCTCTCCCAGTGGCGGATTTAGCAAATTGGGGGCCCAAGGCGATGGTATGTATGGGGCCCCCCCCATCCGATCTTTAAAAGAGAATGAAAACAATATTTGACCGACTGAATGGTGGATAGGCAGGTAAAGCAAATCAACAGGGAAGTAATGGTTGGAGAGGATAAAAACCCTTTAAACCCTGCATACCCTTCTTTACTGCAAAATGAAGATGGAAAGCAGAGAACACACAGTAGCCCCAAGGGGCCCCAAGCAGCCGCCTACCTTGCCTCTATGTTAAGACCGCCTCTGCTCTCTCCCTGTGTTGTAGATGAGTATCTGCTGAAGATTGATCTCGTGGACTGGAAGGGAGAGACTAACTATGCCATCTATGACAACTTTAAAATATCTGATGAAAAGGTGACTTATATCATCCTTCCCATAGTACAGAATGGGTTGTTTTTTATGAATTGCTCAAAGGCAGAGTCTGCAATTTGGTTTTGGTTTCACAAAAAGGTTTTGAGCTGAACAGTCAATCAAATTACACCATTCCCTTCTGTGCTCCTTAAGCTCTGTGTTGATTGGCTGGGATTGTCTAACCCTGTGTTCGGTCCGAGCTACCATTATGTTTCCATCTATGTGCCCATTTCCCCATCACCTGCTTCTACATACAAGTTCACTCTGTCCGAGATCTGTATCTCTTTGATCTGTGTTTGATTTGTGTTTCATCAGGACCAAAACCACTTGCATCAACCGCAGTCTCTTTTCATATATATTATAAATATCTTTGCAACGATATCTCATCTATCTCAGTACAAGCCAGTCTCCTCAGTTAGTTAAAAGCACACACACACCGACACCACCCCCCCCACACACACACACACACACAAACACGCACAAACACGCACAAACACTCACACATACAGGCATAGAGCCCTTCAAGGGTGAATAGCTGTCTGAGTTAATATGTCTCTCTTTGAGCACTGCAGGACCAGTACAGGCTGAGTGTTGGAGCATGCAGTGGTCAGGCAGGGGACGGTCTCTCTGGCGGGACCAACATGGTGGAGCAGTGGTCAGCCTCGCTAGGCGGCATGCAGTTTAGCACCAGAGACCAGGACAACGACCGCTACCTCCAGGGCAACTGTGCTGAAGAGAACATGGGCGGCTGGTGGTACAACAGGTCAACTATGATGAAGTTTATCAAATATATCGCCAAAATACATTAGTTAGCACGCTTGCTAATCCTAGTTAGCGTATTCGCTTTGGGAAAAAATGTCACTTTCAATCAATATCTAAAGCAAAAAAAGAATACATAAATCATGTTTGAAATACGTAATGACTTTTGTCATTTGTCTTTATTTGCCGTCCGACACAGGTGCCACGCCGCCAATCTGAACGGAAAGTTTTACAGAGGAGGAGAGTACAAGGCGAAGAATGACAACGGTGTGGTGTGGGGCACCTGGCGAGGCCTCTGGTACTCGCTCAGACACACCACCATGAAGGTCCGCCCACAGCACTCCATGGACGGCTTGGGGAGTGGAGCAGGGCCTGAGGGGTAGCACCATAGACATATAGAATTACTAGATGACTCACGGCGGAGTCTAGAACGTCCGCAGAGGTCGGCCATCTTACTCCAGGAGGATCGCTCACCGTAACATTGTGTTGGTAGTGATAAATGTACTTTTTAAATAACCATTACTTATGACACTAAGATGGCCGACCTATGCGGACGTTCGACCCCGTTGGCTGGCAACGTTGATAAGATATCTAGTAATTCTATATGTCTATGGGTAGCACACCATGGAGGATCCCACTTTGTCTTAGCACCGAAAGAAAACGTTGACAGGAAAACTCGAAACTTTTTTTTCCACAAAAGTTGTGTTCGTCCACAGTAAAAAAAAAAGCTGTTGATTTGAATTTTTTGGTAGTGCATAGTTTATTTTAACACATTGCTATCTTTAGTTCATGTGAAGGTAATGATGGGATTATTCTTGCATGCCATGTTACTGAGACTCCATGGCTGGATTAAACCAGTGATTAATACCCTGCATTACTTTCAGTGCAATAATAATAAAACCAGCATTTGAATTTGACATAAAGTGGTGCCTTGGTAGTGTTTTGCATGAAAAACACATACAATCAAGCCTGTTTGATATCACAATATTTCTATAAAAATCATTAAAAAACAGACTCTTTGTGCACTGTGGTCTGACAGTCTCCTATACACATTCACAGAAAAAGATAAGAATGAGAAGTGTCTTCTACCCTCTCCGCTTTTGGAACAATATGTGCATATGTCCCAACAACTCCCCTTGACCCAAGGCCCTATGAAGTTATCTCCAGTGTCGTTCAGATGAAAAGCCTGAGGGTCACGAGTGAGTTGCTACAAATGCACTTAAAGTAGATCTCCATTGTTGAGCTCTAATTTCATTGACGGAGAATGAGCCGAGCCTGTCGTGAATGACCAAATGACCCCCATCGTGTGGCGTGTGGGTCATGTTTGCGCTGAGGATCTAGCCAGGATATTAAATTAGCCTTAGTTCAAACGCGGTGGACTTTTTCTCGTTGCTGTACTCGTTAGCCAGTTGCCCGTCTTTAGGAAATTAAGACCCTCTGTCTGGTCGAGACACTATAAAGTGCTGAACACCATGTAATGATTCACAGTGGCCTCATATTACAGTCAATACTACATTTAGGACATTTCTACTTTTTAAAATCAGTCATGAATGGAGGTGAGTAACAATCGGAGTGAAAAAGAAGACTGCTACACGTAGTATAGATTTGGCTCTTTGTGTGTGCTACAGAGGATCCTTGAGTCACAGGCCCAGGTCGTAGGTCAAACTGGAATGCATCTGACCCTGAGCTAATATGGATCAATCTGATCTGATCAATCAATCTGATTCCCTGATCAGTTCATATGGTCTGGTCTGGCCCAGATCTCACCGGGAGCAGCCCGTGATGCGGATCCACTGCGTCTCCTCACTCCCAGCCACCCCAGCATCGGGTTCACCTGTGCATTCCCGGGCGGTGCCTCCACTCCCTCCCCCTCCTCCTACTCCTCCTCCTCCCCCTCCTACTCCTCCATCTCCTCCATCTCCTCCTCCTCCTCCTCCTCCTCCTACTCCTCCTCCTCCTCCTCCCCCTCCTACTCCCCTTCCTCCTCCTCCCCCTCCTACTCCTCTACCTCCTCCTACTCCTCCCCCTACTCCTCCTCCTCCACCTCCTCCTCCTCCTTCTCCTCCCCCTCCTCCTACTCCTACTCCTCCTCCTCCTCCTCCTCCCCCTCCTTCCCCTCCTATGCCTCCTCCTCCTCCTCCTTCCTTTCCTACTCCTCCTCCTCCTCCTCCTCCCCCTCCTACTCCTCCCCAAGGTGTCCCGGGAGGTCGATCATGCGCTGCTCCGCGTCGGAGAGGCCGTAGGGCGAGCTGACGCTGCCGTAGTCGCCTGACAGCGGGAGGCTTCGGCAGCGGTCCTTCTGCTGCGCCGACGCGGAGAAGGTGGCGCTGCGCTGACGGTGACACACCGCTGACACGTTAGCGTTAGCACTAGCATTGGCCTCACGCAGCTTCCGAGCCAAGATGGTCCGGTGGATCGGCGACGGGCCCCTGCGACTCCAGTTCTGCTCGGCCCGGTTCAGCCCGAGAGCCGGCTGGCTGGGTACGTCCCCTCTGGGCCTCTCGACCGGAGCAGGCTCTGTTCTGGCACTGGTGTCAGTTCCGGCTGAAGCGGTTCTTGTGACCCCTCCTGCCTTTGGCTTGAGGTCGATGAAACACGGAGATGCCTCTATCCACGGTCGCCTCCTGCTGTCCGTTGCACTTTCGGAAGTTCTGGGTTTGACGTGGGCCAAGGCCTCGCGCTCATGGATGGGGGGCGGCTGCTCCCACGCTCCCCGTGGTGTCCTGCAGCTCCCCTCGGGCATCTGCCGCGGAGTCACCTGGGTCATGCTCCGCTCCCGGAAGGACCGCGCCGCCGCCATTGCCGCCGGGGTGGCCTGCTTTTGGTGCACTTTGGTCTCGTGGAAGCTGAGGCTACGTCGGATGTTGGGGTTCTTGGAGAAGCCCATGCCGCTGCGCTCCACCATCTCCACCCAGTCCGCCGTGCGCTCCCTCTTCTGCGCGTTGAAGCCTGGGGACCCCATTCCCAAGTCGGCCTTGTGGACAAGCCTGTCAGGGAGGGTAGTGGAGGCCTTGGGTGTCCAGGGCCTGTCCAGGAACGGAGACTTGATGCGGAAGCGGCTTAGGTTAGACTCATCCTGGCTCTCGCTGTCCTGCACCGTGGCAGTAAGAGCGCCCTGCGTGGACGCCACGGCCTCCAGCATGGTGTCATCTACGGGGCTCTGGGAGACGTGGTAGACCTTGGTGGTCTCCTTGAGGCCCTGTTTCTTCATCTCCTTCAGCTGCAGTTGGGCCAGACGGTAGCCGAAAATCGGCGGCAGGAGTTTCTGCCCCGACGGAGACTGCCTCTCCGGGTCCTCGCTGAGGTGGAGAGGGAGGGAGAGACTCTGCTGCTGGTGCCCTGGAAAAGCCCTCTCAGCTGGGCTGGACACCGCAGCCGCAGCAGCAGCGAGGGGTGGGCCCTTCTGGAGGATCTGAGCGGCATGCATGCTGTCACAGAAGCTGGGCCGCTGGAGGCTGTGGCCGCAGATGGACGCCTCGTCCGAGTTCTTGCGGCCGCCGGGCGAGTGCATGGAGCCACGACGCGCCGAGCTGCATTTGGGGGCGCGGCACACCTTCCTCCAGACGGTGATGAGGATGGTGGCGACGATCACTGCCAAGCACAGAGATATACCTGCCAAACCTACCAGGTTACCCTGCAGCAGCGGATAGCCAGACTCAGGAGGGGGAAGCACAGACGGCACTGGAACGGGAACTATGACATAAAAAAATAAACAGTCAAATTATATACCTTTATATAGTCTACTTCATTCAAACTGTATGTGTATATATATAAATGAAGACAAAAACATGCTTTAATTATCAAAGTGTACACAATTATTGAAACAAGGACATGACATCATGAAATGTGACCATCATAGTTTATATTATACGTGTAATTATATATTTTCTATATTTTATGTGTATAAAGTAAAGCACAGAGCTCATCATACCGATATATGACATATGAATACCTTAGGGTGATGGACTTACCAACACAATCCTCCAGAGAGCAGTGAGACTGTTCCTTCACCAAGCCTGTGCACTGGATCCCACCACTAGAGGGCACCAAACACTTCCGTGAGCGCTCTCGCACGCCCTCCCCGCAGGTCACACTGCACCCGCTCCAGGGATGCCACGGACCCCACGTCTCTGGGTGTGAATGATGAAAACCAGAAGAAAGATAAGTTATTAATATGGACTGATCAGAAAAATAGTACCAGAATGTTAGGATGCACTGATATTCAAAACACGGTGTTTAACTCTTTCTTTCTTTACAATTATTGATCAGAAAAATAGTACAAGAATGTTAGGATGCACTGATATTAAAAACACGGTGTTTAACTCTTTCTTTATTTACAATTATTCATTGAGAAATCACTTTTATCCCAAATGACTCATAATAATAAAGCGTAGACATATTCACCAGTATCTATGTTCTGTACGTAATTCAATTCAATTACATTTTATTTGTATAGCGCCATAACAATACAATTGCCTCTAGGCGCTTAATGAACCCATGAAGGTGATTTTAGCACCTTGCTCCACCAGTGGAGCTACATAAAACAGTTACACCTCTGTGTTCCGCGGAGTACTTTGGTAGTTTAAACTTTGGAAGTCAGCATTCAGACAAATACTATCAGACTGGTAACACTAGTGGGTTATTGAAAACATCCGATTTCTGCCATATCTCAAAGAATCTGGGAAGTCTGTTAGGTCCAGGCTTAACTTTTTTATTATCAGATGTTTTAACCATTCACTTTGTTGTTATGGGATATCAACATAATAGCTATGGTGATCTAAACAGACTAAGACATCACTCATGAACGCTACACATTTCTGGAACTTTCTGAAGTGAAATGGTGTGCCATTGTGTTGGATGCGTTTCTCTGTGTAATCACAATTTGTAGGTGGCATCATGTAGCTCTAACCTGCCGACCTCTGCACCACTGTACAGGCCTGTGCAGGGCTGGGCGAGCGACTGAAGTTGAGGACGAACCGGAAGCAGTACTTATTCCTTCCGGGGTCGAAGACGGAACAGTTGAACTCAGTCTCATTCTCCCCCTGTGTCAGCCATTTGTAGGCCAGTTGAGCAGGAAGCTCGGCTTCCTCGGCGGCGCCAGAGGAGGTGGAGGACCTGGAGGGGACCCTCGGTCCATCCCGGTACAGGAGCACCTTCCCACTGGTGAAGGCACAGGGCGGGGGGACCAGACGCACCGTCAGCGTCCCCTTGCAGCCGTTCCTGTGGGTGCTGTCCACCAGCAGCTTGTAGGGGAAGATACGGGAGAGATAGAGCGGCACGGAGGTCTTGATCTCCTGCAGGGTGTGGGGAGACTTCAGGGCCACTCTGATGAAGTCGTGCTCGGTGAAGGGGAAGGCACAGCCCAGCTCCACGCGCTGAGGCCTCAGAGCCGTGATGTCGTGCTCCGTCTGAGCACGGATCTTGTTGATGCTGTTCTTGCCGATTTGATTGTACTCCAGGTAGGTGACCTCCAGGAGGAGCCTCGACGCCCCGTCGATGACACACGCGTGGAAGTGGTCGTTGGTGGACACACCGATTTGGAAGGAGCCGGAAGTGCGGTTGTTGGCCCGCTCCACAGAGATGTGAAAGGTAGGCCAGCTGACCTGCAGTACTGGACTCCACCACCAGGTGGCCGAGCCGTTGGCGGGGCGTTGCTCACTCGTGCGTTCCAGGAGGAATCGGAAACTCCCAGCATAGAGAAAACAGGAGCAGTCAAACTCCATTCTCCCCTCCGACTGGTTGTAGGGGATGTACCTGGTCAACAAGGTGGCGTTACTTCCTGTGTCAACCAGAGATATGGTGAGGTTGTGGCTGGTGCCATTGCAGTCTGTGTTGTAATCCACAAACACGCTAGCGTTGCTCAGGGCAACGTGGACCGAGGGCCACAACTGGAGTCCAGCCATTGCTAGAGAACAAAATCAAAAAGCACATCATCAGATTATTGTGATTATTTTTTTCTCTCAGTGATTCTTTGACCATGGGGTTTGTTCAGTTTGTAAAGAACCCACACACACCCTGCTATTACTGGCCAGCATTGTAATCACAGATGCTGCAGTGTATAGGTCACTTCCTGAGAAAAAAAGCACACATGCAAGACGGAAGAGAGCCTCACCCTCCTACAGCCTCCTCTCTTTTCCTCACGCTACTGCTGTGCCATAGAAACAAAGCAGCACTACCCTTTCGTGTAAATGCAGTCACCATAAAACCAACATGTATTCTCAACTTTATTTGTGGACACCAGCGGGTTAATACTCAAATAAATAAGCCTTCTGATATTCATAGTGACACATATATGTGTTTAAAACCATTACACTTTACTGACACACAGTGTGTCGGAATGACACATTACTGTGTCAATATATGTGACACATCTAATGTGTTGAGTTGAAATTGACACAAAATGTGTTGTCCCTGAGCACACACATTAGATGTGTTGAAATTATACACAATTTGTGTCATTTTTGAAACATTACTTCTTGTGTAGGGACCATAGAACCGATTATAACAGTAATCGTATGGAGTTTACTCACCATATCCCATAAGCACAAGGAGAAATGGTAGGTGGATCCTACCATTGGTGGGTCCCTGTGTCATGCCGATGCATGTGCTGCAAGACCCTTCAGCACCACATGCCCCTGCCGTTCAGCCCTCCAGGCCTGTCTGTCAAACAATCATGGCAAACTATCATGGGGCAGCTCTGGGTCAGAATCAGAATCAGAAAGGTTTTTACTGCCAAGTAGGTTTTCACCTACCAGGATTTTTTTGTGGGACGCTGGTGCAAACAATAAACATACACAATAAACTATACAAATATTAGTTATTATAACCATATTAAGTTATTAATTAAAGGAGAAACTAAATCTAGAATATATTTAAAAATGTACAGAATATATTCAAAAATATATTTAGCTCTGGATCAAAGCAACAAGACTATCAAAGATGTGGCCTCATGTTGTGGAGTCTGCACTGAACCATGTCTGGCTCCATAAATAGTTGATGAAATTCAAATTGGCAAAAGGCAATGATGTATGCAAGGTATACTTGTATATTTGTTGCCACCTTTGTGGCTATTGGAGTGTTTAGCACATCTGCAAGCCAAACCCATACCACTACTGCCGTCACACTGCTTAGTGCAAGAGCCCCCGTTTATACTTATACTAATAAAGTCACTGCCATTACACAGACACTGAATGACTGTGAGGTTACCTGGATATATACTGTACTGACAGGTATTGACTGATTAATTTGACAAAATATGATAATGATGGGTAAATAAGGAGTTGTAGTTTTGGCGAAGTTGAGATTTATGAGAGCTATATTTTCACAAGAATCCCAAAAACACTGCACCATTTATCTGTTACCATTTTTAGTCTGTCAGCAATGACACAAAAAAAGACAAATACAATTGATTTAAAAGTTGGAGAACAGTGGTTCAACAAACTAAGAAAGAAGAATGGTGAGATATATTTTTCTAATTTCATTTTTAAATGGAAGGAAAATGTCAGCCTCTTTGTAAGACTAACTCTCTGTCACACAGAAGTTGCACATAAGAAATGGACTAATGAAGTATTTGGATATAATGCAATAATACATGGACTACACGTTCATCACATAGGTTTAAATAATTCCAAAAGAAGTCAGAAGCCCTTTCACGGTCCGTTAACGATAACAGTGATATAGCCTATACACATTCGATATTAGCGCTCAAGAGCAAAAACTACATTTGCGTACCAACCTTTTTTCGGAGTCAAAGTCATTTGCCCTGTTCAAGACATATCTGCGTAACTTCGTGTGATAGTCTTCAATGCATTTGTGAGTGGCGATTGAAATCCAGACACGGATTATGTACACACGCAAGACATTGACATGCAATCTGTCTCGTCTTGGTCTTCAGACGTAGTTCTCTGTCAAAGCGACAGCGCGCTTCCGTGCTCCCTCTGCCGGCAGATATTACAGGCTATATTGGCATTTAATGTGGTTAAATCATTTGCCTCACAAAGTCAAGTCTGAATAGTAGCCTTACAAATTATAGCCTGTTAGGCTTATTGGCATTGAAGCAGCATTATCTTTTGTCAGGCGATTCCAAAGTGAAAGATTTAGACAGCAGACAATTTGTTTAAATTTCCTCATGTTAAAAATAACAACTATAGCCTTTTCAAAATGCAGTTGAACTTATGGACAAATAACTTCATAATTGATAACAGTATGGGTCGGCCTTTTATTTATTAAAACGGTAACTCTTTAAACGGAAAAACAACATCAGAGGCTACTGTTAAATTAATTCCATACATTCCATACCACTAAATACGACGGAATTCTAAATCTAATCATGATATTGTGAAAAAGAAATACTCACGTGTTTCCCGGATGAAAGACAAGGAAAACAGGAAACGCGTCTATGGAACTTGTACCACATGAAAACACCAGTCCACTAACAAGACAATAGGAACCAAAACAATTCTATTTGAGCTAACATTAGGATTTTTAAAAAAAAATCTAAACGTGGGAGTGGCTCATAAATGCCCGAGAAGATTTGTTTTATATCTTTTGAAAAAAGGAACTCTACAGTTGCTTTTTTCAAAAGATAAAAAAATGAACTAGTTACACAAAATAAAACAATGTGGCACTTATGGCAGGACATAAGTGTACATTCTGATCAGTCAATTTAAGAATGTCTACACATATGAAGACAGGACTTTAATGAAAGAATGCTATGTTTAACATTATGTTTAGGTTTTAAACAGAAATTGTTCTTCATCACAGCGCTACATATTGGAGTTAACTCATTCTAATGTGACAGGCTATTCATAAATTTGATAATGGGTGAAATCCGGCAGTAATTTCAGTGATTCAAAGTGCTAAATATAACACGTGGAGAAGTTCCACTGTGTGAATGTATACATGTAGGTCTGTATGTATATATATAGCAAGGATACACATACACTGGCCTCAGAAAACAGCAACCGGTTATGTTATCAATTCCTAGAACCACCATAAATGGACACTATTTTGAACACCAACTGTGGGTGCAACCTTGAGCTAGCCTGCCATCAAGCAACAGATTTGTTTCTAATTTTAAATGCAATATGAACAGCATCACAAGGGAGGTCTATGGAACAATACTTTGTCATTGGTATGAAACTGCCAACATTAATGCATGATTATGTATACATAAATGTATGGTCCTCTATGGTTGTTCTTTGACTGCCGTCACAATAGTATTAAAATTAAGTTGAATGACACAAACAATACCTTCACCATGTGAGGGCTTGGTTCACTCAGGGTGAAGGGCTTAGCAAGACTTAATGCCCCAATAGAAAAAATATTAGGATTAAAATGGCCTCTATTTCTTGAAAGTGCTCTCGATCTATGGGGCTACTTTTGAGTAAATCCAAACGACTCAAGGGGTTAAATGTTTTGAAAGCGTGAGCCTTTCCCATTGTTTTCTTTTAAAAGGTGGAAAAGGCCAGAGGATACGGCAGGCGGACACGGCCTCTAAAACAACAGGAAGTGTGGCAGGAAGTTGGTGACGACTGCCCTCTCTCCATGTCTGTCTCATGTCTATCCAGCTTAGCTAAAACAGAGGGACTCTGACCTTAATGGGAGTTTCAGGATTAATCTTATTTTTTTCCTTTTGACTTGCAGCTAAGAATGACACATATACTGTAGTGGAAGTAAGTAATTGAAACATATTGTTAAACTGGGCAGGGTTTGTAAAGGGCAAGCCTTTTATTGGGTAGCACATCAGGCAGGAAATACTCAGATCAGGAGAAGCTGGAGAGAGGTCTAACTTTGCCATAGCAACAACCCTGATGGTGCACATATAGGCTAACTTACACAGGGGCTAACACACAGGCATTTACAACAGAACACACAGATGAGAATTAAAACAGTTACACGTACTAACATTAGACACAAAAGTGAGATATGACCAATACCTCCAAATTTGAACACTTATACACAAACTACGCTTTAACCTTCTCTCTAACATCCTCACTGTGTATTGGGAACCACACAGTCTCTTATTATGCACACGGAACATTCACTACCCCTTGCACATTACAATATCAATGGCTGTGTGTATTCAATAATGTCAGAAAACACTGATGAGTCGCTATGGTCTCATTAAGGATTTTAACATAGAACCTAGAGACAGGATTTAAGATGGTCACTTAGGTTCATTGCTGACTTCACTGTTGACAATCAGAATCAGCTCTGTTGGCCAAGTCTGTTGACACACACACAATTCATTTGGTTCGATTGTTGGCGACTCTGAAGCAAGGACAATATCTGGATCATATACATATGCATATACGTACATATGCATATACCATGTTAAATCGAATAAAATCAGTCTTGAAACAAACTTGAAGACGGTGAAAAATATTTTGCACCCAAACATCTTCAAATTCAGGTCCCCCACAGTCCCAACTCTCACGTTGTTATCAGTGCGCACGGGTCACCTCCCCTCTCTCTGGTTCCCTACGGAAGGCTTCCTGTGTGGGGGCCTTCTTCCCGTCCTCTCCAGATGGCCCTCCCTCCCTCTCTCATCCCCCATTCATCCCTCACGCTTAATTCTACTGAGCAGAGAGATCAGCGCTCCTGAGCCTGCTGGCCAGTTCATCTGCTATCGCCGCTGACAAGCGTCTCTCTCGGTGCTCAGTGGCGGGTGAGATGGACGTGTGGTGTGAGACACACACACACACACACACACACACACACACACACACACACACACACACACACACACACACAAACACACACACAAACACACACACACACAGTTTCGTGGCTCTTGGCTCCACACCTCCTCAGGTGTGCATGTGTCTAAATGTTTGTGAAGCACCTTCCCAACATCAATGAGAACCTAGTAATCTTTCGCCCAGGCAAATGCCACACAATCTTACAATCTTAAATCTCTTAAAGCCAGTCTGCACCTGGAAGGATGAGAACCTACATTCATTTCATACTCTGTGTAATTCCTAAAGGTACCTGCAGCATGTGTCCCAGTGGCCTTATTGTCCTAGGCCTCAGTATGTCTCTGTGTAAGAGGGTTATGCCTAAAATAAGGTCTGTCAAAAGTAGAAAGAGACCAATAGCTTCTTAGTCTGAACGTTTTCCAATAGGCAGTGACATCAGTAGATTTATCCACACTTGTTCACAGACAAACTTTGCTAATTATATGTCACACTAGATGGATTACCTGTGCTCCTCAGGGAGAGTGTGTCTGTGTTGCTGCAGGTAGCCAAAGTCTGCTCGGATTACACCCCAAAGTTTGCCAAGCAACCAGCTTATAGATAGCATCCAGACACGCAGAGACTGCCCACTTTAATGGGCTCAGGCCATTCTCAGTAATGCGCTGTGACACACATGCAGATGCAAAAAAAGAAAGGTGGTTTCCAGGCATATTTGTAAAGAGAGCCAAGGATAGTCTGCATTGCGATCCAATAAATCCTTCTGAACATGGTAGCATTTTGAGTAAACAGGTATGTTACAAGTACAGCAATTTGTAGAAATTCCAGCAAAAAAATGAAAATACCAAACTAGCATTAAAACCTTATTAAAGAAGTGGTAAAGCATTTTGTAAAGGTGTTTTAGTTAGATTGATCTGTACAGTCTCAGTACAACTATCTAGTGCTCAGCTGTAGCTTAACAGTATAAAGTGCCTTTAGGCCATCTAAACAGACATTTTTACCTCAATTTCCTTTCATACCTTCCATGGCTTTAAAAAAAAATTGGCTTTAACTCAAACACAGTAATGCCTAAGTGGAAAAACAATTACGTATGCATGGATCAGACTAATGAGGGGTTACGGCTTTGAGGTAATGAGAGATTCCATGAATAACAGAGTGTCTTTCTGACTTTCACCAATGGCCCATAAGCAACCTCATTTGAAAGAAGGGAGATGGGCGTAGATGTGGGTACAACTAAATCCACAATGTCTGGCCTCTCAGCATGAACCAGACCACTGGTAGCTCATGCTACGATATGCCAACTGATTTTATTTCGCTGTGGCGTGGGGTCAGTCCTGTGTCCGCCGATTGAATTATCTTTTATAAGCAACACAAGATTCATAGGCCTGTGGGGGTTCACGCTGTGGTCAAATACCTACTCTCATTCCCTTTCCTGTTCTGTCTTTCTGTCTCCCCTTTATCTATTACCCTCTCTCTCTCTCTGCTTCACACAGACACACACATTTTCTCTCAATCTATAGAGAAGAAACAGATAAGAGAGCCTCTCTCTCTCTCATTAACTGTTCATGCTCATGGAGTTTTCATGTTTGGAACGGAGGGCATGTTCTATAGAATACTGTGTTGTTTTGTCTGTGTACGTGCAGGAACACAAGAGGTCAATAAGTCGGCTTCCTACACACTAAGAATGTCGTGCCACTGGGAAAACATGAGCCAGCACAAAGGAAGAGGAAGTGGAATCATAGACAGAGAGAAGGCTGTGGCCATAAAAACACTATGCAAAACACTTTTCTATTCAAAAATGAAATACATGCCTGTTTAAGTTTTTTCTCCGAGTGACAGTCAAATGAGCAAGATTTTACAAATCCAGATTATAATAGAGAGGGAACTCTAAAGAACTGACAGTGCCACCTAGTGGCAGATATAGTAATTGTATTTAAGGACCTTACTGCATCAGGATGGTAAGACATTCTGCAGCAGGTACTGTATGTTAAGGATTAGTGATATCTAAATAGTTGTGATAATATGTATTTTGTCCAAAAGGAACAAAAGAAGCATTGTCTGTCTATTGGTGGTGTTGTTGGAGGCTGGTCTCCCTGTTGCTTCTGCCAAATGTCCCCTTTTTGAAATTGTAATATAAGATTAGGTCCCTCAGAAACACACAGATACACAGACCTCTTTCTATCTGTTCTGGTCTTTCCAAACAGTAACTATGCTTCCAAACCCACCTTGCTGGCTGTGGGGTCACACCAGCTAAAAGTTCAAACATATCAGCTCGGCAGTTCAATCTAAGCCACTCAGTTTGGCAGAGCGAACTTTTGCTAGGAGCCTTTTCACAGGTCACTGAGGTCAACCTGGAGAGCATCTGAATGGATTTACTGGGGTCAGAGGTCAGTGGTGTAGACCAGGGTATACGCAGACATACGAAGTATACCTACTTATTTTTCAGTCAGCATTGAGTATACCCACTTCTCAAAACAGGATGTTTATCCTGTGCTGTATGGGCTGCTTAAAAAAAAAATACGACTATACCCACTTCTCCAAGGACCACTACACCACTGTCAGAGGTTGTCCAGAGTCAGCTGATAGGTGGAGAAGCAATCTTGGATGCTCACCTTCTGAAATTCCTCCAATGGCTTTACAGGTGCCAGTTGAACTGCTAATAGCATTCCACTTCACAGTGGACTACACGTCACCTGTTTCTGCACAGAACAGGGGGGTATTCCAGAAAGCAGGTGGACCAAACTCTGAGACTAACCCTTGAATTTGAGTTGCATTTTGAGTTGATGAACCCTGAGATGAGAAACAGAGTTTTTGGTTACAGAACAGCTTATCTGAGTTGAGCTGAGTATGGTCGCCCGCTTTCTGGACTACTTCCCAGACCACCTTTCTGTAAACCATAACATAACAATTACACACATGAGTGTAGGCTATACTGTTATGGTCTGTTGATCAGCAGAGGGGAGTGAGACTGGGTGACATCAATGCCTGCACAAAGGTTAAAGGAAAATACAGTCGTAACGATTGAAACTGAGATTTAAAGAAATTGCACTATCCTAAAGGGAGGTGGTTATAACTGAAATGCAGGATGCCTTGCCATGCAACATCCACTGTTGGTCTTCGAGTGCGACAAAATTAATTGATTCGTTTTGACATGACCAGAGCTCTGGACATGACCACATGACGTATGTGACGTCGTGCATAGCGTGCCACACTCTATCAAAGTAAAAGTTACATTTTCAATATGAAGTGCTTTGTATTCTTTTTTTTTTATCTAACGATGAAGTAATATTTATGTACATGTTGTTCCTTGTTTACTTTGCAAGCTTTTCAACCCTTTGTTTATTTTTTATCGTTTTGCATTCCCTAGACACAGAGAGTTGGTTACATATTATGACTATATCCGGAGTTGCTCTACTTGATACCGAAAACCTACCGCATGAGCGTTGGTGTCACCAATCCAAACCAATGGAGCTGGCTAGCTAGCTAACAAAAGAAGTCATGTAAGCAGTAGGTCTTTATAAATATAGTGAGTAAACCAAACGTATTTCCAACACACTATAATGGTCATTGGTTGGTAGCAGCAAGGGACTACTTTATAGGACGGTTGCAACCTATCCTCTAAACTATTCGTTTATTTTCATTTCTAAGGGCTCAAAATTGTCGGAGCGATTGCTAGCTCGCAAGCTAGTACTGTTTTAGCTTGGTAAATTATCCTAGCTAACTAGTCGTCCCTTCTGCATACAAGATTAACGTTACCAGCAGGACATAACAACCAAATAACTTGGTTATTCGAACTATTTTCAGCGGAGTTGGATAAGGCATATAGTTTGTTTTTAGACTATATTGTTGCCCCAAACAGTCGCTCATTAGATATGACTTTAGGTTAAGTTACCTATCGTTTGCATCAGCAAATGTTATTGCTGATACGTTACCAATTGGAAAGTTGCTTGGTGGCTAGTTTGCTGTCAATCTGTATGCTTTAAATTGGGATTCTGAAAGATATTTCAGTGATTTATGCAACTTTGAACATTGAACATGGATAAAAAGTCATTCGACATCGTCTTGGACGAAATAAGAAAGGTAAGGTTACATTACAGTTGATCTGCACGTAGCTGTAACAACAATGGCAGTTAGTCTAGCTAATAACAATAAACCTCTTTGCTCTACTCAGTGTGTTTTGACAGATCAAAGAGTAAAAGCAATAGAACAGGTGCATGGCTACTTCTCCAGTGAACAGGTAAGCGTTTGACGCCAGTAACAAAATACATTGTAACAGTTTAAAGACAGAATTTGTGAAATCTCACACTTGTCGTGTTCGCAGGTGATTGATATTCTGAAATACTTCTCATGGGCAGAACCACAGATCAAAGCCGTGAAAGCTTTGCAGCATGTAAGTGTGCCAATAAACAGTATTTTACATCGCTAGTGTTGTTATGTGGGAGTGGGAAGACGTTTGGTTTTAGCGTATTGTTATTGATTGCCTTGAGATCAATACCCTGGTGTATACGGTCTATATCGATGGAAGGCCTTTTTGCCCGTTAGCTTTTTTATTTACTAGAATGACTGAACTTCATGGCTCCTTGTGGTGGTCCTGAAACTGTAAGATAGGCTAAGTAAAAGTTAAATCAGACTTGCAATATCATTTTACAATCCAAAGCTATTTCTTATTGACATCTGTGCTATTCTGAATAAAACATCAGCTAGTTTTGACATCACTGTGTGCGTGTGTGTGTGTGTGGTAGGGCGTTGTTTTGGGCAAGAATCTGACGATGTGATATAAAGCGATACACAGCAGTGGGGCTTCAGCGCTACGCCCCCACTGCCAAGTCCCGCTGCGAGCAAAAATACATTCTGAAGTCAGCTGTGTTCGCTAGTATAGTGTAGTTTCACTTCGAAAGATGTGATCAACAAACATGTTAACCACAGTTTCTGCCGTTTTTAATGAAAGATTGTAATCTTTAATCCCCTCTAAACCACACACACCCATGGCTGCCTGCAGAGGGGTGTAAAACAAGCACCATGTTCTTCGACTTGTAAACAAACAATGAAAGCTCAGTTCTTATTATGCAAAATGTACAGAAGTCTGGAGATGGATGAGCTTCCCATTTGGCCAGGTTTTTAGCCTTTCTTATAGCCAATAACATGGATTTAGCGTTCCCAAATCTGGCTGCCCTTAACAAAATATATTTCCGTTCCTGTGAGTAGCACACAGGCAGAATTTTGCCTTGAACTATTTCAATTTTTGCATGCCACCATGGGAGAGGAGCGCTTGCAACTTTTGCTACATTTGATCGGAAGACAGAGCTGCAGACATCTATTTGGATAAGGTGGTCAAGAAGTTTGTGGGAATGAAACGTCAAGGTGTTGATGTCTCAGAATTATATGCCTATAGCACTGCCACTTTGAATG